>NC_143038.1:23547500-23883750 GCF_057628025.1 Oncorhynchus mykiss
TTAACATCTCCACGGCGGACCCATTGATAAGGATGGGGGCGTGCCTATCCTGGTTCCTCTTAAAGTCCACAATCAGCTCCTTTGTTTTACTGACATTGAGGGAGAGATTGTTTACCTGGCACCTCTCCGTCGGAGGGCCTACGTCTGTAGGCCGTCTTGTCGTTGTTGTTAATCAGGCCTACTACTGTCGTGTTGTCAGCTAACTTGAGGCCACACAGTCGTGGGTATACAGGGATTAGAGCTGGGGGCTGAGGACGCACTCTTGTGAGACCCCTGTGTTGAGGATCAGTGTGGAGGAGGTAATATTACCTTCCGTTACCACCTGGTGGCGGGAGGAGGTGATGTTGCCTTTGACTAGCCTCTCGAAGCACTTCATGATGATGGAAGTGGTCTGGTCTGCTAGCTGGTCTGCACATGCTCTGAGGGCACGGCTAGGGTTACCGTCTGGGCGGCCTTGCGAGAGTTAACACGCTTGAATGACTTGCATTCGTCCTCCATGGAGAAAGTAAGCACATAGCCCACGTTGTCCTCAGGGGATCTACTCGGCAGCTCAGAGTAGGTATGCTGCTGTACCACCCAACCTGCTGCACCACCCATCCCCTCGATAATAGCACTTCAATTATTGATTTCCCATTTATTAGATTCCCAGAGGAAGACCCCCCCCCCCCATGTCTTAACAGTATACAGCCTCCGATGAGAGAAGGTCAATGAGGGGGGCTGGCGTGATATTGAATTGGCCAAGTAGGAATACATACACTAAGCCTATGGGCTTGTCGTGTCGCACCCTTTGCTTTCCTCCTGTTACTATGGGAAATGTGTAAAGCGTAGTGGCACGATGTCGTTGTGATGTCCCATCGCTGTGATGACGAGAGGGAAGCTTTGAACGAATGTGTGTTGGCACTGCCACAGATGAGGCTGGATGTTAATAATTAGGGCATGGCGAGGGGAGAGGAGGCGAATCATCCAAGGCCTTTACACATTGAGAAAAGGGAACATATGGGGTCCATGCTGCACGACTCTGTGGCATCAACCCGCCACGGCTGCCTCTGCCGCCGGAGGAGAAGTGTGAAGGGACCCGTGAATTGGGTGTGTTTAATGTGTGAAATGGGCAGAGGTCCAACGGCGTGAGCTGGGGATGCACTCTCCCTTTCCTGGGTCCCTGGACAGGCCCCTGATTGGGGCTTGTAGTGGGGAGGGGGGGGGGTGTAGTAGCAGTGCATGCAAGAGTGGTCGGAAATCAGTTAAAACCGACAAGGAGAAGGAGCAGGAACTGCACTGTTTCAACACCAGCTGCTCCACGGCTGGGCTGCTGGGTGACAGTTGACAGTCCCCCCTTTGCCTCAGATTTACAGCTTCGTAGTCTAACCCTTTTTTCTGTATTTCCAGTGTATTAGCCTTCCTAGGGACACCACTGATTACTACCCTCATCTAGTTCGATGGTAAATTGGAGGCTTTTATTGTCTCAATAAATAATGTTGGGAAACGAAGGAATGAGAAATGTCTCGACTTTATCAGACTTAGCAGCAGCTGGCCCCAAATACAGGGCCCATCCGATAATTGCATATTAAAGTGACAACTAGCAGAGCTTTAGCCATTTGTCATATCTTGGAACGCATTATGATGGTGGGAGTGTGACACTCAAATCTCTTTCTCACTCGGTGGAGGCAGCTCGGTTTTGTAAACAACAGTCCACACCATATAATGCTATCCATACAACCATAAAGGGAATTGAAACCTGCCGAACCTACACCCTGACGAATACACCCTAGTTAAGACGAATACACTGTGGCTGTTGTCTTACTATATCCAATTGCTTCTCATTGTCATTATATTTCGCCAAAATGTGGTAGTGGGGCATGGCCAATTTCACGGTCTCCACCAATTTTTTTTTAAAAGGTCTTCCTCTTGGCCGCAGAAACAAAATGTTTCAGTTTTAAAGCACATTTCCTGCAATTCTACATATTTTGCCAAACAGCAATATTTTGTCTCTGCGGCCAAGGGGAAGGCTTTTAAAATTTTTGGTCGGAGACCGTGCAATTTTCAGAATTTTTTATTTTATCTGATATCTAGTTTTTATTGGTAATTGTTTCTTAGTTCTCAAATATTTTTTTTGTTAAAAATACACTATATATACAAAAGTATGTGGACACCTGTTGCTGATAGGTGCATAAAATCAAGCACACAGCCATGCAATCGCAATAGACAAACATTGACAGTGGAATGACCGTACTGAAGATCTCAGTGACTTTCAATGTGGCACCGTCATAGGATGCCACATTTCCAACAAGTCAGTTCGTCAAAGTTCTGCCCTGCTAGTGCTGTCCCGGTCATCTGTAAGTGCTGTTGTGAAGTGGAAATGAGCAACTACGGCTCTGCCGCGAAGTTGTAGGCCACACAAGCTCACGGAATGGGACCACTGAGTGCTGAAGCGCGTAAATAATTGTCTGTCCTCGGTTGCAACATTCACTTTTTTAGTTCCAAACTGCCTCTGACAGCAACATCAGCACAAGAGCTGTTCGTCAGGAGCTTCAATAAATGGGTTTCCGTGGCCGAGCAGCAGTACACAAGATCAAGATCACCATGTGCAATGCCAAGCTTTGGCTGGAGTGGTGTAAAGCTTGCTACCATTGAACTCTGGAGCAGTGGAAATGCGCTTCACCATCTGGCAGTCTGACGGACAAATATGTGTTTGGCGGATGCCAGGAGAATGCTACCTGCCTGTGCCAAATAATTTTTGGGGGAATAAAGGTCTGGGAAATAAAGGTCTGGGGCTGTTTTTCATGGTTCGGGCTAGGCCCAGAGAATATAAATCTTTATGCTACAGCATACAATGACATTCTAGGCGATTCTGTGCTTCCAACTTGGTGGCAACAGTTTGGGGAATGCCCTTTTCTGTTTCAGCATGACAATGCTCCTGTGCACAAAGCAAGGGCCATACAGTAATGGTTTGTCGATATCTGTGTGGAAGAACTTGACTGGCCTGCACAGAGCCCTGACCTCAACCTCATCGAACACCTTTGGGATGAATTGGAGCCATGCCTAATCGCCCAACATCAGTGCCCGACCTCACTAATGAATGCTCTTGTGGCTGAATGGTAGCAAGTCCCCACAGCAATGTTCCAACATCTTTGAAAGCATTTCCAGAATAGTGGAGGCTGTTATAGCAGCAAAGAGGGGACTAATTCCATATTAATTCCCATGATTTTGGAATTAGATGTTTGACAAGTAAGTGTCCACATACTTTTAGTCATGTAGTTTATATAGCTCTTTTCTACATACTTTATACATTTTAGTCATTTAAGTTTACAGAAAACTATTTTCTAAAACATACATACCGTGCCTTGGGAAAGTATTTAGACCCTTATTCTAAAATGGATTCATATTTTTTTTAAATTCAGCAATACACACACAATAGCCCATAATGACAAAGGGAAAACAGGTTGTTAGAAATGTGTGCAACATTTTATAAAAAAACAAAACAGAAATACTTTATTTACATTAGTATTCAGACCCTTTGCCTAGAGAGATGAAGTTGAGCTCAGATGCATCCTGTTTCCATTGATTTTCTTTGAGATGTTTCTACAACTTGGTTGGAGTCCACCTATTGTTAATTCAATTGATTTGGAAAGGCACACACTTAATAATTTGACAGTGCATGTCAGAGGAAAAACCAAGCCATGAGGTCGAAGTAATTGTCCTTAGAGCTCCGAGACAGAATTGTGTCGAGGCACAGATCTTGGGAAGGCTATGAAAGAATTTCTGCAACATTCAAAGTCCCCAAGAACACAATGGCCTCCATTATACTTAAATGGAAGAAGTTTGGAACCACCAAGACTCTTCCTAGAGATGGCCGCCCAGCCAAACTGAGCAATCGGGGGAGAAGGGCCTTGGTCAGGGAGGTGACCAACCCAATGGTCACTCTGACAGAGCTCCAGAGTTCCTCTCACATTTACATAAGGCACATAATATAAATGTGATGGGAGAACCTTCCAGAAGGACAACCATCTCTGCAGCACTCCACCAATCAGGCCAGATGGAAGACACTGTTCAGTAAAATGCACATAATAGCCCGCTTGGAGTTTGCCAATAGGCACCTAAAAACTCTCAGACCATTAGAAACAAGATTCTCTGGTCTGATGAACTAATATTGAACTCTTTTACCTGAATGCCAAGCGTCACATCTATAGGAACCCTGGCACCATCCCTACGGTGAAAGATGGTAGTGGCAGCCTCATGCTGTGGGGATGTTTTTTAGCAGCAGAGACTGGGAGACTAGTCAGGATCGAGGGAAAGATGAATAGAGCAAAGTACAGAAAGATCCTTGGTGAAAACCTGCTCGAGAGTGCACAGGACCTCAGACTGGTGCGAAGGTTCACCTTCCAACAGGAAAAGGACCCGAAGCACACAGTCAAGACGATAAAGGAGTGGCTTCAGGACAAGTCTATGAATGTCCTTGAGTGGCCCAGCCAGAGCCTGGAATTGAACCCGATAATACATCTCTGGAGAAACCTGAAAATAGTTGTGCAGCAGCGCTCCCCATCCAACCTGACAGAGCTTAAAAGCGTCTGCATAGAAGAATGGGAGAAACTTCCCAAATACAGGTGCGCCAAGCTTTTGTAGTGTCATACCCAAGACTCAAGGTTGTAGTCGCTGCCAAAGGTGCTTCAACAAAGTACTGAGTAAAGGGTCTGCATAATTATGTAAATATGATATTTCAATTTTTATGTTTTCATTTTCATGTTTTATAAATTAGCAAAAAAGTTTTTTACTTTGTCATTATGGGGTATTTATTGTGTGCAGATTTGATGAGGGGGAAAAACAATTTCATACATTTTAGAATAAGGCCGTAACGTAACAAAATGTGGAAAAAGTCAAGGGGTATGAATTCTTTACAAAAGCTATATATCTATATTTACAGTTGAAGTCAGAAGTTTACAAACACCTTAGCCAAATACATTTAAATTCAGTTTTTCACAATTCCTGACATTTAATCCTAGTAAAAATGCCCTGTCTTAGGTCAGTTAGGATCACCACTTTATTTTAAGAATGTGTACTGTCAGAATAATAGTAGAGAAAATTATTTAATTCGGCTTTTGTTTTTTTCACCACATTCCCAGTGGGTCAGACGTTTACATACACTCAATTAGTATTTGGCAGCATTGCCCTTAAATTGTTTAACTTGGGTTAAACGATTCGGGTTGCCTTCCACAAGCTTCCCACAATAAGTTGGGTGAATTTTGGCCCATTCCTCCTGACTGAGCTGGTGTAACTGAGTCAGGTTTGTAGGCCTCCTTGCTCGCACACACTTTTTCAGTCCTGCCCTGGTCTTTGTGATGGGCTTTGTGATGGCCACTCCAATACCTTGACTTTGTTGTCCTTAAAACATTTTGCCACAACTTGAAAGTATGCTAGTGGTCATTGTCCATTTGGAAGACCCATTTGCGACCAAGCTTTAATTTCCTGACTGATGTCTTGAGATGTTGCTTCAATATATCCACGTAATTATCCTTCATGTTTTTCTTCCTATTTTGTGAAGTGCACCAGTCTCTCCTGCAGCAAAGCACCCCCACAACATAACGCTCTCACCACCGTGCTTCACAGTTGGGATGGTGTTCTTTGGCTTGCAAGCCTCCCCCTTTTCCTCCAAACATACTGATGGTCATTATGGCCAAACAGTTCTATTTTTGTTTCATCAAGCAAGAGGACGTTTCTCCAAAAAGTACGATCTTTGTCCCCATGTGTAGTTGCAAACCATAGCCTGATTTTTTTCATTGCGGTTTTGAAGCAGTGGCTTTTTCCTTGTTGACCGGCCTTTCAGGTTATGTTTATATAGCTAATTTTGTGCCTGTTTCCTTCAGCATCTTCACAAGGTCCTTTGCTGTTTTTCTAGGATTGATTTGCACTTTTCGCACCAACGTACATTCATCTCTAGGAGACAGAACGCGTCTCCTTCCTGAGCGGTATGACAGCTGCGTGGTCTCATGGTGTTTATACTTGCGTACTATTGTTTGTACAGATGAACGTGGTACCTTCAGGTGTTTGGAAATTGCTCCCAATGATGAACCAGACTTGCGGAGGTCTACAATATTTTTCAGAGGTCTTGGCTCATTTCTTTTCGATTTTTCAATTACGTCAAGCAAAGAGGCACTGAGTTTAAAGGTAGGCCTTCAAAAACATCCACAGGTACACTTCCAATTAATTAGCCTATCAGAAGCTTTTAAAGCCATGACATCATGTTTTGGAATTTTCAAAGCTGTTTAAAGCACAGTCAAGTTAGTGTATGTAAGCTTCTGACCAACTGGAATTGTGATACAGTGAATTATAAGTGAAATAATCTGTCTGTAAACAATTGTTGGAAAAATTACACAGTAGATGTCCTAACCAATTTACCAAAACTATAGTTTGTTAACAAGAAATTTGTGGAGTGGTTGAAAAACGAGCTTTAATGACTCCAACCTAAGTGTACTGTATATATATACATATATATATATATACACACTGAAATGAATCATAATATATATATATAAATATATATATATATATACATATATATATATATTATGATTCATTTCAGTGTGTATGGGAGAAGGTGGGCCGAGGAGCACCGCAAACAGACTATTTTTCCAGGAATGGACCACAATAGAAATGCCATATTCTGTACTTGATGTGTGGCTGTTTGGGGTATAATGTAGGACTACATGTCAAAATACCATGTCATGTCAGCAAAATATGTCACTTTAGAAGATTGTCATGTGTTTCATGGTAATTGAATTGCTCTCCATATGACCCTATGGTGCCTGTACAAGGTGTGAAACTTGTGATGAAATGTAACACCCCAGTACTCGTCAGGTAGACACTTCTAGAGGTTATGTGGGCCTGGTTAACACACAACACAGATATTGGCTTTGTGTTGAAGCTGGAGGGAGACGGTGGTTGTGTATAGTGTGTGTGTGTGAGTAGAAATGTGTGTATCTGCGAGAGTGAGTGTGTGTGTGTGTGTGTGTTAGCAAGATGAAGTTTTTGAGAGTGCTGATGTAAAACGGCGGTGGCTGAGGCGAATGAGAAATGTAATCAGCCTAGTTCATTAGCCATGGCCTAGTTAGGGTCTCCACTATATTGGTTCACCACTCTGAATTGATTTGCCCTATTCTGGACCCAAAGTTGTGATGATTGATGTCTTTGCATAGCCCATTGATATGCTTAACATAATTTTGTGATGAATCGTCTGATTCCACATGCCATTCTATGACCCTATTCACATTAGCAGACAGCATGTGTCACTGGTGAGTTATAATGTGGCAGATGAAATTTACCTGGAAAGAGGTTGTCATCATTTTACCTTCTCATTTGATCTCCACTGACACATTTAAGTTCTCATTTGTGTCAGGGAATCCATTATGGTTTCAAGGGGAGCTGCCTTGGCTGCTAGCGTGCTGTGCTAACATGCTAGTTGTTTGAAGGGATAAGTGTATCAGTTAGAATCAGGTAATTGTCTGGGTCAAGTATTCAAGCTAAATTAAATAATTCCTTTCATGGAATAATTTACTGAGTTAATCAACACTTTTTATGAATTTAGAGGGAAATGATGTTGTCCGAAAACACTTTTTCTAAAAACGGAACCTAATCCTATAATTGCTACTCTCTCATGTAAGTTGGTACATTATGGACAAAAGCCTTTATGATTTAGGCCACTTGCCTTGTGCCAGAAACCTCCCAGATATTTTTGCCCACCTTCTGCCAAATGTGAGGCAAGCTATAAAACCACATACCAATCTATAAAACGGTAATAAAAGGTTAGAGATAGTCTAAAAAAAATGTTTTGGGGGGGGCCAGTATGTGGGCTCTGAATGTGTGTTTCCAAACAGAAACAAATGTCTTTGGTGTTGTTTTACCTCAGATTAGCTGATCAATTGGAAGGCACTCGATCCAGATCCTTGACATGTCCCTGGCTTGGTGTTCAGTTATCAAAGCAACGTCCCTGAGAATGTCTGACGCTTCAATATATTCTTTGTTATTCCAGCAGCACGTCCTCTCACACCTATTCGTCTCTCTTTCTGTCTGAACTTCACACATTTTACACTACCTTTACTTTGGATCCATCACTCTGCTGTCTTTCTCTTCTCTCCTTGCAGATTCCAACAATATTGTATAATAAAAGTACAGTAGTTCACTGTCGCAATAGTTCCTCAGACATTCCTGAGACTTGATGGGTCTGGGTTGAAATAGTATGTTTTCTTTCAAATACGTTTTAGCGTTTGAATAAAAGATCACAAATGTCCCATATGCACAAAAATATTATTTCTCTCAAATTTGTGCACACATTTGTTGACATCCATGTTAGTGAGCAGTGCATCCTTTGTCAAGATAATCCACCCACCTGACAGGTGTGTCATATCAAGAAGCTTAAACAGCATGATCATTATTCAGATGGCGGCAACAGAGAGGGTCATATCGCTTCTAGTCCTTAGGAAACATTGCAGTATTTTGTCTTTTTTATATATTATTTCCAAAATTGTTAGCCCAGAAAATCTTAGGTGTTATTACATACAGCCCGGGAAGAACTATTGGATATCAGAGCGACGTCAACTCACCAGACCTACGACCAGGAATACGACTTTCCCGAAGCGGATCCTTTGTTCGAACCACCCAAGGCATTCGAACTGATTGCAGAGGCTGACCCAAAACAACGTCGCCACAAAAGAGGTAGACAGAGCGGGCTTCTGGTCAGACTTGGGGGGGGGGATTCCGAGTATATTCCGAGTATATTTCTCGCAAATGTCCAGTCTCAAGGTAACAAGGTAAATGAAATTAGGACCAGGATTGTAACATACTCTGTGACACGGAAACATGGCTCTCTGGGGATATGCTGGGGAGATGATTCTTTGTGCGACACGCCGACAGTAATAAACATCTCTCCTGGAAGAAGAAGAAGGGGGTGTATGTTTCATGTGTAATTGTAACAGCATACAGGAATGCAAGTCCTTTTGTTCACCTGACCTAAAATTCTTCACAATCCAATGCCGACCATATTATCTACCAAGAGAATTCTCGTCAGTTATTGTCACAGTCGTCTATATCCCCCCTCAAGCCGATACCACGACGGCCCTCAAGGAACTTCAATGGGTTTTATGCAAACTGGAAACCATATATATTGAGGATGCATTTATTGTGGCTGGGGATTTTAACAAAGCTAATTTGAGAACAAGGCTACCTAAATTCTAGCAGCATATGGATTGTAACACCAGGGCTGGCAAAACACTGGATCACTGCTACTCTAACTTCTGCAATGGCCCTCCCCTGCCCCCCTTTCGGCAAATCTGACCCCGACTCCATTTTGCTTCTCCCCTCATATAGGCAGGAACTCAAACAGGATGTACCCGTGACAAAGACTATTCAATGCTGGTCTGACCAATCGGAATCCACACTTCAAGGTTGTTTTGACGGGGACATGTTCCGGGTAGCCTCAGAGTAATTAATATAGATTTACACGCTCTTTCGGTGAGTGAGTTAATAAGGACGTGCATAGGAGAAGTTGTTCCCACTGTGATTATTAAAACCTAATCTAACCACAAACCGTGGGTAGAGGAAATAATTCGCGCAAAACTGAAAGCGCGAACCACCGCAATTAACCATGGGAAGGTGATCAGGAATATGGCTGAATATAAACAGTGTAGTTATTCCCTCCGGAAGGCAATCAAATAATCGAAATGTAGGTATAGAGACAAAGTGGAGTCGTAATTCAACGGCACAGACACGAGACGTATGTGCCAGGGTTTAAAGAAAATCACAGACTACAAAAAAAAACAGCCACTTCACTTGCCTGCTTTGAGGACAATACAGTGCAACCGACGTAGCCCGCTACCAAGGACTGTGGGCTCTACTCCTCCGTGGCCGACGTGAGTAAAACATTTAAACGTGTTAACCCTCGCAAGGCTGCTGTCCCAGATGCATGCGCAGACCATCTGGCTGGTGTGTTTACAGACATGTTCAATCTCTCCCTATCCCAGTCTGCTGTCCCCACATGCTTCAAGATGGCCACCATTGTTCCTGTACACAAGAATGCAAAGGTAACTGAACTAAAGGATCATATCACCTCCACCTTACCGGTCACCCTAGACCCACTTCAATATACTTAATGCCCCAATAGATCCGCAGACGATGCAATCTTCATCACACTGCATACTTCCCTAACCAATCTCGACAAGAGGAATACCTGTTCATTGACTACAGCTCAGCATTCAACACCATAGTACCCTCAAATCTCATCATTAAGCTTGAGGTCCTGGGTCTCAGCCCCGCCTTGCTCAATTTGGTCCTGGACTTCCTGACAGGCCGCCAGCAGGTGGTGAAGGTAGGAAACAACATATCCGCTTCACTGATCCTCAACACTGTGGCCCCACAAGGATCAATGCTCACACCCTCATGTACTCCCTGTTCACCCACGACTGCGTGGCCATGTTTGCAGACAACACAACAGTAGTAGGCTTGATCTCCAACAACGACAAGACAGCCTATAGGTAGGAGGCGAGGGCACTCGGAGTGTGTGGTCAGGAAAACAACTTCTCACTCAATGTCAACAAAACAAAGGAGATGATCATGGACTTCAGGAAAAAGAAGAGGGAGCACCCCCCTATCCACATCAACGGGACAGCAGTGGAGAAGGTGGAAAGTTCCTTGGCGTACACATCACAAACAAACTGAAATGGTCCACCCACACAGATGGTGTGGTGAAAACTTTGATCCGTATTACCGCCTGGTACGGAAATTGCACTGCCCACAACCGCAGGCCTCTCCAGAGGGTGGTGTGGTCTGCACAATGCATCACAGAGGGAAAACTATCTGCCCTCCAGGACACCTACAGCACCCGATGTTACAGGAAGGACAAAAATCACCCGAGCCACTGCCTGTTCACCCCGCTACCATCCAGAAGGCGAGGTCAGTACAGTTGCATCAAAGCTGGGACCGAGAGACAGAAGCTGTTTTTCAATCTCAAGGCCGTCAGACTGTTAAACAGCCATCACTAACACAGAGAAGCTGCTGCCTACATACAGACTCAAACTCATTGGCCACTCTAACAAATGGATCAGTAGTCACCTTATTAATGCCACTTTAATAATGTTTACATATCTTGTATTACTCATCCCGTATGTTTATACTGTATTTTATACCACTTATTGGTGTGCTGTCTGGGGGGTGCTGTCTGTAATAAGGAGTATTTCGGTCTGTAATAAAGCCCTTTTGTGGGGAAAACTCATTTTGATTGGCTGGTCCTGGCTCCAGTGGGTGAGCCTGGATCCCATGTGGGTGGGCCTATGCCCTCCCAGGCCCACTCAAGGCTGTGTCCTCCCCAGTTGTGAACTCCATAGATTAGGGCCTAATTAATTTATTTGTTGACTGATTTCCTAATATGAACTGTAATTCAGTCAAATCAATGAAATTGTTCAATGTATGAGAGAGCGAGAGAACTATGTAAGTGAGAGAGAGGTGTGTGGGTACCTAAAATGATTTTTCCTCAAAAGTTATTTATTTAACCTGGTAATTTGCAGTGAGCGATGATTTGTCCTTTTGGGGACCCATTTCAGCGATGGTCGAGAACTGAAATATACTAATTTAGGGCCATTTCAGCCAAATGGATGAAAGTTGTGGTGCACAAAGTTTCCCTCTGTGTGATGTAAAACCCCAGTAGATAAAAATTACCACATTGCTCATATTCCATTGCTCATTACTATCGCAATGTTTTGGTTTTGCCTCTACAACCTGGGCTGCATCTGAAATGACACCCTATTCTCTATCAGGGCACATAGGGCTCTCGTCAAACGTAGTTACTCTATATGGAATATGGTGCCATTGGGGACTAAAGCAAAATCTTAGAAATTGTTGTATGTTGCGTTGATAATTTTGTTGAGTGTATTTGAAAGAAAACAAATACTATTTGAACCTGCGTCTGGTAGACAACAGTAACAGGTTCTTTCTCGTCCCTGATAGGTTCTTTCATGGTGGTGAACGGCTCGGGCCGGGCGTCGGGGCAGAAGGCCCACCTGCTCCTGCCCACCCTGAAGGAGAATGACACCCACTGCATCGACTTCCACTACTCTCTATCCAGCCGCGATGGCTCCAGTCCCGGGGTGCTCAACGTCTACATCAAGGTGAACGGCGGCACCCAGGGAAACCCTGTGTGGAATGCCTCCGCCTCGGTGACCGAGGGCTGGGTCAAGGCCGAGCTGGCAATCAGCACCTTCTGGCCCAACTCCTATCAGGTGAGGGGAGAGCTTCAATGTCACCACATAATGCCACATCTGTGTGGTTTTCATTAAGGCACACAACATAAAACATTTTTTAAATGTTTGCAAGGAAAACAAAATAGTTTCTTGTTGGACAAGTCCAAATAATTCCCCTATAATTGTCTGCATTCTTCCATTTGGTGCATATGCAATAGGTTTGATATGTTCACTACACCGCTATCTATAGCAATGCTCAAGCCACTGTTCAGAACCAGTATGCTGTGTGGTAGGCCTATTGTTGGAAATATGATTTTTTAAATGATATTTTTATATTAATATTGCCTGTCATTGTGCGATACAGTTCGACCACCAACCGCGAATGTTCAGATGGAACCCAATTGGTTTATCTGCAGTCTTCCTAAAGTTAGCAAAATAAGGTTAAGAAATTGCTTAAACTTCAATACAAATAATTTTTCAGTAACTAGATTGCTCGCACCATGGGGTTATTGGTGAAATTGAATCGGATGAGAATCACCACGTTAATTGCTCTGATTTGAATACAATTGTTCATCTATTTCTCTAGCATTCTTTACTGCCTATTTGCCAACCTCTTTAAAACAGTTTTTTGCTTCATGAACAAGTCTCCAATCTCAACAGCACTGTATTCCTTCTACAGTGCACAACTTTTGATCAGAGTCCTATGCTCCCTGATTAAAAGTAATGCACTGAATAGGGAAAAGGGTGTCATTTGAAATGCAACCCAGGTTTTAGAGGTAAAACCGAAACATTGCGATAGTAATTTGTTCTCTCTCTGGAATATGAGCAATGTGGTAATTGTAATCTATTGGGGTTTTACATCACACAGAGGCAAACTTTGTGCACCACAACTTTCATCCAATTTTGCTGAAATGGTCCTCGCTGAAATGTGTCCCCAAAAGGACCTCAGAGTGGGGAGCTTAGTCACCTCAGACAGAATTATCTTGACAAATCATCGCTCACTGCAAATTACCATGTTAAATAATCTTTGAGAAAAAATCGTTTTAGGTACCCACACAACTCTCTCTCTCTCTTTCTCTCTCTGCTATCTCTCTCTATATACAGTGCATTCAGAAAGTATTCAGACCCCTTGACTTTTTACATATTTTGTTATGTTACAGCCTTATTCTAAAATGTATTAAATAGTTTCCCCCCCCCCTCATCAATCTACACATAATATCCCATAATGACAAAGCAAAAACAGGTTTTCAAACATTTTTGCAAATAAACTGATATCACATTTACATAAGTATTCAGACGCTTTACTCAGTACTTTGTTGAAGCACCTTTGGCAGCGATTGCTGCATTGGGTCTTCTTGGGTATGACGTTACAAGCTTGACACACCTGTATTTGTTGAGTTTCTCCCATTCTTTTCTGCAGATCCTCTCAAACTCTTTTAAGGTTGGATGGGGAGCGTCGCTACACAGCTATTCTCACGTCTCAAGAGATGTTAGATTGGGTTCAAGTCCGGCCTGAGTGCCACTCAAGGACATTGAGAGACTTGTCCCTAAGCCACTCCTGCGTTGTCTTGGCTGTGTGCTTAGGGTTGTTGTCCTGTTGGAAGGTGAACCATACCATCGCCCCAGTCTCAGGTCCTGAGTGCTCTGGAGCAGATTTTCATCAAGGATCTATATAAAATATTGAACAAAAATATAAACGCAACATGCAACCATTTAATTGATTTTACTGAATTACAGTTCATATTAGGAAATCAGTAAATTTAAATAAATTGATTAGGCCTTAATGTATGGATTTCACATGACTGGGAATACAGATATGGGTCTCAGGATCTTGTCACGATAATGTTGTGCGTTGAAATTGGCATCGATAAAATTCAATTGTGTTCGCTGTCCGTAGCTTATGCCTGCCCTTACCATAACCCCACCGCCACCATGAGGCACTCTGTTCACAACGTTGACATCAGTAAACTTCTCACCCACACGACGCCATATACTTGGTCTGCGGTTGAAAGGCCTGTTGGACATGCTGCCAAATTCTCTAAATGACATTGGCCTCCAACAGTAGAGAAATGAACATTCAATTCTCAGGTGGACATTCCTGCAGTCAGCATGCCAATTTCACGCTTCCTCAACTTGAGACATCTGTGGCATTTTGTTGTGACAAAACTGCACATTTTAGAGTGCTCTTTTATTGTGCTGATGAGTTCTGACTTTATACTTGAAATAATGTTAATTATCAGGTATCCTATTGAAATATTGAGTGCCATAGGCTGGTTTCTACACCAGAAGAATCTTGATATGCCACACCTGTGATTATCTTGGCAATGGAGAAATGCTCAATAACAGGGATGCAAAACAAATTGTCCTACAACATTTGAGAGAAATAAGCTTTTTGCGTAATTGGAACATTTTCTGGGATCTTTTATTTCAGCTCATGAAACATACACTTTACATGTTGCGTTTATTTTTGTTCATTGGATATATACTGTATTTCTCAGCCCGTCTCACTCACTGTTACAACCCTTTATGTCCATTCATGCCCCGTCACTCTTCACTGAACCTCTATCTCCCCATCTCTTTCTCTGTGTAAATGAAACACAGTAAATGTATGAATTTCTCTGTTAATGGAATTCAGTTTCGTGAGTACTCGCTATAATTATATTACATAATGACCTTGGTGAGGTGGAAAGACTAATATTTAAAATATTCACTTTAATGTGAATATTTGGTCACTTTGTCTTAGCTATAATTAAATATTTACTTTCTTCTTAGGCTAAGGAACACAGTCTTAGGCTAAGGCACACATAACCTTTTCTGCTTTTCATATTTCATGATCCTGCTTGAAATAGTTGACAGTTTGTTCATTAATGCAGCTGAGAAGAGTCTGTAAATGTAACCTATACGCAGGGAGTCAGGAAGCAAGTGCAGAAGGTGAGTTTAATAATTATAAACATGAAGAAAATACAAAACAGTACTGAACATAACCAAAACCAATACTGCCTGATGACTGAAGCTACTGAGGGCTAGATGAAGGGAGAGTAATCAGGGTGGTGATGAAGTCCAGGTGTGCTTAACGATGGGGAGTAGATGTGCGCAATGATGGTTGCCAGGTTTGCGCAATGTGGGTTGCCAGGGCTGGTGGTTGATGTGGCAAAGTTTACACAAAGGAATGCTCTCTTTAATTGTGCGCTCAAGGTATTTGCCACAAGGTATTTGACGCATGATGGGTCATTTAAAGATGTCCGTCGTAGCGTTTTAATAAGATGGCCAGGAGGACGGCCCCGAGGGCGAGGAGCGGGCCAGTCCAGATGGTGCAGATGGAAATCCCGGATGATGTTGGGGCCCAGGATGTCCACCACCGGGACCCAAGACCGCTCCTCAGGACCTCATTCCACCAGGTACTGGAGCCGAACCCCACGACGTCAGGATTCCTTCGATGTCCAGGGGAGGCGGAGTCCGGGGACAGCATCAGCGGGGGACCAGGAACCACCGGCCTGAGGAGGGAAACATGAAAGGAGGGTCAGATCCGGTAGTTGGTGGGGAATTCTGAACAATAGGTCACCTCATTGACCCCCCCGTAGGACCATGAAGGGCCCCACAAACCAGGGACTCAGCTTCTGGTAGGACAGGCGGAGCGGGAGGTTCCTGATGGAGAGCCAGAAGTGATCACCAGGATGGGTCACTTCTGCCCAGGGAAAGAACCGGGTCCACTCCCCCTGCCAGTCCTGGCATTGACTCCTTAGGAACCTCCCCAGCTCCTGGTTGGTCCTTTCCACCTGCCTGTTAGACAGCCGGTACCCGGATGTGAGGCTGACCGTAGCCCCCAGCTTCTCCATCAAGGCTTTCCACACCATCAACATGAATTGGGGACCATAGTCCGAAATGATGTCCCCCGGAATGCCATCATTTATTTTTATTTAATCAGGTAGGCCAGTTGAGAACAAGTTCTCATTTACAACTGCAACCTGGCCAAGATAAAGCAAAGCGGTGCGACAAAAACAACAGAGTTGCACATAGGATAAACAAACGTACAGCCAATAATACAATAGAACATCTGTATACAGCGTGTGCAAAGGAGATAAGGAAATAAATAGGCCATAGTGGCAAAGTAGTTACAATTTAGCAATTAACACTGGAGTGGTATGTGCTGATGAGAATGTGCAAGTAGAAATACTGGTGTGCAAAAGAGCAGAAAAAATATGGGGATGTGGTAGGTAGTTGGTTGGATGGATGGGCTATTTACAGATTTACAGATGGGCTTTACATATGGGCTGACAGCCGTTGCTTGAAGTTAGTGAGGGAGATACGTCTCCGACTTCAGTGATTTTTGTAATTCGTTCCAGTCATTGGCAGCAGAGAACTAGAAGGAAAGGCAGCCAAAGTAGGTATTGGCTTTGGGGATGACCAGTGAAATATACCTTCTGGAGCGCGTGCTATGGGTGGGTGTTGCTCTGGTGATCAGTGAAAGCTTTACCTATCAAAGACTTATAGATGACCTGGAGTCAGTGGGTTTGGCGACAAATATGTAGCGAGGACCAGCCAATGAGAGCATACAGGTCGCAATGGTGGGTAGTATATGGGGCTTTGGTTACAAAACGGATGGCACTGTGATAGACTGCATCCAATGTGCTGAGTAGAGTGTTGGAGGCAATTTTGTAAATGGCATCGCCGAAGTCAAGGATCGGTAGGATAGTCAGTTTTATGAGGGTATGTTTGGCAAAATGAGTGAAGGATGCTTTGTTGCAAAATAGGAAGCCGATTCTAGATTTAATGTGAGTCTGGAAGGAAAGTTTACAGTGTAGCCAGCACCTCAGTAGTTGTAATTGTCCCCATATTCTAAGTCAGAACCGTCCAGAGTAGTGATGCCAGGTGGGCGGGTGGGTGCGTGCAGCGATCGGTTGAAGAGCATGAATTAGTTTTACTTGCGTTTAAGAGCAGTTGGAGGCCACGGAAGGAGTGTTGTATGGCATTGACGCTCGTTTGGAGGTTTGTTAACACAGTGTCCGAAGATGGGCCAGATGTATACAGAATGGTGTCGTCTGTGTAGAGGTGGATCTAAGAATCGGGTAAGCTCTCCAGAGCCTGGTTGATGTCCACATCTACTCCCCAAAACACAGGGCCAACGATATGGGAGGACTGATTGACTGGCTGGAGGACACTCAGAGGACCCTCCACCGACGTGGAACCACAGGGTGTGGGAAAGCAGCTCCCCACGGCATCCTGGTCCCCAGGTGGTGATTCTCATCTTTGACCAGGAGATGGTGAGGTTATGAAGTTAGAGCCACGGGAGGCTGAGAATGACTGTGTACAGGCACAGTGATGATGAAGGGAAGACTTTCCTGGTGCTTGGGTACCACGGTGAAGGTGAGTGGTGCTGTGACATCCGTAATTTTGCCGTATCCCAATGGTTGCATATCCAGGTCTTGGACAGGAAAAGGAGAGGAAAGCGGGTATTAAGTTAAGTTCAGGTAGGAGGCGAGGGCCTGGTCGATAAAGTTCCCCACGTCACCGGAGTTCACTTGAGCTTTAGAGACAAGACGAGGGACAGCCAGCCAGTGAAATGGGAACCAAAAAGGGTTTGGCGAAAAACGATAATGGAATACTCATTCCTATCCTGGGAGATGGAAGGTTACAGGGCCCACCCCTCTACTCTGATGGAACCCGGATTGGGACGCACCTGACACCACTGAAGCTGGTTTCCTTCCTGGCTGAATTAGGGACTGAGCCCCAGCTGTCTCTGGTGACGCCGCTCTGCCGTGGAGAAGTGTGTGGCCACTACCTCCATGGTTCATGGCTCTGCCTCAGGACAGCCAAAGTAGGGAGGTGAATGGTGGACACCGGTGCTCCCGAAGAAGGTTATCCAGAAGGAAGGCCATCGCGGTGAGAGCGTCCAAGGATATGTTGTCATCCCGACATGCCAACTCCGTCTGGACCTCTTTGCGTGGTCCACTGGGGAAAAGAGTGCGGAGTGCCGGCTCATTCTACCTGCTGTGGGCTGCCACAGTTCGAAAGGTGAGGGTGTACTCCGCAGCGGTCTTGGCACCCTGCTGGAGTTGAAGTCACTCACCTCCCTCTCTGCCCTCTGGAGGATGGTCGTAGACTGCCCTGAACAGAGCCATGATCCTCTCATAGGAACTCAGCTCCTCCTTTCCTCTCCCCAGATGGCCATATCCCACTCCAACAGCCATCCGGTCAGCAGGGAAATGACCGTGGCAAGCTTTGACCTCTCGGTGGTGGGTGCTCCCATCTGATAGGTGAAATAGAGGGAGCATTGGAATAGGAAGCCACAGATTTTCTGATGGAGTGCTGTCATATTTCTCAGAAGGGATAGTCGGACATCACTGACCTGGAAGGACAGCTGGGTAGGCTGGGGGATTTGCTCACAGTGACGACCTGTGGTAGGCTGGTCGTGGTGTTGGTGGAGTAGATTACCCTGTTTCTCGACCATCTGGAAGATGATGTAATCTTCTCCTGCCTCCAGAATTTCTGAGGCAGTATTCTGTAACGTGTACGCATGGAGTCAGGAAGCAGGTGCATAAGGTGAGTTTAATAATCATGAAGAAAATACAAAACAGGAGAAGCATACTGAACCAATACTGCCTGATGACCAAAACCAATACTGCCTGCTGACGGAAGCTACTGAGGGCTATATGAAGGGAGAGTAATCAGGGTGGTGATGAAGTCTAGGTGTGCTTAACGATGGGGAGTAGATGTGCACAATGATGGTTGCCAGGTGTGCGCAATGTGGGTTGCCAGGGCTGGTGGGTAGCAGACTGGCGATTTCTAGCGCCGGATGGAGGGAGCAGGATTAGGCGTTACTGTAAATGGCGTTCATTGACTTTAATTAATACTGTTAAATATGAGGCTCAGTATCTCTTTAAGAATCTGACTGCGTGGTTGTATGTCGACGACTAAAACCCACTGTGTGTTTGATTAGATAAGTGACTTTGGCACAGATGTGGCAAAGTGTACACAAAGGAATGTTCTCTTTAATTGTGCGCTCCCCTGCCACAAGGTATTTGAGGCATGATGGGTCATTTAGAGGTGTCTGTCTTGGCATTTTAATAAGATGACATCATCATTATTTCTGTAAAGATGTTATACACAAATAACCTGTGTGTATGTTTGGAATTTCTCTCTGCATTTCACACATTTGTTCTTTATCTGAAAATTGCCATTGACGTCCAAGAAATCAAAACCCTCACATGTCCTCTGTTCAAAGCCTCCCTGTTGTTTCCCTCCCTCTAAAGCAGTTGGGGCAGTTGAGAATTCACACCATGTACCACCCCAATTCACACAGTGTACCACAATGTACTGAAACAAAAGAACTAGGCAAAAAAACAGTCTGTCTGGTGGTAATAACGGCCTAAGCAGAAACCCTTGGATTAGGCTGGTCTGCCGCCCTGCATACATTCACTTCAAAGCCTCCCCTGAATCTCAAGAAGAAGCGTCAAGATTTGCGTCCCAAACTTTGTTCTTGCCAGGCAGGTACAGCTGCTCGATGTCATGGGGAGACTGAGAGATGTTCCCGCAACGTTTTATCCATGCAACTGATTATTTTAATGAAGGCAGGTTCCAGGCGGTGACACCGGGGCATCACACTAAACACTTAGAATGACTGAAGAGAGTAGAAGGCAAAAGAGAACACTTAAGATTTTAAGATAATTGGCTAAATGCCGACCACTTGACAATGCACAGGACCTGACCGCTTCATGTCAGAGAACACTGAAAGGAGCAGATACAGGAGTGGATAACTCATGTCAGAGAACGCTAAAAAGGGGCAGAGAATGTGCTGAACACTGAAGGAGGAATTGAAATGAGTGAGCAACCAGACATCGTTGGCATTCTAGGGCGGTGCTTACTTTCCTGGCGGACAAGCCCTATGACATTTTGATTGAGGGCCGCTTCCTTCCTCATACTGTGTGCCACAAGGATCCCAGCTGTCACAGGAGCACTGCACAGGTTACAGGGCTCATGACCCCACTTCACCCTGTGGCCTCCTGGGTCAGAAGATGCTTTTCTATGGCAACCAGGCAGAGGCAACCAGGCCAGACTGACAGAGAAAGAGGCAAAGGCAGCCAGGTCAGTTTGACAGAGGCTGAGACAGAGGCAGTGACATCTGAGCATGTGGAGGAGAGGAAGAAGGAAGGGGGTTGATGTATAATGTAGCAGGCTGAGTGACAGAGCATATTACAACATCTGTAAAAGTCTGGTCATTTAGTTGTGAAGTCAGACATGCTCAGCCTGTGAGTAAGAGCCATTATCCTGGGAGGGAGAATAGAAATGTAGGTTTGACTGGGCTGTAGTTTGACTTTCAGGTCTAATGGAGGGATCCGTCAGGTTTAGATGGACAGTTGAAGTCATATTCAGAAAATGACCATTATCAGAAAAGCTACATAACCTTGGACCCCATGTTAAGAGTAAAACACCTTACTGTACCTGTGAAAGGAGGCTGCTGTTTAGCTCTCTCTTATCCTTTTTACACTGAGCCAAACCGAGCTGAGACAAGCCAATTGGTACTGAGCTGGCCTGTTTACGTACGACATAGTTGCTGGAACCGTGCTGGAAAGTGTGTCAAAATAACATTTCAGAACCAGTACGGTTCGGTTTGTCCCTATAGTGTGAAATAGATATTTCTCATATACGCACAAACACACACACAGGTTTAGCTGTAATGCAGGAGCTCTTCTCATAAATGGTGTAAAATGTGTTTTCACTCTCTCCTCTTTCTCTCCCCACATCTCTCTTTCTCTCTCCCTTTGTGGTAGGTGATATTCGAGGCCATATCCATACAGGGCCATCCAGGGTTCATCGCGGTGGACGAAGTCCGAGTATTGGCCCACCCGTGCCGTAAGTGACCCGCCATGACTAGCCCACCGAGCATCATCTGATCTCACAATCGCGTGCGTGTGTAGTTTGGGGTGGGGTCACAGACTGAGAGGGTTGGAGGGAGGACGAGACAGATTGCGGAGCACAGAATAAATTACAAAGTCAGGGCCTTCATCATTCATATCTGACATACCTCTTTGCCTCACATCTTTGGATTTCTCCAAGGCACTCTGTGTCCTCGACGTGTTCTCTTCTTTCTTTCTAGCTCTCTGTCCCCAGATTTAGAGTTTTCCCCAAGAATTAGGACAGAGCACATAGCTACTTGTACCAAATTCAAATAACAGTAGGAAGGGAAGGTAAATAAATGTCTTGAGGTAAAATAATCTACTCGGTCTTCTTCTTCAATGGAGAAATTAACGTAAAGATATATTCTCGTATTGAAATATCAATGAATACACTATTTCCAGGCACGGTGAAAATGAGATTAGGAAATCAGCTGAGCTCAATGCCATTTCAATGGCACAGAGAGCAGCCTCAATGCACTGAGCAGATGAGGGACGGCAATTCTAGGGAAGGAAATTACCTAGGAAAAGGAAAAGATGACCTGAAATCTTAAGTGATTTTCAATCGAAAAGGAAAACACTGCTTTTTATGTCGTGCATTTGTATTCTTTATTCCGCACGTAACTCAGCTTTCCCCTTGACCTCAATGCATGATTCACATGAACGTCAAACTTGATATTGTTAGAGTCAAAGAGTTCATATATGCTGATGCATGTCTCTGTAGCTGGTAGCTAGCCAACTGCTTCTCAACCACCACCAACAAGCAGCACTCACCTGGGTGATGCCCCGGCAGCCATTGAGGCGCCGAATAGCTCACTGAATGTTGGCATTAGTCCAAAGTAGCGTGTAGTACTCCCAAGCATCTGCACTCGTCCTCTGCCATGTCAGTTGTCTTTTCTTGTCTCTTACTTCAGACTTCTCCATTCATCTTTAACCTCACTTTCAAATCAAAACATCCAGCTAGCCAGCTGTTAGCTAGCCCTACCAACCACATAACCAACTGACTTTTTTGACAGTTTTGAAATGTGGTGCTGGTTTGACAATTGTAATGACATACACTGTTCATTATTTAAAACATATACAGTACCTGTCAAAAGTTTGGAGCCACCTACTCATTCAAGGTTTTTCTTTATTTTTACTATTTTCTAAATTGTAGAATAATAGTGAAGACATCAATACTATGAAATAACACATATGGAATCATGTAGTAACCAAAAAAGTGTTAAACAAATCAAAATATATTTTATATTTCAGATTCTTCAAGTAGCCACCCTTTGCCTTGCTGGCAACTTTCCACACTTGTGGCATTCTCTCAACTAGCTAAACCTGTAATGCTTTTCCAACAGTCTTGAAGGATATGCTGAGCACTTGTTGGCTGCTTTTCCTTCACTCTGCGGTCCAACTCATCCCAAACCATCTCAATTAGGTTGAGGTCGGGTGATGGTGGAGGCCAGATCATCTGATGCATCACTCTCCTTCTTGGTCGAATAGCCCTTACCCACCCTGGAGGTGTGTTGGATCATTGCCCTGTTGAAAACAAATGATAGTCCCACTAAGCACAAACCAGATGGGATGGCGTATCGCTGCAGAATGCTGTGGTAGCCATGCTGGTTAAGTGTGCACTGAATTTTAAATAAATAGCAGAGAGTGGCACCAGAGAAGCACCCCCACAACATCACACCTCCTCCTCCATGCTTCACGGTGGAAACCACACATGCAGCGATCATCCGTTCACCTACTCTGCGTCTCACAAAGACACGGTGGTTGGAATTAAAAATCTCACATTTGGACTCTTCAGATCAAAAGACAGATTTCCACCGGTATAATGTCCATTGCGCAAGTTTCTTCTTCTTTTTGGTGTCCTTTAGTAGTGTTTTCTTTGCATCAATTCAACCATGAAGGCCTGATTCACGCAGTCTCCTCTAAACAGTTGATGTTGAGATGTCTGTTACTCTATGAAGCATTTATTTGGGCTGCCATTTCTGAGGCTGGTAACTCGAATGAACGTATCCTCTGCAGTAGAGGTACAGTGGGGAGAACAAGTATTTGATACACTGCCGATTTTGCAGGTTTTCCTACTTACAAAGCATGTAGAGGTCTGTAATTTTTATCATAGGTACACTTCAACTGTGAGAATCTAAAACAAAAAATCCAGAAAATCACATTGTATGATTTTGAAGTAATTAATTTGCATTTTATTGCATGACATAAGTATTTGATACATCAGAAAAGCAGAACTTAGTATTTGGTACAGAAACCTTTATTTGCAATTACAGAGATCATACATTTCCTGTAGTTCTTGACCAGGTTTGCACACACTGCAGCAGGGATTTTGGCCCACTCCTCCATACAGACCTTCTCCAGATCCTTCAGGTTTCGGGGCTGTCGCTGGGCAAAACGGACTTTCAGCTCCCTCCAAATATTTTCTATTGGGTTCAGATCTGCAGATTGGCTAGGCCACTCCAGGACCTTGAGATGCTTCTTACGGAGCCATTCCTTAGTTGCCCTGGCTGTGTGTTTTGGGTCGTTGTCATGCTGGAAGACCCAGCCATGACCCATCTTCAATGCTCTTACTGACGGAAGGAGGTTGTTGGCCATGATCTTGCGATACATGGCCCCATCCATCCTCCCCTCAATACGGTTTAGTTGTCCTGTCCCCTTTGCAGAAAAGCATCCCCAAAGAATGATGTTTCCACCTCCATCATGCTTCACGGTTGGGATGGTGTCTTGGGGTTGTACTCATCCTTCTTCTTCCTCCAAACACGGCGAGTGGATTTTAGACCAAAAAGCTATATTTTTGTCTCATCAGACCATATGACCTTTTCCCATTCCTCCTCTGGATCATCCAGATGGTCATTGGCAAACTTCAGACGGGCCTGGACTTGCGCTGGCTTGAGCAGGGGGACCTTGCGTGCGCTGCAGGATTTTAATCTTGACGGCATAGTGTGTTACTAATGGTTTTCTTTGAGACTGTGGTCCCAGCTCTCTTCAGGTCATTGACCAGGTCCTGCCGTGTAATTCTGGGCTGATCCCTCACCTTCCTCATGATCATTGACGCCCCACGAGGTGAGATCTTGCATGGAGCCCCAGACCGAGGTTGATTGACCGCCATCTTGAACTTCTTCCATTTTCTAATAATTGTGCCAACAGTTGTTGCCTTCTCACCAAGCTGCTTGCCTATTGTCCTGTAGCCCATCCCTGCCTTGTGCAGGTCTACAATTTTATCCATGATGTCCTTACACAGCTCTCTGGTCTTGGCCATTGTGGAGAGATTGGAGTCTGTTTGATTGAGTGTGTGGACAGGTGTCTTTTATACAGGTAACGAGTTCAAACAGGTGCAGTTAATACAGGTAATGAGTGGAGAACAGGAGGGCTTCTTAACGAAAAACTAACTTGTCTGTGAGAGCCGGAATTCTTACTGGTTGGTAGGTGATCAAATACTTATGTCATGCAATAAAATGCAAATTAATTACTTAAAAATCATACAATGTGATTTTCTGGATTTTTGTTTTAGATTCTGTCTCTCACAGTTGTACCTATGATAAAAATTACAGACCTCTACATGCTTTGTAAGTAGGAAAACCTGCAAAATCGGCAGTGTATCAAATACTTGTTCTCCTCACTGTAACTCTGGGTCTTCCTTTCCTATGGTGGTCGTCATGAGAGCCAGTTACGTCATAGCGCTTGATGGTCTTTGCAACTGCACCTGAAGAAACTGTAAAAGTTCTTGAAATGTTCTGTATTGACTGACCTTCATGTCTTAAAGTAATGATGGACTGTCGTTTCTCTTTGCTTTTTTGAGCTATACTTGCCATAATATGGACTTGGTATTTTACCAAATAGGGCTTGTGTATACTACCCCTTCCTTGTTACCCCTACCTTGTTAATTCTTAGATGCATTAAGGAGGAAATACATTTTACAAATTAACTTTTACCAAGGCACACCTGTTAATTTAAATGCATTCCATGTGATTACCTCATGAAGCTGATTGAGAGAATGTCAAGATTGCACAAGCAAGGAAAAATGTGGCCACTATGAAGAATCTCAAATAGAAAATATATTTTGATTTGTTTAACACTTTTTTGGTTACAACTTAATTTCATGTGCGTTATTTCATAGTTTTGATGTCTTCACTATTATTCTACAATGTAGAAAATAGTAAAAATAAAGAAAAACTCTTGAGTAGGTGTGAGTAGGTGTGTCCAAACCTTTGACTGATACTGTGTATTTATATATAAAAAAATCTATAAAAAACAACTAAATATGACTAACATTTACAAAAATGTACAGGAGCAATTCGCGATGCTGCTTTTATGGCCCCATGGCAACCCTAAAAAAAAATATTTGAGTATATGACACAGTTTCCTGACCCTTGTAGGGAAAGCACCTCACTTCCTGCGGCTGCAGAATGTGGAGGTGAACGTGGGCCAGAACGCCACCTTCCAGTGTACTGCTGGGGGGAAGTGGTCCCAACATGACCAACTGTGGCTACAGGTGAGTCCCTCCCCTTCGATCCACTATAGTTGTCATCCAGCTTGTCCCTCTCACTTGAACTATATTATCATTAATTTGAAAAATAACAGACGGCAGCCCTGCCTGAGTGATCGGGCTAGAGAAATAATGCTGTATCACAACCGGCCGTGATTGGGAGACCCATAGGGCGGCTCACAATTGGACCAGCGTCATCCGGGTTTGGCCTCATCAGTGATGTAGAATACACAGGGCATTTTATTTGATCTTTGTTGCAGTGTTATGAGTGACCTCGCCCTTGTGAAAGGACACGTACAGTATGTTCCAGTTCCTTGCTGTACTTGCACACACACTGTAATGGTATAATCTCTATGGGGATATCCATACAATCTGTGCGCTGAGTAGAAAGTGTTGTTTTAACATGGACGACTGCCTCTCTACCAGCCATCACTGTACTTCACTAGCAAATGTTTGTGTCTTGTAGTAATGGCATTTGTAATGGAAAGTAGTACCCAGGGCATAAAAAAGGCTTAAGGACATGATCGAATAAATTACTCTTTGGGAGATTGTTATAGTCGAGTTGATACCACAAGGAAAAGTGCTGTGAAATGGAAAGTCACAGAAATCTATCTGAAAACGTTGCAGGGTATCTGACAAACATTAACTATACTGTGAGTTTCTTTGGTTATCAGATTTGAATGACCATCCTTTTTTACCATAACATTGTGAGAAATACCGTGTGTACATGTGTTAGTAAGCAAGTGTCTGTCTGGCTATCTCTCTGCAGCAGTGGAACGGTAAAGATACAGCCCTCATGGTGACGCGGGTGGTGAACCACCGACGTTTCTCAGCCACCGTCAGTGTCGGGGATACGTCCCAGAGGAGCACCAGCCGCTACCGCTGCGTCATCCGCTCCGATGGCGGTTCCGGGGTTTCCAACTACGCTGAGCTCATCGTCAAAGGTATGGCTGACATACTAACGGCTTACCTGCTACTGGCTAAAAGCTAGCAGATAAAAGCTAGCGGCTAACAGCTAGGCTAACGCTAGGCTACGATAATACCAGCCTATTAGCAGTCGGTCAGAACTCCGCTGGGGTCCTCCGGTCATTATCCGAGCGGCCAACCCCTCACTATTTCAGCCACCATCAGCAGCAGCAGTGTTATGTTCAACTGTCTCCCCCTTCTCCCACTTACTTATTCACACTAACATCGCCTTGAACATAAACAAAGTGAACTTATTGGTTAAGGGAGTGGAAAACAAGGCTTGCTTCACAAATAGCATAGAATGCTGGGTGGTCATTGGTTACTGTTGGAAGGGTTGGTGGGCACTCTCTGTCTCCGCTCTCTTCTGAGAAAAAGAAGATACTTGGTAGGGCACTGTCACCTCTTCCCATCACTTCTCTTCTCAGAAAGGGAGGACTCCTCCCCTCCTGTCTAAATTCAGCCCGTGACGGTTCCTGCCCCGGCTGGTTTGCCTATCCAAACAAACCTTTAATGCTGATATTTACCCACTAATGTGGGGCTTTGATTCCCGCTCACTGCCCATATGTGTGTGGAAAGGGGCGAACTGGCGCTGCCTAGCAGAAGCTGGCATCGAATCACCACTGTGATGCATCTGGAAGTGAGGAGACTCCGCCTAACCTTGAGTTGTTCCTGCACCTGGCTTCTTGGCTCGGGCCTTCAGGCTTATAGCCAAGGGCCTTTGTAGTGCATCATGCCTGAATCGGTGCACCTCGGCTGGACTGGAGGCTACTCAAATCCAGGCTGGCTGCTGTGTCCACTGGTCTCACCCATGGTGTTTAATTAGCGTCCTTGGTGTTTGAGAGTAGATTAGCTGATTGTTCTGATTAATGACCTGCACAAGTGGCCCTCTCAGCCACTAGTCTGTACGGATCAGCGGTCACAATGTCTCAGTCCATAACTGCCCCTACCCCTTCTTTTGAAGAAATCTGTAGGAATTGGATAGTTATGATAAGCAAAAGGGTGATGTTAATTGTCAATTGATTTAGAGCTGTAAAATAAGGTGAATAGGTTCTTCTAGTTATGTATTGATAGGAATTAATCTAGTAGCCTTTCCTACAGTCAAATGACCTAGTGGCCTCATGGGTGGAATGTTATTAATATTTTTTACAATTTCATAATGAATAAACATTATTTTTTTAAACGCAGAAGATCCAGTGCTTCTACGTTAGACTAAAGGTAGATGGTGAAAGTCAAACTGGGCTAAGTGAGTGTTTGGTTAGATTGTTAGCAGAGAGATGTGTTTGGTGTGGTGTTGGCTGTTTTTGATTGGATGTTGAGCTGAGAACAGGAGCCATCAGCACCATCTGTCTCTCCTCATCATGCACTCCTCCTGGGCCCTCGTGTGTGTGTGTGTGTGTGTGTGTGTGTGTGTGTGTGCACGCTCATTTGTGTGTGTGTGCACGCTCATTTGTGTGCGTGCCAGGGAGGGTTTGTCTCTGTGCTGTCTCTGCTGGCAGCTCAGGTGTTCAAAGACACTGGCATAAGCCAGGGGAATTCTGAGGTGCCAAGGCATTGCGGATATAAAACAAGAGAGAGCCCTGCGGGGGGCGGGGGGGGTCTGGACCTGTTATGATATTGCAAAGCTTTATTAGTCAGCTGTATTAGTTTGTGTGTCCTGATTTTAATGATAACATGAGCATCATGACACTAATATGAGTCAGAGGGTTGGGGCAGTTTGCAATTTGAAGCAAACTGTTTACATATTATTCTGAATTTCCGGGGTCATCAGATACAATACTTTTACAGCATAGATACAGAATATTAGTGCCTACATTATTTTTAATATATATATATATATAATTGTTGGAATAGGATTGAATACCTGTTTATTGACTAAAAAGTGGTCGAACCATGGCTTAGCCCTAGTGGAACTATGACTTAATAAACGGAGGCCTTTTGGGCAGGTGCCTTTTACGTTCCAGACAGTGCATTCTCAATTCCCTATCAACATGTCATTGGCTGGATCTATGGGTCTCTTAAGGCTGAGGAAAAAGCAGGGAATTACAGGTATTGGAAGAGGTTAGAACAGTGAGGTTTAGAAATAGGGCCCTCGCTGCCTGTCCCAGGCTATTAATAACCTCCGCTACTGGAATAGTGGTCCGAGTCAGGGAGCAGGGGTCCGAGTCAGGGAGCAGGGGTCCGAGTCAGGGAGCAGGTGAAGGGTTGGAGGAGGAAAGGTCAAATGTCACCAACCTGATTCAAGTGTCATCCCTGTTCTATTTACAGGAATGCTCACAGCGAGGGCATGCCTGTGTGATGCTGAGGGTCCTCTTGCTGGCATTCTCTATGTTCCATGTTTGGCTGCAAAATGGACATTTCTCGAACGAATGCAGAAGGCAATCATCATAACCAATGTACTTCCTCATCTTATGAGGTGGTGTTGACTGGGAGGGCCTGTGACAGAGTCATACAATAGATAGCCAAGTGGTAAATTGCAATTTGATATAAAAAAAGACAGTGTTTTGATAATGCACTTTACAACCAAAATAACTCTACTACTTGTATCTGCTTGGCTGGGTAATTAACCTACTAGTTTAGCAAAACTTTTCACATAACACACATTACTGTTGTTGATGAAGCCATCTGTGTCATCAGGGCTGTAACACGGGTCAAGCTAATTCTATGCTTTACAGACACTGACTGCAGCTGCAGATTAGATTAGGTTCAGCCCAGTGACGATGTTACGGTTTGTTGCTCCTAGTTCACTATATTAGTCAGACTCAGACATGAGTAAGCTACCACCATAGCTGCATCCATTATCCATTACATAATACACTTGTATGAGTTACAAACTAATTTGCAAATCCGACTTGTAGGCTAACATTAGCTAGCTAACTAGCAAGGCATGTAAACCATAGTTGTTTGTGCATCCTTCTGGAAGCATGCATTGCCGAACCAGAGCCAGAGACATGGTCAATTCGGATAGGGCTTTTCAGTCTCAAACCGCCATGATCCTTTGAATGTGTTGGGGGCGATGAAACAACGGAGCCCCATTCAATGAAGGAAATTATTTGCACTTCGAGCTTGGCAAAAGGGAGCATGAATTGTTGGCATAATTGTAATCCAAACCCAACCTTAATTTACTCATTGTGACACACTCGGGTTCCAAACTCCATTTTAGATGAGACTGACTTTATGACCAAAATTATCCTAATTACATTTTGTAGTCAAGAATATATGTTGTTAATTCATATTGATGCCACACAGGCCATTTTTAAAGGGATTAGTTGTTTTTTAGGGGCAGTCACTCTTTAAGTAACCTTCTGTCTTATTTTTTTTATTAGATTTTTTATTTCACCTTTATTAGGCCAGTTGAGAACAAGTTCTCATTTACAACTGCAACCTGGCCAAGATAAAGCATAGCAGTGTAACAAAAAACAACAACACAGAGTTACACATGGGATTAACAAAAGTATAGTCAATAACACAATAGAAAAATATGTGTAAAGTGTGTGCAAATGGAGTAAGGAGGTAAGGCAATAAATAGGCCAATAGTAGTGAAGTAATTACAATTTAGCAAATTAACACTGGAGTGATAGATGTGCAGATGATGATGTGCAAGTAGAAATACTGGTGTGCAAAAGAGAAAAATAAGTTAATTAAAACAATATGGGTATGATGTAGGTAGTTGGATGGGCTATTTACAGATGGGCTGTTGACAGTTGCAGCGATCGGTAAGCTGCTCAGATAGCTGATGCTTAAAGTTAGTCAGGGAGTTATAAGTCTCCAACTTCAGGGAGTTTTGCAATTCGTTCCAGTCATTGGCAGCAGAGAACTAGGAGGAAAGGAGGACAAAGTAGGTGTTGGCTTTGGGGATGACCAGTGAGATATACCTGCTGGAGCGCATGCTCCGGGTGGATGTTGTTATGGTGACCAGTGAGCTGAGATATCAAAAACTTATAGATGACCTGGAGCTAGTGGGTCTGGCGACAAATATGTAGCGATGGCCAGCCGACGAGAGCATACAGGTTGCAGTGGTGGGTAGTATACGGGGCTTTGGTGCAAAACGGATAGCACTGTGATCCAGTTTGCAAAGTAAATTATTGGAGGTTATTTTGTAAATGATATCGCCGAAGTCGAGGATCAGTAGGATAGTTAGTTTTACGAGGGTATGTTTGGCAGCATGAGTGAAGGAGGCTTTGTTTTGCGAAATAGGAAGCCGATTCTAGATTTAATTTTGGATTGGAGATGTTTAATATGAGTCTGGAGGGAGAGTTTACAGTCTAGCCAGACACCTAGGTATTTGTAGTTGTCCACATATTGTAAGTCAGAACTGTCCAGAGTAGTGATGCTAGTCGGTCGGGCGGGAGGGTGCGGGCAGCGATTGGTTGAAGAGCATACATTTAGTTTTACTAGCGTTTTAGAGCAGTTGGAGGCCACGGAAGGAGTGTTGTATGGCATTAAAGCTCATTTGGAGGTTTGTTAACACACTGTCCAAACAAGGGCCAGATGTATACAGAATGGTGTCGTCTACGTAGAGGTGGATCAAGGAATCACCCGCAGCAAGAGCGACATCATTGATTTATACAGAGAAAAGAGTTTTGAGGATTGAACCCTGTGGTATCCTGATAGAGACTGCCAGAGGTCCGGACAACAGGGCCTCCGATTTGACACACTGAACTCTAGTAGTTAGTGAACCAGGCGAGGCAGTCATTTGAGAAACCAAGGCTGTTGAGTATGCAGATAAGAATACGGCGATTGACAGAGTCAAAAGCCTTGGCCAGGTTGATGAAGATGGCTGCACAGTGCTGTCTTTTATCGATGGCAGTTTAGTACCATTATCATTACCTTGAGCATGGTTGAGGTGCACCTGTGACCAGCTCCGAAACCGGATTGCACAGCGGAGAAGGTACGGTGGTTACTCGAAATGGACAGTGATCTGTTTGTTTATTTGACTTTCGAAGACTTTAGAAAATCAGGGACGGATGGATATAGGTCTGTAACAGCTTTGGTCTAGAGTCACCCAATTTGAAGAGGGGGATGACAGCGGCAACTTTCCAATCTTTAGGAATCTCGGACGATACGAAAGAGAGGTTGAACAGACTAGTAATAGGGGTTGCAACAATGGCAGCGGATAATTTTAGAAAGAGAGGGTACAAATTGTCCAGCCCAGCTGATTTGTATGGGTCCAGGTTTTGGTGCTCTTTCAGAACATCTGCTATCTGGATTTGGGTGAAGGAGAAGCTGGGGAGGCTTGGGCAAGTTGCTGCGGGGGGTGCAGAGTTGTTGGCAGGGGGTTGGGGTAGCCAGGAGGAAAGCATGGCCAGCCGTAGAGAAATGCTTCTTGATTTATCGGTGGTGACAGTGTTTCTTAGCCTCAGTGCAGTGGACAGCTGGGAGGAGGTGCTCATATTCGCCATGGACTTTACAGTGTCCCAGATCTTTTTGGAGTTAGAGCTACAGGATCCACATTTCTGTTTGAAAAAGCTAGCCTGTGCTTTCCTAAATGATTGTGTGTAGTAGTTCCTGACTTCCCTGAAGAGTTGCATATCGCGGGACTATTCGATGCAAGTGCAGTACGCCACAGGATGTTTTTGTGCTGGTCGAGAGCAGTCAAGTCTGGAGTGATCCAAGGGCTATATCTCTTCTTAGTTCTACATTTTTTGAAAGGGCCATGCTTATTTGAGATGGTGAGGAAATTACTTTAATAGAACAACCAGGCATCCTCTACTGACGGGATGAGGTCAATTTCCTTCCAGGATACCCGGGCCAGGTTGATTAGAAAGGCCTGCACGCAGAAGTGTTTTAGGGAGCATTTGACAGTGATGAGGGGTGGTCGTTTGACCACTGACCCATAACGGATGCAGGCAATGAGGCAGTGATCGCTGTGATCCTGATTGAAAACAGCAGAGGTGTATTTGGAGGGCGGGTCAGTCAGGATAATATCTATGAGGGTGCCCATGTTCACAGATTTAGGGTTGTACCTGGTGGGTTCCTTGATAATTTGTGTGAGATTGATGGCATCTAGCTTAGATTGTTGTACGGCCTAAGCATATCCCAGTTTAGGTCACCTAACAGAACTACCTCTGAAGATAGATGGGGGGCAATCAATTCACATATGGTGTCCAGGGCACAGATGGGAGCTGAGCAGGGTCTATAACAGGCGGCAACAGTGAGAGACTTATTTCTGGTGAGATTCATTTTTGAAATTAGAAGCTCAAACTCTTTGGGCACAGACCTGGAAAGTATGACAGAACTTTGCAGGCTATCCCTGCAGTAGATTGCAACGCCTCCCCCTTTGGCGGTTCTATCTGGATGGAAAATGTTGTAGTTGGGGATGGAAATCTCAGAATGTTTGGTGGCCTTCCTAAGCCAGGCACGGCAAGGACATCAAGGTTGGCGGAGTGTGCTAAAGCAGTGAGTAAAACAAACTTAGGGAGGAGGCTTCTGATGTTAACATGCATTAAACCAAGGCTTTTACGGTTACAGAAATCAACAAATGAGATCGCCTGGGGACACACAGGGCCTGGGTTAACCTCTATATCTCCTGAGGAACAGAGTAGGATGAGGGTACGGCAAAAGGCCATCAAAACTGGTTGTCTAGTGTGTTGGGGGCAGAGAATATAAGGAGCATATTTCTGGGCGTGGTAGAATAGATTCAGTGCATGATGTACAGACTGGGGTATGGTAGTGGAGGTAAACCTATGCATTGAGTGACGATAAGAGAGATTGCATCCCTGGAGACACTAGTTATGCTAGGTGAGGTCACCGCATGTGTGCGAGGTGGGACAAAAGAGGTATCTGAGGCATGTTGAGTGGGGCTAGGGGCTCCGCAGTAAAATAAAACCATGATAACTACCCTAACCAACAGTATTTATGCGAGGCATAAAGCAATCACATGTGTTGATTGGGAGAGCTAGCTAAGACAACAATGGGTAAGAAACAAATAGCTAATCATCTAAGACAACAACAACAGGTAAAATGGCAATGAATGGGCAGAGATGGTCAGTTAACTACACACAGAGCCTGAGTTCGAGGCTTATATAACTAAACGTAACATATCATACTAATATGAGTCCCAGCTGGGCTTTTACTCTGTTAGGTCTAGTCTATAACACCAGGCTACCCTCTCTCATTTCCCCTCTTTCTTCCTCTTTCTTGCCTTGTTTCTCACTCTGTCTTCTCTTTCACTCCATTCTCCTCTCATCCTTCATCAATTTCTTCTCTGTTTCTTACTGTCTCTCTCTCCTTTCTTCCTCACCCTTCTCTTTCTCCACTTTCACTCCCCCGACTAAGTTCACACCTCAAATGGAGTTGCACACTAAAGAAGATATACAATGACAGTTATCTATCCTTCCTTCCCCCCTTTACGTTCTGGTGGTAGCACACTGGATGAAGTGAAGCTATTGTGGACTGTACAGCCCCCATCTGCAGAGAAGTGATGGTAGAGATCGTTAGTATGTGATATGTGTTGTAGTGTGTCAAGACCATACGACATCACTCCTCTTGTACTTTAGAGACAGTGCTGATGCTGCATTCCGTAGTACCTGTAGGTATTTGATAAAGCGATATACACATTTCCATTTCCAAGTATACTTCCAAGTATACCAATTTCCAAGTATACGTCCCCGATAGAAATCTTTATGGTTTATATTTTAGCTTTGTTTTAACTTCCGCACTTGTAAGAGAAAGTTACAGAGATGATAGTCTATTGAAACCATTTAACTTGAGGAAGAGCTTGTCTTTTTCCTCATTCTTTCCAGCTAAATGTTGATGTGACTATAAGTGGTTTGCGTAGTGCCTTTCCACAAGCCATTTGAAGTTGCTTTAGTTGACTTGCAGCAAGCTGTATGGCATGAACCAAATTCCATTTGACTGCTGCTTGATGGGCGCTCATTTAGCTGACAGTAAGAAGCTCAGTAGACTCTCTCCTCTCTCTCTCTCTCTCTCTCTCTCTCTCTCTCGCTCTCTCTCTCTCACCCCCCTCTCTCTTGCTGTCTCTCACTCCCCCCTCTCTTGCTGTCTCTCACTCCCCCCTCTCTCACACCCCCATCTCTCTCGTGTTCTCTCTCTCTCTCTCTCTCTCTCTCTCTCTCTCTCAATTCAATTTCAATTTATTTTCAATTTTAGGGCTTTGTTGGCATGGGAAACATATGTTTACATTGCCAAAGCAAGTGAAGTAGATAATAAACAAAAGTGAAATAAACAATAAAAATGAACAGTGCTCAGAGAAGTTCCAAAATTATAAAATGTCATATTATGTCTATATACAGTGTTGTAACGATGTGCAAATAGTTAAGTACAAAAGGGAAAATAAATACATGTAAATATGAGTTGTATTTACAATGGTGTTTGTTCTTCACTGGTAGCCCTTTTATAGTGGCAACAGGTCACACATCTTGCTGCTGTGATGACACACTGTGGTATTTCACCCAGTAGGTATGGGAGTATATCAAAATTGGGTTTGTTTTCAAATTCTTTGTGGATCTGCGTAATCTGAGGGAAATGTGTGTCTCTAATATGGTCATACATTTGGCAGGAGGTTAGGAAGTGTAGCTTAGTTTCCACCTCATTTTGTGGGCAGTGTGCACATAGCCTGTCTTCTCTTGAGAGCCACGTCTGCCTACGGCGGCCTTTCTCAATGGCATGGCTATGCTCACTCTCAGTCTGTACATAGTCAAAGCTTTCCTTAAGTTTGGGTCAGTCACAGTGGTCAGGTATTCTGCCACTGTGTACTCTCTGTTTAGGGCCAAATAGCATTCTAGTTTGCTCTGTTTTTTTGTTAATTCTTTCCAATGTGTCAAGTAATTAACTTTTTGTTTTCTCATGATTTGGATGGGTCTAATTGTGTTGCTGTCCTGTGGCTCTGTTGGTTCTGTTTGTGAACAGAGCCCTGGGACCAGCTTGCTTAGGGGACTTTTCTCCAGGTTCATCTCCCTATAGGTCATGGCTTTGTTATGGATGTTTTGGGAATCGCTTTCTTTCAGGTGGTTGTTGAATTTAACGTCTCTTTCCTGGATTTTTATCATTAGCGTATATCGGCCTAATTCTGCTCTGCATGGATTGTTTGGTGTTTTACGTTGTACACTGAGGATATTTTTGCAGAATTCTACATGCAGTCTCTCAATTTGGTGTTTGTCCCATTTTGTGAATTCTTGTTTGGTAAGCAGACCCTAGATCTCACAACCATAAAGAGCAATGGGTTCTATAACTGATTTAATTATTTTTAGCCAGATCCTAATTGATATGTCAAATGTTATGTTCCTTTTAATGGCATAGAAGGCTCTTCTTGCCTCTCATTCACAGCTTTGTGGAAGTTGCCTGTGGCGCTGATGTTTAGGCTGAGGTTTGTATAGTTTTCTGTGTGCTCTAGGGCAACGGTGTCTATATGGAATTTGCATTTGTAGTCCTGGCAACTGGACCTTTTTTGGAACACCATTATTTTTGTCTTACTGAAATTTACTGTCAGGGCCCAGGTGTGGCCGAATCTATGCAAATGATCTAGATGCTGCTGTAGGCCCTCCTTGGTTGGGGACAGAAGCACCAGATCATCAGCAAACAGTAGACGTTTGACTTCAGTTTCGAGTAGGGTGAGGCCGGGTGCTGCAAACTGTTCTAGTGCCCTCGCCAAGTGCCCGTGTTTACGGCTTTGGGGATGTACCTGGTAGGTTCATTGATAATTTGTGTGAGATTGAGGGCATCAAGCTTAGATTGTAGGGTGGCTGGGGTATTAAGCATGTTCCAGTTTAGGTCGCCTAGCAGCACGAGCTCTGAAGATAGATGGGGGGAAATCAGTTCACATATGGTGTCCAGAGCACAGCTGGGGGCAGATGGTGGTCTATAGAACGCGGCAACGGTGAGAGACTTGTTTTTAGAGAGATGGATTTTTAAAAGTAGAAGTTCAAATTGTTTGGGTACAGACCTGGATAGTAGAACAGAACTCTGCAGGCTATATTTGCAGTAGATTGCAACACCGCCCCCTTTGGCAGTTCTATCTTGTCTGAAAATGTTGTAGTTTGGGATGAACATTTCAGAATTTTTGGTGGTCTTCCTAAGCCAGGATTCAGACACAGCTAGAACATCCGGGTTGGCAGAGTGTGCTTATGCAGTGAATAAAACAAACTTAGGGAGGAGGCTTCTAATGTTAACGTGCATGAAACCAAGGCTATTACGGTTACAGAAGTCATCAAAAGAGAGCTCATTGGGAATAGGAGTGGCCTGGATTCACCTCTACATCACCAGAGTAAAAGAGAAGGAGTAGAATAAGGGTACGGCTAAAAGCAATGAGAATTGGTCGTCTAGAACATCTGGAACAGAGAGTAAAAGGAGGTTTCAGGGGGCGAAAAAATAGCTTCAAGGTATAATGTACAGACAAAGGTATGGTAGGATGTGAATACAGTGGAGGTAAACCTAGGTATGGAGTGATGATGAGAGAGATATTGTCTCTAGAAACATCATTGAAACCAGGAGATGTCATCGCATGTGTGGGTGGTGGAACTAATAGGTTGGATAAGGTATAGTGAGCAGGACTAGAGGCTCTACAGTGAAATAAGCCAATAAACACTAACCAGAACAGCAATGGACAAGGCATATTGACATTAAGGGGAGGCATGCTTAGTCGAGTGATCAAAAGGGTCCAGTGAGTAGTGAGGTTGGTTGGGGTCACGGCGATTCAGATAGCTAGCCGGGCCATAGGTAGCAAGCTAGCATAGGATGGAGGTCTGTTTTTAGCCACCTCATGCGTTTCCGTCGGTAGGATTAGTGGGGTTCCGTGTAGTAGAGGGATCAATCCAATTCGCAAAATAAAAAAATTAAAAATAGATATATTTATAGAGGCCCAAGAAAAAAAGAAAAACAATTGTCCGATAGGTCTATTCAGATAGCAGCCGATAAGACATCTAACGGACCGCAGATGGGCATTCAGGTAACGTTGCGACAGAGGAGCCAGCTGGGCATATAACGTCGGTAGTCCAGTTGTGAAGGCCCGGTGGGGCTCCTCGTTGGCAGTAAAATGGGTCCGGATAGGTGATTGTAGTCCAGGAGTGACTGATGGAAATCTTCAGCTGGCTAGCTCCAGAATAATTGATTTTGCTCCGGAATCGACATAAGCCGATAGTCACACGGATAGCAGCTAGCTACGAGATCCAGGTATAAATGTCCAGAGCTTGCGGTAGAAATCCGGGGACATGGAGAGAAAAATAGGTCTGGTATGTTCCGGTCCAAGCCGATAGATTTAAAGCTAAAGAGCTAAAGGGTAGCTGATGACCACAAACCGTGGTTAGCTGAATACTAACGATTAGCCAGTAAAGAAGATAACTAGCTTCTGGATTAGCTTCTGGCTAGCTTCTGGATTAGCTTCTGGCTAGCTTCAGGATTAGCTTCTGGCTAGCTTCTGGTTAGCTTCTGGCTAGCTTCTGGATTAGCTTCTGGCTAGCTTCTGGTTAGCTTCTGGCTAGCTTCTGGATTAGCTTCTGGCTAGCTTCTGTCTAGCTTCTGGTTAGCTTCTGGTTAGCTTCTGGCTAGCTTCTATGGAGGATTACAGATTTGAGGTAAATAATACTTTCTTTTTTTAAAATATAAATTGCTGTGGCGGGTTGCAGGAGAGTGTTTTGAAGATGAGTTTATGGAAAATAAGAAAAATGTCTAAAAAGGTATGCGAAGAAAGTTGTAAATATATATATATATATATATATATATATATATATATATATATATATATATATATATATATATATATATATATATATAAATACGGGACAAGACGAGGACAAAAGACGCCTGACTGCTATGCCATCTTGGTGACAAATAAATGCCAAATTGAGTCAAATATGTATTTTAAATGAACTAAGCATGAGAAGACTAAGACTTTGTTATTGTTTGTTTGTTTGTCAATTAGGGTGTGCAGGGTGAATATGTGGTCTGTCGTACAAAAATTTGGTAAAAGGCCCATTTGACATATTCTCAGTACATTGTTTTCACTGAGAAAATGTAGGAGTCTGCTATTGATGATAATCCCAAGGTTGCTGTTGATGTATATCCCACGGTAGTTACAGTGCCTTGCGAAAGTATTCGGCCCCCTTGAACTTTGCGACCTTTTGCCACATTTCAGGCTTCAAACATAAAGATATAAAACTGTATTTTTTTGTGAAGAATCAACAACAAGTGGGACACAATCATGAAGTGGAACGACATTTATTGGATATTTCAAACTTTTTTAACAAATCAAAAACTGGGCGTGCAAAATTATTTTCCATCCAAAGATAGGAGTCACAAAAAACAGAAATATAGATACAATTAATCACTAACCTTTGATGATCTTCATCGGATGACACTCATAGGACATCATGTTACACATGTTTTGTTCGATAATGTGCATATTTATATCCAAAAATCTCAGTTTACATTGGCGCGTTACGTGCAGTAATGTTTTGATTCCAAAACATCCGGTGATTTTTCAGAAATACTCATAATAAACATTGCTAAAAGATGCAAGTGTAATTCACAGAATTAAAGATAGACTTAACCTCTTCAACCGCTCTGTCAGATTTTTAAAAAACTTTACGGAAAAAGCATCATCTGAGAACGGTGCTCAGAACCCAAAAGAGCCAGAGGAATATCCAAAAAAACACTATAAATATTCACTTACCTTTGATGATCGTCATCAGAAGGCACTCCCAGGAATCCCAGTTTGACAATAAATGACTGATTTGTTCCATAAAGCCCATCATTTAGCCACCTGTTTTTAGCGTGTTCAGCCCAGTAATCCATCTTCATGAGGCGCGAACACTTCCTCCAGACAAAAACTCGAAAAGTTCCGTTACAGTCCGTAGAAACAAGTCAAATGACGTATGCAGTCAGTCTTTAGGATGTTTTTAACATAAATAATCAATAAGGTTCCAACCGGAGACTTTCATTGTCTGAAGAAAAGCATTGGAACGAGAGCAAACTCTGTCGGGAGCGCGCGTCATGAGACCGAGGCTCTCTGCCAGACCACTCACTCAAAGAGCTATTATGAGCCCCTCCTTTATAGTAGAATCCTCAAACCAGTTTCTATAGACGGTGACATCTAGTGCAAACCCTAGGAAGTGCATCTTCATTCATATCTTACTGGCATTTCAATAGGCACGGTTTTGAAAATCGATTTCTCACTTCCTGTTTGGATTCTTTCTCAGTTTTTTGCCTGCCATGTGAGTTCTGTTATACTTATAGAAACTTCAGAGTAGAGGTCGACCGATTAATTGGGCGCCGATTTCCGATTATTATTTTTTTTTAAATTATACCTTTTATTTAACTAGGCAAGTCAGTTAAGAGCACATTCTTATTTCCAATGACTGCCTAGGAACTGTGGGTTAACTGCCTTGTTCAGGGGCAGAACGACAGATTATTATTGAAGCCAAGGTAAATTGCTAGCTAGCATTAAACTTATCTTATAAAAAGCAATCAATCATAATCACTAGTTATAACTACTAATCCAGTTTAGCAGACAGTATTAACCAGGTGAAATTGTGTCATTTCTCTTGCGTTCATTGCACGCAGAGTCAGGGTATATGCAACAGTTTGGGCTGCCTGGCTCATTGCGAACTAATTTGCCACAATTTTACGTAAGTATGACATACATTGAAGGTTGTGCAATGTAACAAGAATATTTAGACTTAGGGATGCCACCCGTTAGATAAAATACTGAACGGTTCCGTATTTCACTGAAATAATAAACGTTTTGTTTTCGAAATGATAGTTTCCGGATTTGATCATATTAATGACCAAAGGCTCGTATTTCTGTGTGTTATTATGTTATAATTAAGTCTAATTTGATAGAGCAGTCTGACTGAGCAGCAGCAGGCCCATATTCATTCATTCAAACAGCACTTTCGTGTATTTTGCCAGCAGCTCTTCGCAAGCACAGCCCTGTTTATGACTTCAAGCCTATCAGCCTAATGGCTGGTGTAACCAATGTGAAATGGCTAGCTAGTTAGCTGGGTGTGCGCTACTACTGTTTCAAACGTCACTCGCTTTTAGATTTGGAGTAGTTATTTATTTGTGGAGTGATGGGTAAAGATGCTTAGTGTGGCTGTTGTCGACGTGTTCCTGGTTCGAGCCCAGGTAGGGGCGAGGAGGGGGGCGGAAGCTATACTGTTACACTGGCAATACTATATTGCCTATAAGAACATCCAATAGTCAAATGTATATGAAATACAAATGGTATATAGAGAAATAGTCCTATAAATACTATATTAACCACAACCTAAAACCTCTTACCTTGGAATATTGAAGTCTCATGTTAAAAGGAACCACCAGCTTTCATATGTTCTCATGTTCTGAGCAAGGAACTTAAATGTTAGCTTTTTTACATGGCGCATATTTTACATGGCACACATTTTTACATGGCACATATTACTTTCTTCTCGAACACTTTGTTTTTGCATTATTTAAACCAAATTGAACATGTTTCATTATTTATTTGAGGCTAAATTGATTTTATTGATGTTTTATATTAAGTTAAAATAAGTGTTAATTCAGTATTGTTGTAATTGTCATTATTACAATTTTTTATTTTATTTTTTAAATCGGCCAATTAATCGGTATTAGCTTTTTTTGGTTCTCATAATCGGTCGACCTCTACTTCAGAGTGTTTTCTATCCAATACTACTAATAATATGCATATATTTGCATCTGGGACAGAGTAGGATGCAGTTCAGTCTGGGCACGCTATTCATCCAAAAGTGAAAATGCTGCCCCCTATCCCAAAAAGGTTAAGTATAGCCAATTGGAATTTCTCTCTCTCTCTCTCTCTCTCTCTCTCTCTCTCTCTCTCTCTCTCTCTCTCTGTCTCTCTGTCTCTCTGTCTCTCTGTCTCTGTCTCTGTCTCTCTCTCTGTCTCTCTCTCTGTCTCTCTCTCTGTCTCTCTCTCTGTCTCTCTCTCTGTCTGTCTGTCTGTCTCTCTCTCTGTCTGTATCTCTCTCTTTCTCCCTGGCTCAGAAGTAGGTGACAAACAGTCACACAATCAAATTCCTCCCTTGGTCCATGATATAGCACTCATACCTCCTTTTGAGTCCACCATAGCTTATCTAGTGCAGCCGGATGATCAGTCTGGCCCCTAGGTGTGAGTATATGGGGGCCCCTACAGAGAAGCAGAGGGACACTGGAGGAGGGGCCCGCGGTGGGCATCCACTATGTCAGTGATAGTGGGGGGGGGGGGGGGGGAGCAGGAGAGAGAGAGGGAAGCTGTCATGGTATGATGGCGAAATGGGGAGGCCTACGTTATCTCCAAGGAGACAGCCCAGGAAGACAGCATTACCAGAGGATTTGGGGCTGTGCTGCGGTGCGCTGAGGCAGGAAGCAGCCTGTGAAGAGGCTGAGTTACAGAGATGGATTAGAGAGCCATAATACTTCAGAGGAGATAAGCAGCCAGCCCGAGAGTTAGCACTTCAAACAGTTATTTGCCAGTTTATTTATCTGTTTTTGTGTGTGTGTGTGTGTGTGTGTGTGTGTGTGTGTGTGTGTGTGTGTGTGTGTGTGTGTGTGTGTGTGTGTGTGTGTGTGTGTGTGTGTGTGTGTGTGTGTGTGTGTGTGTGTGTGTGTGTGTGTGTGTGTGTGTGTGTGTGTGTGTGTGTGTGTGCGTGCGTGCGTGTGTGGGGAGGTTGTGTTTGTGTGTGTCTTGGTTTGTGCGTGTGTGTGGTACAAGGGTGGGGGAGGTTGGGTGTGTGTGGTGGGGGAGGTTGTGTGCGTGTGGTGGGGGAGGGTGTGTGTGTGTCTTGGTTTGGGGTGTGTGGGCGGTTGTGTGCATGTGGTGGGGGAGGGTGTGTGTGTGTGTGTGTGCACGCTTATTTATTTCCCATAGTCTTTTTCCCCTCCAGCAGTACCGACCAAACAGTAACTACTTCAAAACAGCTGATATACAGTGGTTGCTCCACTAAAAGTAATTTGTGGTTTAGTACGGTACCCTGCGTCACCACTTCATTGCTCCAGACCAGCGCAATGGGGAAGTTAGAACACTGGTTATGCTTTTGGGTTCTACTGTTTCTCTAACTGACAAAGAATGGATGACATAAACCTAAATAGAAACGGATAATTGTGCACTACTTCAGTATTACTAAAACTGTTGTTACACTAAGGTTTTTATTATTCTTTTTTGTTATTATTTTGCTCTTACTGTAGTATTGTAGGCCACTCCCGACCAGTTATGTTATACAGCGCCTAGGTGGCGCAATGGTTTATGACACTGCATTTATGATACAGATGCTGGTTCAATCCCTGTGCCGGCCTTGACTTGGGAGACCCATGAGATAACTGTAGTTTTTTGGTTTCTCTCCCTCTAAAAACATAAATAAATCATTGTAAATAACAAAGTGGCTTTATTTACAAATTAGTAAGAACGTCTCACCCCATGTAAAAGAATGGCCTTTTTCTCGCTCATTTTACGCTATTTGAAAACGAAATCATCTCCAAAATTTTATTTTTTAAACAAAGCGATTTATTATTATTAATTTAGAATGATATAAAAGCCTGTTTGATATTCTCACAGATATATTATTAACCCTGTTATTAGCAGGACAATATATATTGGTCATATTGGTAATGGCTTCCGGGTGGCGCACAATGGGATTGCATTGCAGTTCTCCAGCTGTATCTACTGAAACAGTGGTGGGCGCGCGAGGTTCAAGGCAGGGGGCACGGGATGGGCCACAAAGCCGCACACAGAAGACCAACCTAGCCCATTGGGAAGGGAGGAAGAGGAGGGGGGGACCGCCACACTGGCAACATTTTAAGGGGGGTGTGTGTGTTATACAGCGCCTGGGTGGCTGACGAGGGAAACATTCCCGCTTTTCTGTTCTTAGTACCAGTCTGCCCGTTTAATCTAAAACAATGTAACTAATAATGGCATCTTTATGCTTTTGTTAATAAAATAATGATAAAAATAATCTTTCAAAATGCTGATGTTTATTTAGTTATGGATCCATAATGAATTACTGTTGCAATAAATATCACTGAATTACAGAAATATCCTCCAATTTTTGGAGGAGAGTCGCATCATTTTCTCGATATACTGTAGGCCTACTGTAGGCGACACAAGTCTCACTTGTGTTGTGTAATGTGCTGTTAAAAGTGGTGTAGGTCTTATTTTTTTAAAGAACATAATGAAGTTAGAAGCAATAGGATTTGAGGTAATAGCCTACAACTATTTTAGCACCGTTTCGCACTGCTCTGAGACAAGCATGGGGTCTGGTCTTGATAAATTAATGAGATTTTTATTTTCACTGAACCTCCGTTTGGGTATTGGTTAGACTAGAATTTGAAAATTAGGGTGTAGAAATGTAATGCTCTTAGTGTAACCTTTATATAACTAGGCAAGTCAGTTAAGAACAAATTCTTATTTACAAGGACAGCCTACTCCTTCCTCCCCGTCAGGGAATTGAACCCCGGTTTTCTGTGTGGCCGCACAACACAGGGATTCTTTAGCTAAATAGCCCAGTACTGTAGCCTACTCCCGACCTTCACGTTGTACCGTCTATTCTTGGAATAGAAACACCATAATATTAAGCAAATTAATTAAGCAAAATTTCTTAAAATCAGTCCTTTATGCTATGCTCTTACAAAAAAGGATTTTACATTTTCTAGTACCGCCACTTTTGAAGGCTATAAAATGCTTCTCAAAGATGTCCTCTGGTTGTCAAACTAGAATTAATGATACCAGTGGTTCACACTTAAATAACGTGCCATAGAATTCTGCGGCGTCTTGCAAGCTGCAACTTTTAATTAACGATATTTGAATAATATCTGCTATATTTTCACCCCTATTTATTTTACTTAACTAGGCAAGTCAGTTAAGAACAAATTCTTATTTCAATGACTGCCAGGACCATGTGGTTAACTGCCTTGTTTGGGGGAAGAATGACAGAATCCCCTTGTCAGCTCAGGGATTCGAACCTTTCGGTTACTAGCCCAACGCTCTAACCACTAGGCTACAATGCTGCCCCTATGCCAAGAGGGAGTACGTCTCACTTATTTTTCTTCTGGGATCAGAGAGTGACTGTATGTGGATGTGTCATAAAGTGAACAGAGATGGGTTTGGAGTTTGTCTGTGTTTGTCTGTGCACGCGTGTGTGTTTTTGGAGTTGGCATTGCAGGCCCAGGTGTCCACAGCGCTGTGTTTCCTTTGAGCCGTGGGGATCGAGGTTTCATTACCATGGCTCCTGTGGGGGAGACATCTCCCCCTGGGATATGTCTTTCATTGGCTCTCTACCTGGGCCTCACTCCTGTTGCGTGCAAGTAAATGCATTCTCACTCACTCACTCTCACTCTCTCACTCACTGACTATATCATTGTATATCCTCACTCAGATATATTTTCCACCCTGGCCTTTGTGTTGCCTTGCCTTTTGATTAAAGCATTCTTTGTGAGCATGCACTGGAAAGTAACATCACAGGCACAGGCAACAAAGGCAGAGAATACATTAGCTGAGGGGAGCTATATATACAATACAATGTGGTCCCCCAAATACATATCCAATCACTCTAGAATGGAGATAAGACTCCATCTGTCTTCCACATAGGTCAAATTGTGGCACTACTGATATAAAATTTATAAATAAAATGTTTTTAATACATTCAAAGCAATGCTAGAAAAAGATGGGCCTCGAGGTATACTATGATACCAGTGCAAAACATGCAGATACTAGAGAGATATACGAAAGATATTACGATTCCTAATGGCTTGTTGTTACACAACCTTAAATGACTCCTGCTTAGATCCTCAAGATGTTATCAGCTCTCAATAAAGGTGGAGGGAGCCGGTCCCTGAAAAAATCATTAAATAAATTGATTTAATCAGCAGAACTCTCCGAGGGCCCACTCCTGGGTGGTGTGGCGTTCCCTTCAGTGCACTGCACATGAAAGCATTTGGGGCTATCGGTGTGCCTCTGCTGAATTCAGGGAGCTGAGAAATAGGTTTGTGCTGATAATGATGCTGGGACCTAGGAGGCTGGTAGTTTGGGCTAATGACGTTTCAGCGCGCATCTCCTCACTTTTCTCCATCACTCCCTCCCTCTCTCCCTCTCTTTTTTCCAAGTGCAAGGTAAAAACAGATTTAGGTAATGGATGTCTCACAGCTACAAATTCCCATTTTCCCTTATACTTTTTCCTCCCCATTTCCAGCTATCTTCCCTCCTGTGCCCACCAGGGCCTGATCTGATACTGTGTGATTGTCCCCCGATTTAAAAACTCCCCATGGAGTGCCAGGTGATAAAGACTAGGGGAAATTACAGGGCCCTGGTCTCGCCCTGCATGCGCCAAAGCATGCACTGATAGCCACGGCATGGCTAGCTCACACTACAAAACTATCAACACCAGGAAATGGCAGTGAATTTAGCAGAGTGCCTACGATAAGGGCATTTGGCCTGATAGCATGCAACACCTGACTTGTTGCTTTGATAGACTACAACAGTCACGCGGCCGTTTCGTCTCTGTCTCCCTCCCACTCTCCACATGTTTTGTTATTTCAAAGGGGAAACACTGCTTTCAAGTATTCCTCTTACTCTATGTCCTGAGGATTTTCCTTCTTAGGAATAAAAAGCCTCCTTGAGTTCAGATGGCATCTTTTGTCATCTGCATCTTTTCTTTCTTTGGCTCCCTGAGATTGGTGAAGTTGTTGTAAATCCAGGTCATGCCTCTGTGCCCCACACATTCTTGTGGCTGTTGTTACAGGACATATCACATGGAGATGCAGAGATACAGTTGGTTCCTGGAGGCACAGTAACACAGGAATTGTTTGGGGTAAAGTGAGCATGCAGAATACCATTACACCTTCCAGACTTCAGACATGGGCCCCAATATTCTAATTTAAGCTTTTTGATCAAATTACTTTCTCTACTCATATTATTTCAACTCTCACTCACCTTATACAACTCTGATATGCCCAAAACAACCTACAAAATTAATAAAAAGGCCAGGTACAAGACCAGATACAAGAGCACTGATATCTAAATTGTTGTCTAGATTGTTGTTGCTCCCTCCCCCTAGAGGCAGCATGTGTGTCCTAATTTGCAACATTTGTTCTACAAAGTGCACTACTTTTGACCAGAGCCCTATAGGCAGGCCATTTGGGGTGCCAATAGGATGCCTTTTGGGATGCTTTTTAGTGTATTCATTTAACAATTTTAAAACAATCACACACACTTGAAAAAGACATGCATGTACAGTGCATTCAGAAAGTATTCAGACCCCTTGACTTTTACCACATTTTTTTGCGTTACAGCCTTATGCTAAAATATGTTAAATCGTTTTTTCCCCCTCATCAATCTATACACAATACCCCATATTTTTTGCAAATATGCATTTAAAAAAAGTCAATACAACATTTACATAAGTATTCATACCCTTTACTCAGTACTTTCTTGAAGCACCTTTGGCAGCGATTACAGCCTTGAGTCTTCTTGGGTGTGACGCTACAAGCTTGACACACCTGTACTTGGAGAGTTTCTCCCATTCTTCTCTGCAGATCCTCTCAAGCACTGTAAGGTTGGATGGGGAGTGTTGCTGCACAGCTATTTTCAGGTCTCTAAAGAGATGCTTGATCGGGTTCGTCCGAAGCCAATCCTGCGTTGTCTTGACTCTGTCCTTAGGGTCATTGTCCATTGTCCGAAGGTGAACCTTCGCCCCAGTCTGAAGCCCTGAGTGCTCTGGAGGAGGTTTTCATCAAGAATCTCTCTGTACTTTGCTCCATTCTTCTTTCCCTCGATCTTGACTAGTCTCCCAGTCCCTGCAGCTGAAAAACATCCCCACCACATGATGCTTCTGCCACCAACATGCTTCACTATAGGGATGATTTCAGGTTTCCTCCAGATGTGATGCTTGGCATTCAGGCCAAAGAATTCAATCTTTGTTCCATCAGACCAGAGAATCTTGTTTCTCATGATCTGAGAGTCCTTTAGTTGCCTTTTGGCAAACTCCAAGAGGGCTGTTGTGCGTTTTACTGAGCAGTGGCTTCCGTCTGGTCACTCCACCATAAAGGCCTCATTTGTGGAGTGCTGCAGAGATTGTTATCCTTCTGAAAGGTTCTCCCATCTGTAGCTCTGTAGATCTGTCAGACTGACTATCGGGTTCTTGGCCACCTCCCTGACCAAGGCCCTTCACCCCCGATTGCTCAGTTTGGCAAGGCGGCCAGCTCTAGGAAGAGTCTTGGTGGTTCCAAACTCCTACTTAAGAATGATGGAGGCCACTGTTTTCTTGGGGACCTTCAATGCTGCAGAAATATTTTGATACCCTTCCCCAGATCTGTGCCTCGACACGATCCTGTCTCGGAGCTCTACGGACAATTCCTTCAACCTCTTGGCTTGGTTTTTGCTCTGACATGCACTCTCAATTTTGGGACCTTATATAGACAGGTGTGTGCCTTTCCAAATCATGTCCAATCAATTGAATTTACCACATGTGGACTCCAATCAAGCTGTAGAAACATCTCAAGGATGATCAATGGAAACAGGATGTACCTGAGCCTAATTTTGAGTCTCATAATAGCAAAGGGTCTGAATACTTTACATAACTGGGATATTTATGTTTTTATTTTTAATAAATGCGCAAAAATGTCTAAAAACCTGGTTTTGCTTTATTATTATGGGGTATTGTGTTCAGATTGGTGATATGTTTGATGTGTTTCATCCATTTTAGAATAGCTGTACCATAACAACATTTTGAAAAAGGGAGTGGGTCTGAATACTTTCTGAATGCACTGTACATGAATAAAATCATAGAGGAAAACGCACAATAAAGTCTGGGACTTATTTCCATTTTGGCAGCCAGCATCTGCTTTAGGGTCCACTGCTGGTGCTGATGATGGTGGTGGTAATGGTAGTCCCAGTCCTCCTGTGTGAATGACTCGGAGGGACGGCAGCTGTCGAGAATAGGGGCAATTATTCACTCATCGCCTTGCAGTACAAGGCCCAGAGACCGCCGTCACTGATTAGTAATCAGATGGAAGGAGGAAGCGCGTCGAACAGAGAGTGTGTGTGTGTGTGTGTGTGTGTGTGTGTGTGTGTGTGTGTGTGTGTGTGTGTGTGTGTGTGTGTGTGTGTGTGTGTGTGTGTGTGTGTGTGTGTGTGTGTGTGTGTGTGTGTGTGTGTGTGTGTGTGTGTGTGTGTGTGTGCGTGCGTGCGTGCGTGCGTGCGTGCGTGCGTGCGCGCGCGCGCGCGCGCGCGCGCGTGTGTGATAGAGAATTTACTGTGTGTGTGTGTGTTGGTTTCTCTGTGTGTGATGGAGTGAGTAAGTTTATGGATGTGATTTTTGTGAGTAAGATTGTGTGTGCTCTCACAGACCCAATCCCCTCTATGGGATCATTGCTCCCAGGTTGTGTGTCTCAGGGTGGTAGATGGTTCTTTCCTCTTTGCATGAGCGGATGAGAGAGTGAGACGGAGGGGGGGTGAGTGATTGAGTGCTCTCAGCTTTCTTCCTGTGGAGATACATGAGGCAAGCTTCTAAATATGAATGCATTTAAAACACAGCGAGGGGGAAAAAGGGCAAAGCCAGGCTTTTGATTTTAGCTTTTGTTATGTTTTTTTATTTGTTCACTGACACTTAAAGCCTGGGTTACTTCGACTTTGGCTTAATCATACTGTATCAATAGAATTTCCATGTTTCTAAGTGGGATTTTTTTGCCTTTTACTCATGTACCTATCCGTCTACTTTTATTTCAACAGATACGTTCTCATGCACAATCAAAATAAAGCATAATATTTGCTTTTACCTGCCTGTAAAAGTTTCCTCACCCCGTTCCCTGTTCACTCTCCCATTCGTAATGATGGCTTACCTGGATGGCACATTTTCCTCAGAAATCACTCAGTCTCGAACGCATGTGCTTCTCTGTTGGGCCATGCCGCGGCGGTGTTCAAATATCCCCAGCCAATGAGAAGTGGCGTTGAGAAGACTGCTGATAGGTTGTGCTGACACGGGTCTATGCTCGTACCAAATTATATGAAGTATTGCACGTTTATTAATGGAACAGGGGGGAAAGCAATGCTTTAACAATCATTCTGCACCTTCTGGAGACACCACTTCCCCAAGATGAAGAGGAGCCTGATGATAGATGAAGCATTTACTCTCAAGAATGCAAACACAATGCATATTGTAATGTGCCTCCAACAAAGTTTGAGAGACGCTGCTCTTAAAACCAGACTTTGCTTTAGAGTGTGGACCATTATTCTTCCATAACTCACTGGCAAACATTAACAAAATACTTTCCCCTAACGGGTCGTGATCCATTACAACAGCAGATTTAAACCGCATGATGATAGCATTATTGTTCGGACGTTTGAACGCTTTCTGTCACCCTACGTAAGACGGGGTATTAACGTTCGTTGATCATTATAATGAGGGCCCAGAGGGTCACATAGTCAGGGAAAAACTCTGAACCTCTGTGATCTTTCTTAACCTTCACTTCTACGGTGTCTACATTAGGACAGCCTTAGGCAACTCTGAGGGTGTCCTTATATGGACACTGTACATTTCAAATCAAGTATTACCTAATTCATCTTTAGTCATAGAGTAAACTCTCCCTGAGTATCACGTCAAGACAGCTGCAGCTTCTTCAGTCTCCGGCTCCAGTTTACACTCTCTCCAACCACAGAGGAGCTAAATGTGGCCTGGTAATCTGGCTTAGTTGATTACATGGGAACACACACTGAGCAACACCCTCTAATAGGGGACTGGGTCCGCCACTGCTACGCATGGCTGGGTACCTTCATGGGCGGTCTCCCATGCTTAGATGAGGATTATTACCCACTCCTCTGCTTTACTCCTCTCTCTCTCCTTATCTGTTTCCCTCTCTGTCTTTCTGTTTTTGTCTGTATGTCTGTCTCTCTCCTTCTCTGTTTCCCTCTCTGTTTATCTCTCTCTCTTTCACTGTCTTTCTCTCTCCTTTCTTTTTCCTCCCTGTCGAGAGGAGGGAAAGAGAGATACGGAACCGGTCAATGCACTGGAAGCCCATGCCGTCTCCTGTGGATAGTGTCACAGGGCATCAGGGCTGCGCTGGTTGAGTGGAGAGCAGGGTAGCACGCAGAAAAGGATATAGGAAAGGGTGAGGCACTTAACCTCATTGGATGTGATGCTTCCACAGGCAATCAGTTTAGTTGGGTTACGATTTAGCTCTGGCAGAAGGGTGGGTCCCACTCAAGTCTGCTTGGTTTTAATTTCATTTTGTGAAAAAGTGTTTGATATTAACGAGTTTAAATGTTCCATGGCATTCAACAAATAATGCTGCCAATTCATTCATCCTATCCCAAAGGTTTCCAAACTTTTCCTGCACACAATCCAGTGAACTTAACCATGTAACCACATCAGTTTGGAAATCACTGACCTAGGCCTATATTCTAATGTCCATGGTCTTCTCTCTCTGCCCCCTCAGCTCCCCCCACACCTATAGCCCCTCCGGAGCTCCTGGCGGTGGGTGCTACCTACCTGTGGCTCAAGCCCAATGCCAACTCTATCATCGGGGATGGCCCCATCATCCTGAAGGAGGTGGAGTACCGCACCACCACAGGCAACTGGGCCGAGACCCACATCGTGGACGCCCCCACCTACAAGCTTTGGCATTTGGACCCCGACGTGGAGTACGAGATCAAGGTTCTGCTGACCCGGCCCGGCGAGGGGGGCACAGGACCTCCAGGACCTCCGCTCATCACCCGGACCAAGTGTGCTGGTGAGTGGAACAATGTGGTTTCTGTGTCTGTACTGTGTATCTGTTGTTCTATTGTGTTGATGTGCTTATTTGGGTCCCCATTTGGATCCCCATTAGCTGACGCCTTAGCGACTGTTACCGTAGTCTTCCTGGGTTCCTTCGAACTAGCGAAGAATGAAGAGCTATACTCCTAGTTCAATGATAGTGTGTGGGTTTTCACTGCTAATCTTTCAATGCTGTACATTGGGTTCATTTTTTTTACCCTTTGATGATGGCACCTACTGTACATTCCCATTGTCTATGTGTAGGTTATCGAATCCATCAAGTGCCACCACAAAATGCGGAAAACGAGAACCAAATGGATTTCCCGTGCAACCGTCAATGAGTTCACTGTGTATCACCTGCCTCCATAAGGCCCGCCATCTTCTTTCGCCCAGTCGGCTTCAGAAGGTCACACTTCCTGATTCCCCCAGTCTCTCCGTTTGCATCCCAAATGGCACCCTATTCCCTATATAGTGCACTCATTTTGACCGGGGACCTTAAGGATCTAGTTAAAAGTAGTGCACTGTATATGGCAGGGCTCTCCAAAACCGTCCTCTAGGTTTTAACTCCAACCCTAATCTAGCCTACCTGATTCTAATAATTAGCTGGTTGATAAGCTGAATCAGGTTAGTTTCAACTGGGGTTCGAGTGAAAACCTACAGGAGGGTATCTCTCCAGGAACAGGGTTGGAGAGCCCTGATATAGGGAATAGGGTGCCATTTGGGAAGCTGCCTCACTCTATGCCAGTACTTATCCTTATTCACTGAAGACATCACTCAGGATGAGACGATAAAACCTACACGTTACCAGAGGGTGAAAAAAAACGAGTGTCTCTCTAATTAATACTCCTTGGGAGCTCAAGCTCAAATCAAAGATAATGATAATTGAGATATTAAAAATGTGCAGGAAGAAGAGGCTTCTCTGGGAAAGGGGGGTGGGGGTTATTTGGGAGCAATTTTCCATAATAATTATTAGCCCAGTGGGTAGCGTAGGGAGCATATGGAAGAAAGACACACTTCATTTGATAAAGTGACAGCTAATCAGATCAACCCCGTGTGTGTGTATGAGAGAGACTGTGTGTGTGTCTTACTGTTTCTGTGTGTACTGTATGTATAAGAGAGACTGTGTGTGTGTGTGTGTGAATTTGTGTGACTGTATTTGTGTGTGCAGCTGTGTCTGTATGTGACTTTTAATGTGTGTGTATCAAGGGTTGGAAGCGGTTCAGGGAACAGAACCGAAAACCGGAAAAGAATGAAAACATTTGAGGAACAGATCCCGAACCTGAAACTAAAGTGATCTAATCTGTTCCGGAACAGGACCGTTATTTTAAAACCATGGGAACCGGTTAATAATGTTATTTTATGTTCGGGGCAACAAAGACCCTATGCAAAACCCTCACTGTCACTCAGAAGAGAATGCGCCCTTACCTGCTTCACCAAAGACCCATGCGGGGAAGTTTGTGCCCCCGCATTGCCAAAAGGTTAGTGGGCAGTGTTTAGGGCCTGGTCAAAGTGTTCATCTGCCTCGGGGGAACTGCTATGATGTTCCTTTAATGGCTCCGCCAATGTACATTCACCATATGGACATGCCATGTTGGTCAACATGTATCACAAACCCAGTGCTCATTTGGAATGAGCCATTCTGCCTTGCTGTCCATTAGTTTGGGTAGTGTGTGTGTTTAAGGGGGGTGGTTAGAAATACTGAACCGTAGTGATATCAGTTGAAAGGAAAATGACCACTGCTACATCCTGACAATGTTTGAGGTTACTGCTTATGTGTGAGGAATGTGTCTTGAGCATAATTCTAAATGTCGCGATTAGAATAAAGGGAGGGGTGTGTGGCGAAGATGCGTTATAGGAACATCTCTCTCAATCTCTCTGTTGCGCACTGACTCCCAACAAGTCGTGCACACTATTTTTTTCATTGTGTCAATGTTTGTCAATGCAGCCTGGTCTCATTGACTAGACGTAACATAGTAAAAGTACATCTGGGACACTCAAATTAGTATGATAGTTTGGTTTGGTTACATAAGACAGATGGTTATTTAAGGCAAAAACTAAAGTAGGATGGGTGGGCGTATAATGTGAACATCTAGCAACCCAAGGTTACAAGTTTGAATGTCATCATGGACAACTTTAGCATTTTAGCTAATTAGCAACGTTTCAACTACTTACAGCTTTTTAGCTACTTTGCAACTACTTAGCATGTTAGCTTACCCTTCCCCTAACCCCAACCTTAACCCTTTTAATCTAGCCCTTCCCCTAAATCTAACCTTAACCCCTAGCCTAGCTAAAGTTAGCCACCTAGATGATAACATTTGTAACATACGTTTTGCAAATACATAACATAGTGTACTTTGTGCAAATTCATAATACATATTACAAATTGTAATTCGTAACATACCATACTAAATGGGGTGTCTCTGATTAACATACAGAATAATACGAAATGCTGTAAAACCAGGTCGGTCAATGTTTATCAATATCCCATGAAATACAGTGCCTTGCGAAAGTATTCGTCCCCCTTGAACTTTGCGACCTTTTGCCACATTTCATGCTTCAAACATAAAGATATAAAACTGTATTTTTTTGTGAAGAATCAACAACAAGTGGGACACAATCATGAAGTGGAATTTATTGGATATTTCAAACTTTTTTAACAAATCAAAAACTGAAAAATTGGGCGTGCAAAATTATTCAGCCCCTTTACTTTCAGTGCAGCAAACTCTCTCCAGAAGTTCAGTGAGGATCTCTGAATGATCCAATGTTGACCTAAATGACTAATGATGATAAATACAATCCACCTGTGTGTAATCAAGTCTCCGTATAGATGCACCTGCACTGTGATAGTCTCAGAGGTCCGTTAAAAGCGCAGAGAGCATCATGAAGAACAAGGAACACGCCAGGCAGGTCCGAGATACTGTTGTGAAGAAGTTTAAAGCCGGATTTGGATACAAAAAGATTTCCCAAGCTTTAAACATCCCAAGGAGCACTGTGCAAGCGATAATATTGAAATGGAAGGAGTATCAGACCACTGCAAATCTACCAAGACCTGACCGTCCCTCTAAACTTTCAGCTCATACAAGGAGAAGACTGATCAGAGATGCAGCCAAGAGGCCCATGATCACTCTGGATGAACTGCAGAGATCTACAGCTGAGGTGGGAGACTCTGTCCATAGGACAAAAATCAGTCGTATATTGCAGAAATCTGGCCTTTATGGAAGAGTGGCAAGAAGAAAGCCATTTCTTAAAGATATCCATAAAAAGTGTCGTTTAAAGTTTGCCACAAGCCACCTGGGAGACACACCAAACATGTGGAAGAAGGTGCTCTGGTCAGATGAAACCAAAATTGAACGTTTTGGCAACAATGCAAAACGTTATGTTTGGCGTAAAAGCAACACAGCTCATCACCCTGAACACACCATCCCCACTGTCAAACATGGTGGTGGCAGCATCATGGTTTGGGCCTGCTTTTCTTCAGCAGGGACAGGGAAGATGGTTAAAAATGATGGGAAGATGGATGGAGCCAAATACAGGACCATTCTGGAAGAAAACCTGATGGAGTCTGCAAAAGACCTGAGACTGGGAAGGAGATTTGTCTTCCAACAAGACAATGATCCAAAACATAAAGCAAAATCTACAATGGAATGGTTCAAAAATAAACATATCCAGGTGTTAGAATGGCCAAATCAAAGTCCAGACCTGAATCCAATCGAGAATCTGTGGAAAGAACTGAAAACTGCTGTTCACAAATGCTCTCCATCCAACCTCACTGAGCTCGAGCTGTTTTGCAAGGAGGAATGGGAAAAAATTTCAGTCTCTCGATGTGCAAAACTGATAGAGACATACCCCGAGCGACTTAAAGGTGGCGCTACAAAGTATTAACTTAAGGGGGCTGAATAATTTTGCACGCCCAATTTTTCAGTTTTTGATTTGTTAAAAAAGTTTGAAATATCCAATAAATGTCGTTCCACTTCATGATTGTGTCCCACTTGTTGTTGATTCTTCACAAAAAAATACAGTTTTATATCTTTATGTTTGAAGCCTGAAATGTGGCAAAAGGTCGCAAAGTTCAAGGGGGCCGAATACTTTCGCAAGGCACTGTTATATTCATCGGTGAAGTTACTGTTAGTCCCAAGATATACTCCCATTAATTTACAGTGCACTTGGAAAGTATTCGAACCCCTTGACTTTTTCCACATTTTGTTACATTACAGCCTTATTTTAAAATAAATTAAATAGTTTTTCCCCCTCAGCAATCTACACACACTACCCCATACTGACATTTTTGCAAATTTATAAAAAAAATAAAAATAAAAAAAAATATCACATTTACATAAATATGCAAACCCTTTACTCAGTACTTTGTTGAAGCACTTTTGGCAGTGATTACAGCCTCGGGTCTTCTTGGGTATGACAGTACAAGCTTGGCACACCTGTATTTTGGGAGTTTCTCCCATTCTTCTCTGCAGATCCTCTCAAGCTCTGTCAGGTTGGATGGGAAGAGTCGCTGCACAGATTTTTTTCAGGTCTCTCCAGAGATGTTCGATCGGTTTCAAGTCTAGGCTCGGGCTGGGACACTCAAGGACATTGAGACTCAATGACATTGAGCCGCTCCTGTGTTGACTTGGCTGTGTGCTTAGGGTCGCTGTCCTGTTGGAAGGTGAATCTTCGCCCCAGTCTGAGGTCCTGAGCATTCTGGAGCAGGTTGTCATCAAGGATCTCTTTGTACTTTGCTCTGTTCATCTTTCCCTCGATCCTGACTAGTCACCCATTACCTGCCACTGAAAAACATCACCACCATGGACAGTTCCAGACATGCACTGTCAGACACTGAGACCTTATATAGACAGGTGTGTGCCTTCCCAAATCATGTCCAACCAATTGAATTTACCACAGGTGGACTACAATCAAGTTGTAGAAACATCTCAATGATGATCAATGGAAGCAGAATGCACCTGAGCTCAATTTAGAGTCTTGTAGCAAAAGGTCTGAGTACTTATGTAAATAAGGCATTTCTGTTTTTGTTTTTTTATACATTTGAAAAAAAATCTACACCTGTTTTCGCTTTGTCATTATAGGGTATTGTGTGTAGATTGAGAATATATATATTTTTAATCCATTTTAGATTAAAGCTGTAACATAACAAAATGTGGGAAAAGTCAAGGGCCTGATTACTTTCCGAATGCACTGTTTACTGGACAAAAAAAGAAACACCACATGTAGTGTGTCTATGTGCCGTGTTTCATGAGCTGAAATAAAACATTCCAGAACTGTTCCATGCACACAAAAAAGCTTATTTCGCTCAAATTCTGTGCACAAATTTGTTTACATCCCTGTTAGTGAGCATTTCTCCTTCGCCCAGATAATCCATCCACTTGACAAGTGTGGCATATCAAGAAGCTGATTAAACAGCATGTTTGGGATGCTCGGGATTGATGTGTACAACAGTGTGTTCCAGTTCACGCCAATATCCAGCAACTTCAGACAGCCATTGATGAGGAGTGGGAAAACATTCCACAGGCGACAATCAACAGCCTGATCAAATCTATGTGATCCACCCCAATCTATTTTTTAAGGTATCTGTGACCAACAGATGCATATCTGTATTCTTAGTCATGTGAAATCCATAGATTAGAGCCTAATGAATTTATTTCAATTGACTGATTTCCTTATACTGTATGAACTAACTTGAGTAAAATCTTTATTTTACCAGTTTACTGTCAATTTATTTGTTGTCTTTGTTTTGGGAGCATGTTTCCAGTTTCTCCATTGTGTTTAATGTTGTGTGAACGTTTGCTTTAATGGCTCTGCATGGTCAATCCGATGTCTGCAGTGGCATACAGCATTTACTTCAATGCGGCCTCCACAGAAGTCCGAGCATTCATACTCCTTGCCGCTTCATGTTGCAGAGCTGTTGTGAAGGAAGTTGTGAGTTTGTGTCTATCCTGTCTGGGAACGGGGTTCCGAACCCCTCGCCAACAGCCAATGAAATTGCAGGGCGCCAAATACAAATCAACAGAAATCTCATAAATCAAATATTAGGCGCCGTTTTAAAGACAAAATTCTCGTTAATCCAGCCGCAGTGTCTGATTTCAAATATGCTTTACAGCGAAAGCTCTACAACCGATGATGTTAGGTCACCACCAAGTCACTGAAAAACCCAGCCATATTTCCAGCCAAAGAGAGGAGTCACAAAAAGCACAAACAGAGATAAAATTAATCACTAACCTTTGATGATCTTCATCAGATGACACTCATAGGACTTCATGTTACACAATACATCTATGTTTTGTTCGATAAAGTGCATATTTATATCCAAAAATCTCATTTTACATTGGCGTGTTATGTTCAGTAGTTCCAAAACATGGGGTGATTTTGCAGAGAGCCACATCAATTCACAGAAATACTCATTATAAATGTTGATGAAAATTCAAGTGTTATGCATGGAACTTTAGATAAACTTCTCCTTAATGCAACCACTGTGTCAGATTTCAAAAATACTTTACGGAAAAAGCATACCATGCAATAATCTGAGTACGGAGCTCAGAGCCCAAACCAGCCAAAATAAATATACGTTGCGCAGTCAATATTCACTTACCTTTGATGATCTTCATCAGCATGCACTCCCAGGAATCCCAGTTCCATAATAAATATTTGATTTGGGTTTATTTGAACAGCGAGAGACAGAATAACAACAACAAAAATCCAGAAAAACGCATGTCAAAAATGTTATAAATTGAGTTGCATTTTAATGAGGGAAATAAGACCCCCTCTCAATCCAAAAGATTTATGGCTCCCAGGTGTCTTTTATACAGGTAACGAGCTGAGATTAAGAGCACACTCTTAAAGGGAGTGCTCCTAATCTCAGTTTTGTTACCTGTATAAAAGACACCTGTCCACAGAAGCAATCAATCAATCAGATTCCAAACTCTCCACCATGGCCAAGACCAAACAGCTCTCCAAGGATGTCAGGGACAAGATTGTAGACCTACACAAAGCTTTTTAAATATTTTTTACACCTTTATTTAGTCTTTATTTAACTAGGCAAGTCAGTTAAGAACACATTCTTATTTTCAATAATGGCCTAGGAACAGTGGGTTAACTGCCTTGTTCAGGGGCAGAACGACAGATGTTTACCTTGTCAGCTCAGGGATTCAATCTTGCAACCTTACGGTTAACTAGTCCAATGCTCTTGCCTGACGAGGAGCAGTTAAGCAAATGCAGTCAGAAGCCAAGGTAAGTTGCTAGCTAGCATTAAACGTAATAAATCCTAATCACTAGTTATAACTACACATGGTTGATGATATTACTAGTTTATCTAGCGTGTCCTGCGTTGCATATAATCGATGCAGTGCGCATTTGTGAAAAAGGACTGTCGTTGCTCCAACATGTACCTAACCATAAACACCAATGCCTTTCTTGAAAACAATACATAGAAGTATGTATTTTTACACCTGCATATTTAACTAAAAGAAATCCAGGTTAGCAGGCAATATTAACCAGGTGAAATTGTGTCACTTCTCTTGCGTTAGTTGCACGCAGAGTCATGGTATATGCAACTATTTGGGCCGCCTGGCTCATACCGAACTAATTTGCCAGAATGACATAACATTGAAGGTTGTGCAATGTAACAGGGATATTTAGACTGATGGATGCCACCCGTTAGATAAAATACGTAACGGTTCCGTATTTCACAAAGAATAAACGTCTTGTTTTCGAGATGATAGTTTCCGGATTCGACCATATTAATGACCTGTGGCTCGCATTTCTGTGTGTTATTATGTTATAATTAAGTCTATGATTTGATAGAGCAGTCTGACTAAGCGATGGTAGGCTCATAAGCATTCATTCAAACAGCACTTTTGTGCGTTTTGCCAGCAGCTCTGCTGTTTATGACTACAAGCCTATCAACTCCCGAGATTAGGCTGGTGTAATGATGTGATGTGAAATGGCTAGCTAGTTAGCGGGGTGCGCGCTAATAGCGTTTCAAATGTCACTCGCTCTGAGACTTGGAGTAGTTGTTCCCCTTGCTCTGCATGGGTAACGCTGCTTTGAGGGTGGCTGTTGTTGTTGTGTTCCTGGTTCGAGCCCAGGTAGGAGCGAGGAGAGGTACGGAAGCTATACTGTTACACTAGCAATACTAAAGTGCCTATAAAAACATCCATTAGTCAAAAGTATATGAAATACAAATGGTATAGAGAGAAATAGTCTTATAATTCCTATAATAACTACAACCTAAAACTTCTTACCTGGGAATATTGAAGACTCATGTTAAAAGGAACCAGCAGCATGTTCTGATCAAGGAACTTAAACGTTAGCTTTCTTACATGGCACATATTGCACTTTTACTTTCTTCGCCAACACTTGGTGTTTTCATTATTTAAACCAAATTGAACATGTTACATTATTTATTTGAGGCTAAATTGATTTTATTGATATATTATATTAAGTTAAAATAAGTGTTTATTCAGTGTTGTTGTAATTGTCATTATTACAAATAAATAAAATACATTGGCAGATTAATCGGTATCAGCTTTTTTTGTCCTCCAATAATCGGTATCGGCGTTGAAATATCCTAATCGGTCGATCTCTAATCTCAAGGCAGCTGGGACCATAGTCACCAAGAAAACAATTGGTAACGCACTACACCGTAAAGGACTGAAATCCTGCAGCGCCTTAAGGTCCCCCTGCTCAAGAAAGCACATATACATGCCCGTCTGAAGTTTGCCAATGAACATCTGAATGATTCAGAGGACAACTGGGTGAAAGTGTTGTGGTCAGATGAGACCAAAAATGGAACTCTTTGGCATCAACTCAACTCGCCGTGTTTGGAGGAGGAGGAATGCTGCCTATGACCCCAAGAACACCATCCCCACCGTTAAACATGGAGGTGGAAACATTATGCTTTGGGGGTGTTTTTCTGCTAAGGGGACAGGACAACTTCACCGCATCAAAGGGACGATGGACGGGCCCATGTACCGTCAAATCTTGGGTGAGAACCTCCTTCCCTCAGCCAGGACATTGAAAATGGGTCGTGGATGGGTATTCCAGCATGACAATGAACCAAAACACACGGCCAAGGCAACAAAGGAGTGGCTCAAGAAGAAGCACATTAAGGTCCTGGAGTGGCCTAGCCAGTCTCCAGACCTTAATCCCATAGAAAATCTGTGGAGGGAGCTGAAGGTTCGAGTTGCCAAACGTCAGCCTCGAAACCTTAATGACTTGGAGAAGATCTGCAAAGAGGAGTGGGACAAAATCCCTCCTGAGATGTGTGCAAACCTGGTGGCCAACCGCAATAAATGTCTGACCTCTGTGATTGCCAACAAGGGTTTTGCCACCAAGTACTAAGTCATGTTTTGCAGAGGGGTCAAATACTTATTTCCCTCATTAAAATGCAAATCAATGTATACATTTTTTTATTTTTATTTTATTTTATTTTTTTGAATTTTTACCCCTTTTTCTCCCCAATTTCGTGGTATCCAATTGTTGTAGTGGCTACTATCTTGTCTCATCGCTACAACTCCCGTACGGGCTCGGGAGAGACGAAGGTTGAAAGTCATGCATCCTCCGATACACAACCCAACCAAGCAGCACTGCTTCTTAACACAGCACCCGGAAGCCAGCCGCACCAATGCGCCGGAGGAAACACCGTGCACCTGGCCACCTTGGTTAGCGCACACTGCGCCCAGCCCGCCACAGGAGTCGCTGGTGCGCGATGAGACAAGGACACCCCTACCGACCAAGCCCTCCCTAACCCGGGCGACGCTAGGCCAATTGTGCGTCGCCCCACGGACCTCCCGGTCGCGGCCGGTTACGACAGAGCCTGGGCGCGAACCCAGGGACTCTGATGGCACAGCTGGCACTGCAGTACAGCGCCCTTAACCACTGCTCCACCCGGGAGGCCCAATGTATACAATTTTTGACACGTTTTTCTGGATTTTTTTGTTGTTTTTGTTGCTGTCTCTCACTGTTCAAATAAACCTACCATTAAAATTATAGACTGATCAATTCTTTGTCGGTGGGCAAACGTACAAAATCAGCAGGGGATCAAATACTTTTTTCCCTCACTGTAGTTGTACCATTTACTTACACCTTCTGTGGAGACCCATCCACATAAATATATGGCGCATGCATCTGTTTATGTACTTTACATGTGCACCTCACTCAGCTTAAATTATATATGGAATACTATGTGATACAGTGGGCTCCAAAATTACTGGCACCCCTGACTGACAATGCACAAACAATAAACAAATATATATAAACAATATAATTATAGAGAGAAATACCAACATGTGAGAAATACTATGCTTCATGTTTCTTTAGAATTAATGTTTAAATATAACCAACCAAAATCACACAATTATTTAATACAAAATACATTTCACAAAAATCAAGGTTTCATAGTTATTGGCACTCCTCATTTAGTACTTAGTGCAACTACCTCTGTCAAGGATAACAGCATGGAGTCTTTTCCTGTAATGGTTGACAAGGTTAAGGAATACATTTGGAGGGGTTTTGGACCATTCCTCTATGCTGATCCTTTCAAGATCCTTCACATTATTGGGTTTGCGCTTATCAACTGCCCTCTTCAACTCCGCCCATCGGTTTTTGATTGGATTAAGGTTCGGCGGCTGTGATGGCCATGTCAGAACATTGATTTTGTTGTCACAGAACCATTTCTGTGTGGATCTGGAGGTATGTTTTGGGTCATTGTCTTGTTGGAAAGTACACGTACGGCAAAGTCTCAACCTTCTGGCAGAGGCAACCAGATTTTCACCCAAATAGCCTAATACGTGGTGGAATTCATTAGGCCATCAATCTTAACCAGTGCCCATGGACCTCTGGAATTAAAACAGCCCCAAAACATCACTGACCCATCACCATATTTCACCGTGGGTATGAGGTGCCTCTCTTTGTTTGCAAGAATTGGTTTAATATAAGGAATTTTAAATGATTTATACTAGTATGACAATTTAGTAATTTTTCCACCACTGGATGTGGCTGGGGGTTATAGCATTTCTTTCACATGACCCATCAATTTAGGCAAGTGTGTCTGGGTAAGCATCATCTAATATTTATAAAATATTTTTATCTGGACACTTTCTTTTTACCTGGAATTTTTCCTTATTGTAGACTACTACTACTTTTAGTCTTAATCTTTACTTTACGTTTTATGTTTAGCACATGACCTCATGTGAATCCTTGAAGAGATGGGTGGGGCTGGCTTAAGAGGGTGTGAACAATGCTGAATGGATGTAGACAAAGGAGAGCTCTCCAGTGGGTACCAAAACATTCAAACATATTTTTCAACCAGTACAGGCTTCACAAAACCACAAATATCGATTTAAATAAATCACTTACTTTTGAAAATACTCTGTTTGCTACAACATGAATGGTCGTTTTGTTAGATAAAATTCTTCTTTATATTCCAAAAAGTCTGCTTAGTTGGCGCCATCGATTTCAGTAATCTACTCATTCAAATGCGGCCATGTAGTCCAAATAGCTAGCGCTAAACTTCGTCCAAACAAGTCAAACGATGTTTCGTTTTAATCCTCAGGTACCCTAAAAAGTAAATAAACGATCATATTAAATACGGAAAGTAGTATGTTCAATAGGAAAGTAAAATTAGTAAGTGCATCTAGTGGAAGCCATAGGAATTGCAATCTGGGAGCCGGAATTACATGGGAACAATAGGTTTCCATTTTAAGCCTGGGACCTCAAAAAAACAGATTTGCGGTTGGTTTTTCTTAGGATTTTCGCCTGTCATATCAATTATTTTATAGTCTCAGACATTGTTTTAATAGTTTTACAGACGTCAAAGTGTTTCTATCCAATGCTACCAATTATATTAATATCCTGGCTTCTGGGCCTGAGTTACAGGCAGTTAACTTTGGGCACGTCAGTCAGGAGGAAATTCAGGAAACTAGACCCTATCCCAGAGAGGTTAACGACTTTCCTATAAAAATGTAATTGCATACCTGCTCCATAGCAAGCTGCTCTAACCACACTGATTGGTGAAGTAATTTAATATTGAGCTAAATGTAAAAAAAATAAAAATGTTTTCAGATATTTAATAAGGAGCAATATAAACCGGTACTTTTTTTGTTTGAAATGGAAATGGCTTTATTTTTCTGTTCGGAACAGTGGAATGGAATTAAAAAACAATGATTCTGTACAGAACGAAACGATTGGAAAATAATTTAAGTTCCAACCCCTGGTGTGTACAGTATGTGACTATTTCTGTACGTACTTGAGCGTGTGTCCCTGATTGCTTGTGCGTGTATGTGTGTGCATGCCATGGTCCCTGTGAGGCCCTGATGGGGGAATTGGTAATTGAGGTGAGCAGATGAGCAGCCGTGAAACTCTCTGTTCTCCAGGTGAGAGAGATGATGAAGGAGCTCTGTGTGGGAGCGCCGACACAGTGGGGAGGCACCACTGATCTGGCGCAAATGCTCCAGCACTGTTAGTGTTTTTTTCTTCTCTTCTCTCCTTATTTCTTCACGCATCTCTTTCTCGTATTCTCTTTTTCTGCTTTTCTTTGAATTCTCTCTCTACATTTAGCCTCTATTCATCTCTCACTCTCTTCTCTATTTCCCATGCTCTCTCCCTATCATTACCCACTGCTTTACTTGACATGTCCTTTCCCACTCTTGCTCATTCCCACTGCTACGAGACACACTACCTTCATTCTCAATAGTGCCGATGAACAGGAAAAGGACTTTGTCAGGGCTTTCTCAAGGTGTAAAATGCTAAAAGTAATTTAGAGAGGCAGGGAAGCAAAAAAGACAAAGGGAACATATTTGAATAGAGACAGTTGCAGCCTTCTCTGACCTTTTAAAGTTTATGCAGGTTGAAAATGTGTGGGAGTGTGTCTGTGTGTGAATCTGCAGACAAATGCGTGTCTATCTGCATCTTGGTCATTAGTCTTTTTGTTTGTTGCTGCTGTAGCTGTGTGTGTTTGAGCTAGTTTGCTAGTCTTTACACAATGCGTTGGTCTAATCCTGAATAGTGATTGGTTAAAAGTGCATTCCAGCCAGTGTCTATTCCACAAGTTACCACTGGCTAAATCTATGACATTAAAATGCCTATTTACTCTGTTGCATCTCAATGCGCAATCCACTGTCTCACCAGCCCAGGCAGGGAAGTTAAAAATATTCACTATAAAAAGCATCAAGAAATCATCTCACATTTCTTTTAGACTAACATTTAGTTGTCAACAGCAGAGATTTGTATAAACCTTACTGTCTGTCTCTCCGACATTTGCAGCATTGTTTCAATATTCAAACTTGATCTCCAACTGTCACATATTAATGAACGTGTAGGGGTTGGGAGTCGGGACAAGAGAGAGAGGCAGACAGCATTTTCAGTCAGTCGAAATCATGAATCAGCCGTCATCATTTTTATGGATATATACAAAGAAATGTAAATTGAAAAAAAGTCCAACGGAACGCAGCTAGTTTGCAGTCTTTCCTGCGTCATTTGTGTTAGCTGTGTTTTTGGCTAGCTGCTCTGAATAACAGTGTCCTAACAAAAGAGTATATCTTATATGCCAGGCAAAATCATGCCTCATTAGCTCATTGTTATGGATGTATCCAAATAAATGTCACTAGAAAACAGCTTACACAAATGCAGCCACTGTTGTTATTCTTTCTGCATTGTTTGACATGACTAAGTTAGCCATAGCTGGCTAGCTAGCAAGCAAGGGATAAGAATGTTCCCAGCCAGTATGGCAATGGAACATTTAGAATGAACGACTGTGTCGCGTCCATAGATACAGAACAAAGAGACTGAATGACTGGGTCGTGTCTCTGACAACCAAAACAATAGAACGAACGATCATCCGGCTTAGGTAGCAATCCTAGATTTGTTTCGGGACTATATCTTGTGGAATAACTTTTTCTCGATCCCAACACCTTGGTCAATATATCCTCCAAACACCAGCTTCTTGGGCATGAAATGTGCTTCTGTGTGTGTGTTTATGCGTCTGTGTGTGGTCCTTTGTCAGCAGCCATCCCTCTCTGTACCCAGAAACAATTTAGCTAGGTCAAAATTATGTGCTAATACAGTGGCTCCATGCAACCGGCTCTGCAGGTATCCACCAGACCCCCCCCCCCCCCCCCCACACACACACACTCCCAGACCCCCTGCCTCAGAAGACCCACTCCCTCTCCGCGCACTTCCACACCGCTTCTTCCCTGATAGAATGCACCCAATTCTAGCTGACAGACACAATCCGTTCCACCCCCCCCCACCCCATTATTCACCACTCTACCACACATTAACACTGTCAAAGGCTAAGGCAATGAACAGAGCCCTCCTGGAGGAAACTGTGAGAATGCACAGGAATTGTTACGGTCCGCTGGAAGAAGAGTTTGTAATGCATCTCTGTACCGGCTTAAAGACAGGAAGAGGATGGTTTTTGGGCTGGGAGCCGACAGCTCTCGAACCAGTTACAGATTGCCCCGTCACTTTGGATTGGCCTGTGGAGGCTGACCTGAGAACAGTGTGGACAATCTCTGTGTACAGAAGGCAGTGCTGTGCTGTGCTGAATCTCAACTCAGTTCAGGCTCTTTTATTAATCCAACATAGTATGTATTCCATCTAGAAGGTGTTGTTCCCAATGTCCGAACAGTCACATGATTGTGGTGTGTTTCATATCCACTGAAGATGACCTGATACTGTTTGAGAGGTTTGAGTGCACACAGATGAGAGTCGCAACCAATAAACACATAGCGCTCCTTGGGTGTTTGCATTCGTGTGGAAGAGGCTGCCTGTTTTCATCATATCAGAGCCAGCCAGGAAGGAGACAGAGGGGGATGAAGAGGGAAGGATGAGGAAGGAGGGAGGGAGACAGTGGGGGCAGAGCTGAGGTGAAGTGGAACAAAGATTCTGCTGGCCACGGCTCTGTTGCACCGTACTGTAACTCCTCTGTGTACTGGGCTAGTTGGGCTGTGTGAAGTGCAGCAGAAAGGAACATGTGTTTTCTGAATTGGCGGCCGCCGTGTTTACCTGTCAGAGAGACGTCACGGGGGCAGGGTGGAGGGAGTGAGGGGGATGCAGAGAGGGAGGAAGAGGAGACTGGATCGGATATGGCAGGTGTGGCAGCTGTGCTGAGGACTGGCCAGAGGTAAGGTGAGGAGGCGAGAGAGTTGAGAGGAGGGTGGGAGTAGGGGTATGTTAGTGCCAGTGCGGGGGAGTGCGGGGGGTGAAGGGGGTCAGTGATGGGCCTCATATATGCTCCGGGGCCCTGCCCGCTCGCTTGTCTGCCCGCCTGGCTAGTTTGAGTGTTGGCAGCCAGCAGCGCTTGAGTGGCACACCAGGGCCACGGGGGAAACTCAAAGCACACATTGATATTTCATATCTACATTTATGGATATATCCAAAGAAACATTTTCACATTTTGTTGCGTTACAAAGGGATTGAAATATATGGAATTGTCATTTTGTCAATGATCTACACAAAATACTCCATAATGTCAAAGTGAAAAGAAAGTTATAGAAATGTTTACAAATTAATAAAATTAAGTATTCACCCCCTTTGTTTAGGCAAGCCTAAACTAGTTCAGGAATAACATTTGGCTGAAAAAGATCACATAAATTACATGGACTGACTGTGTGAAATAATAGAGGTTGACATGATTTTTGAATGACTACCACTTCCTCATCTGTAAGATTCAACTACATGTATACAAAGACCAGGGAGCTTTTTGAAAACCTCTGTTTCTTCCACTTTGATATTAGAGTTTTTTGTTTAGACTTTGACAAAAAAAAAGACATTTACATTTTAATCACACTTTGTAACACAATCAAATGTGAAGAAATCCAAGGGGGGTGAATACTTATGATACTCACTGTATAGAATATGGAGATTTTGTTGATATAATGTTAAAAGTCAGTGTACTGAAGGCAACACTACACTCAACGACGTAACACTTTTCCCGAAAACTTCGACTGGAGCCTTGATTTTGTTTGACAATCTCAGTTTTTCTCTCACACCTCCTCGATTTCAAGACTTTGGAGCGAATAGATTTAATTTGCTAATTCGCAATTTAATTTGCTCCTGGCTCTCTGCCCTCTCTGGCCCATATTCACTCAGAGGTGAATTGTGGGTACACTCCTCAGGTGGAGACCCATTATTAATGTCCACCAGGTGACGATGGCAACTTCGGATCCCAGCGTGTCGCTTCATCTCACACTGTCAACCCTCCGACTGATGCACTTCTTCCGGCCTATTGGCTTATTAGGAGGTGGACTGAAGATGGCTATAATTCATTTTGTGCCGAGCGTGAATGATCTATAGACTATAGACGTCCGCTTGACTCTCAACCAAACAGAATTTATTCGTATTATGTTCCCCTCGTGTTACGATAAATCACACCACTGTGCATTGGAAGATGAAGGTGATAATGTACTCAAGAGAGCTGTGGTGGCAAGAGTTCATCCTATTCCTCCTGTAGTAACTCACTCTCTCTCTCTCTCTCTCTTTGTTTCTCTCTCTCTCTCTGTCTCTCGCTTTGTCCTTGGCTGGTTTCCCAAAAAAATACCCACCTACCCCTGTTTTCCCAACTGGGAGAGAAAATGGACACTCGCCAACATCTTGATTCGCTGTTCCATCAGGTAGATCCCATTCTGGAATGAGTTTGGAAAATGTTAAAATTTACATGGGAACATTTAGAATATTCTGATGAAAAAGGGGCTTTTTGAAAATGTCTATTAGCTCCCTTAAGCTCAAGTGTTAGGTTGGAAGTTTCTCAGTTTCTTAGAGTTCAGGCATATTTATTGATGTGTTTCTACTGATGTATATGGCTTTATCTTTAGACTGCCAAGCTTTAGTGCTTTCTATTACCATTGCCCTTCACGAGTTAGGCTTTTGATAGATGAGCAGTGGACAGTTGTCTGGTCAAGCCTGCATGTCGAGCCTAAATGCATGGTTTCAAAGGACATCTCTACTGTTAATTTGTTTGCATTATTAAGATGGCTTTGCTTGACCTCCATGGCTGGTCTCCTGGGCCAGCTTAAAACTCTCCTTTCGCCATGACCTGAGAGGAGGGCTGGCAATATTCAATTCCAAGGGATCTTTTTCAAGTCGCCGCGGCTGCTGCCGGAGATGGGCTGTCCTAGCACACATGTGGACACGCACCCACACACTTTCTTCACTCTTACACAGGACGCTCATCTATCCCCCTACAGGGAGTAGTGAGGGAGACCTTGCTGAAGAGGAATAAGAACGCTCTGATGATCTGGGGGACGCGGCCTCTTCTGGATTTATGACTTTTTAACACCTTCCCTCTGTTAACCGACTGAATATTTATTTACCAGCAGAATATATTTCTTTCCTTCACTTCTTTGCCTAATGCAGCTTATTTTTCCCCATCATAATGTGATGAAGACAAGGTGCTGTTCCAGTGAAAGAAACATGAAAGAATGCTACTCACACAGAATGGAGTTTTCTCACCAATGACGCCTTGTTTAAAGTCCAATCTAGCACTCCGGATGTGCTTGTGGGCCTTGTCAAGAACTTCACCATTGAAAGCCATGTCAAGTATCCTTATGCCTCAACATTAACGACAATGAGCCAAGCGTCTTCAAAGACTCGGCCATGGAGGCTCGTTGAAAACAGCTAATTGTTGCTTTTCCTTTTTAACGTGGAATGTCAAGGGCTTTAAGGCGGTAATGAAACAAAATATGCTTTTTTAAACAATGATGCACCTGTCAACACGGACCGGCCACTCAAACTGAGCCCAAATGAAGCTGAAGGGCTCTTCACATGCTGAAAGGCTTCTATCCCTTCTCTTTCTCTTCCTCCAACTCTCAATTTGACTTCCCAGGAGTTTATAATGATGTGGAGGATGAAACCCCACTGGATCAGCTTGGTAATAACGTGTGTGTGTGTGTGTGTGTGTGTGTGTGTGTGTGTGTGGCTTGATGTGTGTGTGGCTTGATGTTTGTGTGTGTGGCTTGATGTGTGTATGCATGAGCATGTGTGTGTCTTTGTCTCTGTGTTTGTACAGTACCAGTCAAAAGTTTGGACACACCTACTCATTCAAGGGCTTTCCTTTATTTCTTACTATTTTCCACATTGTAGAATAATAGTGAAGACATCAAAACGATGAAATAACACATGTAGTAGTAACCAAAAAAGTGTTAAACAAATCAAAATATACTTTAGAGTTGAGATTCTTCAAAGTAGCCACCCTTTGCCTTGATGACAGCTTTGCACATTCTTGGCGTTCTCTCAACCAGTTTCATGAGGAATGCTGTTCTATGTCTTGAAAGAGTTCCCACATATGCTGAGCACTTGTTGTCTGGTTTTCCTTCACTCTGCGGTCAAACTCATCCCAAACCATCTCAATTTGGGTTGAGGTCGAGTGATTGTGGAGGCCAGGTCATCTGATGCAGCACTCCATCACTCCTTCTTGGTCAAATAGCCTTTTCACAGCATGGAGGTGAGTTTGGGGTCATTGTCCTGTTGAAAAACAAATGATAGTCCCACTAAGCGATACCAGATGGGATGGCGTATTGCTGCATAGTGCTGTGGTGGCCATGCTGGTTAAGTGTGCCTTAAATTCTAAATAAATCTCAGACAGTGTCACCAGCAAAGCACCATCACACCACCTCCTCCATGCTTCACGGTGGGAACGACACATGTGGAGATCATCTGTTCACATCCTCTGCATCTCACAAAGACACAGAGGTTGGAACCAAAAATCTCAAATTCCGACTCATTAGACCAAAGGACAGATTTCCACTGGTAATGTCCATTGCTCATGTTTCTTGGCCCAAGCAAGTCTCTTCTTTAAAAAAAATGTATTTATTGAATATATGAAACATACAATATACTTGCAGTGAAGCCGCTCAACAACTACATCATTCCAGACATCCAACAGATTCCCATTCAAAGCAACACACAGAAGCATCCAGGGTCAATACCCTGCTCAAGGGCACATTGACAGATCTACCACCAGGCCAAAAAACGTGAACCCGAACCATCCAAGATCCCCCCCCACAGTTCCCTCAACCATTCGAGACCCCTCCCACAGCCCCCCCAGATGAAAAATAAAAATACAATTAATTCCATTCCCCACCCCCAAGAACCCCCCAATGCACCAACAACCAAGAGAATGTACTAAAGAGAAACAAGGAAAATACAGAAGAAAATAGCAAGCAACAATGCTAAATATATACAGTGCCTTGCGAAAGTATTCGGCCCCCTTGAACTTTGCGACCTTTTGCCACATTTCAGGCTTCAAACATAAAGATATAAAACTATATTTTTTTGTGAAGAATCAACAACAAGTTGGACACAATCATGAAGTGGAACGACATTTATTGGATATTTCAAACTTTTTTAACAAATCACAAACTGAAAAATTGTGCGTGCAAAATTATTCATCCCCCTTAAGTTAATACTTTGTAGCGCCACCTTTTGCTGCGATTACAGCTGTAAGTCGCTTGGGGTATGTCTCTATCAGTTTTGCACATCGAGAGACTGACATTTTTTTCCCATTCCTCCTTGCAAAACAGCTCGAGCTCAGTGAGGTTGGATGGAGAGCATTTGTGAACAGCAGTTTTCAGTTCTTTCCACAGATTCTCGATTGGATTCAGGTCTGGACTTTGACTTGGCCATTCTAACACCTGGATATGTTTATTATTGAACCATTCCATTGTAGATTTTGCTTTATGTTTTGGATCATTGTCTTGTTGGAAGACAAATCTCCGTCCCAGTCTCAGGTCTTTTGCAGACTCCATCAGGTTTTCTTCCAGAATGGTCCTGTATTTGGCTCCATCCATCTTCCCATCAATTTTAACCATCTTCCCTGTCCCTGCTGAAGAAAAGCAGGCCCAAACCATGATGCTGCCACCACCATGTTTGACAGTGGGGATGGTGTGAGCTGTGTTGCTTTTACGCCAAACATAACGTTTTGCATTGTTGCCAAAAAGTTCAATTTTGGTTTCATCTGACCAGAGCACCTTCTTCCACATGTTTGGTGTGTCTCCCAGGTGGCTTGTGGCAAACTTTAAACGACACTTTTTATGGATATCTTTAAGAAATGGCTTTCTTCTTGCCACTCTTCCATAAAGGCCAAATTTGTGCAATATACGACTGATTGTTGTCCTATGGACAGAGTCTCCCACCTCAGCTGTAGATCTCTGCAGTTCATCCAGAGTGATCATGGGCCTCTTGGCTGCATCTCTGATCAGTCTTCTCCTTGTATGAGCTGAAAGTTTAGAGGGACGACCAGGTCTTGGTAGATTTGCAGTGGTCTGATACTCCTTCCATTTCAATATTATCGCTTGCACAGTGCTCCTTGGGATGTTTAAAGCTTGGGAAATCTTTTTGTATCCAAATCCGGCTTTAAACTTCTTCACAACAGCATCTCGGACCTGCCTGGTGTGTTCCTTGTTCTTCATGATGCTCTCTGCGCTTTTAACGGACCTCTGAGACTATCACAGTGCAGGTGCATTTATACGGAGACTTGATTACACACAGGTGGATTGTATTTATCATCATTAGTCATTTAGGTCAACATTGGATCATTCAGAGATCCTCACTGAACTTCTGGAGAGAGTTTGCTGCACTGAAAGTAAAGGGGCTGAATAATTTTGCACGCCCAATTTTTCAGTTTTTGATTTGTTAAAGAAGTTTGAAATATCCAATAAATGTCGTTCCACTTCATGATTGTGTCCCACTTGTTGTTGATTCTTCACAAAAAAATACAGTTTTATATCTTTATGTTTGAAGCCTGAAATGTGGCAAAAGGTCGCAAAGTTCAAGGGGGCCGAATACTTTCGCAAGGCACTGTATATAATTCATTTAAAACAAAGGACATCAAGGACAACTAAAATCATAACAGCAATGCCAACCTTATATGTTTGTGTGCATGTCTGGCACTATTACATGTTTGTGTGTGTTCTTGTATGTGTTTATTTGAATGAGAGTGTGTGTATATGCATGTGTACAAACACCTGCACTGCATCAGCCTCAGGCAAACTGGCATTAGTTGTAAAAACACTGCCCCTCAGTGTCATTCAAATGTACTTTTTATTATGTTTTTTGTACTTTTATCGTTGACCATCATTCTATCTCCCACACAATAACTCCACTCCCACTTGTCTCCAATTCAACATCCCAACCCTCCGCTTCCCTCAGCCCATCCCATCTATCTCTGCTAGCCACCCACTTCGGGTTTCTACCCAACACATATCTTTCAACTATGCTGTGATGTTTAACAAATAATTTCAATCTATCTAATCGAATAGAATCCACAGATTGCGAGTTGAAGATAAATACTTTTACTAAGAGTATTATTAATTGACTGACCCGGTCTCTCCAGATCTCCGAACAGTACTATTTCTAGGGTAAATTTTAGATCAATGCTATGCATTTTCAGCCTACCTGAGTGCAATGCCAAAATAAATGGTCTATCGAGTTTGTATCCTCACAACAAAATCTGCAGTACTTCGATGATTTTATGCCCCAAATATTCAACATTTTGTTGGTGGCAAGAATTCTACATAATAATTTTAGCTGAAAAGCAAGAGGTCTTGAATCTTGCATTGTTTTATATATCAACTCATACCATGGAGTCTGTACATCAAAAATCTCTTGCCAACTATTTTGCAATCTGTATGGCACAGTTGTCAACATCCTGGTCCTCAAATGAAACTGGTATACGTTCCTATTTATGCTATTTTTATTACTCCGCCAGCTTTGATCCTTTATATTTGGCAGACAGACCAGTTCCCTACCTTCTCCCGCTGCCACCTGACTCCTCCATTTTTGGGGTAATGCTGTAATCAATTGGTTGTACTCGTGGATTGAGCAGACCTTCCCGTACAATTCTGAGCGAACTATTTTTTGCTCATATGATTTGAAAAACAAATCATCAGGAGTAGGCAGCGCCATAAGTATGAGTAAACTGAGATATGACTAAGGAGTTCATCAGGGCAATTTTTCCATAAATAGACAGGTATTTACCTCTCCATGGTTGCAGGATCTTGTCTATTTTTATAAGTTTCATTTGAAATTCATTGTGGAGAGCTTATTTAAATATTTTGTGATATGAATACCGAGTATGTCTACTTTACCATCAGCCCATTTTATAGGTAATCTGCAGGGTAATGTAAAAGTTGCATTTTTTAATGATCCAATATGTAATATTGTACACTTATCATAATTACGTTTTAGTCCAGAGAGTACAGAGAAGTTATCTAGATCTTCAATGAGACATTGCAGGGATCGAGCTCACGGACTTAATATAGAACTTGAGTCATCAGCATGCATGGACACTTTGTTTTTAAGCCTTGGATTTCTAATACTCTAATGTTGTTATTGGATCAGAATTTAATAGCTAGCATTTCGATGGCCATAACGAATACATATGGTGACAGCGAATACCCTTGTTTAACTCCTCTTGACAATTCAAAACTCTGAGAAGTAGCTGTTATTTACTATTTTACACCTGGGTTTGCTATACATTATTTTTTAACCCATTTTATAAGAGAATTACTGAAATTGAAAAAATCCAGCATGTACAAATAAAATCCAGTCTTTATCAAATGCCTTTTCAAAATCTGCTATAAATACCATTCCTGGCTTCTAATATGTTTCATGATGTTCTATTATTTCTAGTAGTTGTCGTGTATTATCTCCAATGTATCATCTATGTAAAAAAACCTGTCTGATCAGGATGAACAATACCTGGTTAAAACCCTTTTAATTCGGAGTGCTATGCATTTTGCTAGTATTTTTGCATCACAATATTGAAGTGCAAGGGGCCTTTTTTATAAAAGAGAAATCAGACCTTCCTGCTGTGTACCTGACAGACTACCATTTCTATAGGAGTAGTTAAAACAATCTAACAATGGAGCTTTTAGTATATAAAAAAATACTTGATATACCCCTACCGGTATGCCATCAGGCCCTGGGGTTTTTCCAGACTGAAAGGATTTAATAGCCTCAAAGTTATTCCTATGTAATTTGGCCTTTGCTCTTATCTTTCTCTACATTTGTTAATTTTAAATTTTTTAATATTATTTAGGAGAGGATGTGACGGAAAGAGAACATCTGCCTAAAATATTTAGCTTCCTCTTAAAATATAATTCAGAGAATCATAGATGACTCCATCTTCAGTAACGAGTTTCTGCAAATTCTTTTCGTTAGCGTTCCTGTACTGGAAATTCAGGAAGAATTTTGCATTTTTCTCCATATTCCATCCAGTTTGCTTTATTTTTTAAAATTAGATTACATTAGATCATTCTTGAATAAGTTCCTGAAGTTCTTTTTGTTTTTCCTCTAACTTATTTTGTATCTCTGTAGTATCGTTTTTATTGCTATTTACCTGTACTATTAGTTCATGTATTTCCCTTGTTAGTCTTGTCTCTTTAGCCAGAAACTGCTTTTTTATTATTGATGAACATTGAATGACCTCTGAAGGTACATTTAAAGGTATCTCGAACAATAAGGGGATTTGCTGAACCTATATTATACTGAAATTATTATTATTTTCTTCTTAATAATCCTCCAGTTAACTTTGATTTAAATGTCCACGTAGAAATTCTATAAGACATTCTTTCTCCTATTAAAACCTTTTTAACCTTTGATACAAGAGAGAAAGAGACAAAGTAGCTAAGACGACTAGCTTGATTAAGTCTCCTCCATGTATATATCACTAGGTTGGGTTTTTTTAGTCTCCAAATATCCACTATTTCTAATGTGTCCATAATATTTGTGATTTCCTTAAGGGCACAGTGATAGTTTATTGAGTGATTTCCTTTATGGTCCATTGAGATACTTAACACGGTTATAGTCTCCTACCATAACGATTTGATAATTTGTTGTCTGTAAGTTCAATAAATTGGTATAAAAAGAAGTATGGATCATCCTGATTTGGACCATATAGATTAATGAGCCAAATCTGTTTTTCGTCCACTTTCATATTCAAAAGGTCCACCTTCCTTTCAAATCATTCCTGACTATTTTCACATTCAGATCAACATTTTTGTTAATTAATATCATCACACCCTTTGAGTTCCTTTGTCCATGACAGAAAATTATTTCACCACCCCATTCCTTTTCCCACACAACTTCTTCTAACGATGTAGAGTGAGTTTCCTGTAAACAGCATATGTTATATTCCTTTTAGCCACGTAAAGACTGATCTTTTTTTATAATCTGCTAAACCGTTACAATTATAATTGGCTATACTTATTTCTCCCCTTACCATAACTAGATACTATTCTCAGTCTAAATTGACCATAATTAGTGCTTGTTACTGCCATCAGATGTATTATGAAGGTCAAAACTAGAGCTTTCAAATGTCTGATATTTAGAATTCAAGAAATAGGTTCTAGCAAAAATTGTTTTATTCCCTTGCCTGTTTGCCTGTGAGCCAATGCCACCGATGTTAGAAAATTGAGACATGTGTGTAGTAAATCTGAGTAGGTTGATGTGTATGATATTGGATGTGATTTAGTGTGATGTCTGTATTGGAGTAAGACTATAATGTGTGATGTCCAAATAAATAATAAATCTGCCAATTTGCATGGTTGAGTGTCTGTGTGTAACATGTAGTGTGTATAACCATAATTGTAATCCATATCATATTGTTGTCTTTATACCAGATACATTCTCTTACGACGTGCATTTTTCTCCCTTGGAAATTGGTAATTGAGACCCGATTTTGGTACATTTAAACTCCCTTCCCCTGCTTTTGATCAGCTCTTTTTGTTGGTAGTGTTCAAATTTTGCGATGATCGGTCAGAGACCCTTGGTCTTGTCTCTCCGAGCTCCAAGTGTGTGTACTCGGTGGAAAGCCCCCTTGTTTACAGTCTCTAGAGGAAGTTTCAAGGCGGATTGCATGAATTCTCTGATCGCACCCTCTGGGTTATTGGATGCGTCCCAGAAATAATTCAATTTTTTTTATCCCAGAAATAATTCGATTTTTACGCATGCTACGACTTTGTATGTCCAGTAGCGACTCCATCACCCTGTTTTCCCTGAATAGACAATCCATGTTGTAATTGTGGATTTTTACCTTGGCTGTGAGTGTCATGTTTTCTCTTGGAGCGTGAGAATTTCACTCTGGCTGATCTCCAAACACCCCCTCAGCCCTGCTTCCTCCTCACACAACTTTTCCAGTGTTGCATGGTTTCCAGCCAGAGCACTAGCCTCTACTTCAATAGTAAGTAAATCGTCCGTGTCTGTAGATTAATCTGTTTATCTTTTTTTTTTGGTTGGGTTGTGAGGTAGTCGGATCCATGATGGAGTATGTTGTTCCTCCATAGCGTAAAGCTGTTGGTACTTGTTGATTTCCCTCAGGATCTCCGTAGTGTCCAGGTTGGCTCTTTTCTGCATCCAGTTGTTTTACCAAAAGATAACATTTGAGTCTTTCCAACGACGACGACAGGTGTCTGTAGTACAGCCAGCTAGCACTCGCGGGATCCATGCAGTCCCAGGCATAAAGGCTAACCGCGTTGTGGAATCCTTAGCAACAAAACCTTAGTTCTGATTAAAATCGATTTAATGAACATGGTTTAATATAAACAACAAACCAAGTGTACATAGTACAATGTTCTGTTGCACGCTCTGATCCTTAATTTAGCAATTAACATCCCATCATGCTTAGGATCATGTATAAAAATGCTGGGCCATTATTTAGGCTACCATGGCTATACCCCATAGGATGAAAATGCCCTTGTCCACAGGACACGAGTGCCTGGATGTTTTGATAAGCATGGACACGATGTAAACCATATGCCATTGCCATCTCAACCCAATTGAACTCTTATGAGAGATTCTGGAGCATTTTCCACCACCATCAACAAAACTCCAAAGGATGGAATTTCTCGTGGAAGAAAATTGGAGGGATGCGACACCAGAGTTCAGACACTTGTAGAATCTATGTATCATTTGAAGTCGTTTGTGAAGTCATTTTTCTTTGCTTATTTGTGACCTGATTCAGGAAACTAGGCGTATATTGCAAGTCATGACTTCACAGGAGAGCCGTTTGAATGTACTTTTTTTTAAATCAAAATGCTGGTTGGCTCGCTAGCTAACTTTATGTGTATGCTCTCCACTTTCTGGAGGACCAAGTTTTGAAATCAGTGGAATTCGATTATGATAGCTAAGGAGATGGTGAAAACACCAGTCTGGATTACATCGTCAAACTAAGGGCAACCATGCATGGCATCTGACTGGAGACGCGTCCAACCATGATGTATACTGTGTAGTGACGTTGTATTGATTAATGTAACGACTGCTGGTCATCGTTTGATTAACAGTTTATAATTATGTGATTAAATGAATCATGTAATTATTAACTCATTAACCTGGTGCACCATGGGGAAGTTTGGTTTTACTGAGTTTCTATTTCCCAAATTATCTCAAAGAATATCAGAATATTGATTTTACAACAGTCTCTAGTTAATCAATTTCCTCTACAGTCTCACTCCCACCAATGAGTCCGTACCACACCAATTGAGTATATTTGTATTTACTAACAAACTAAAATGATAATATAAGATACACATACACAAGCACACAGTCTAGGCTATTGATTAGAACTTAGTACAACGAAACAGCTCCCTAGCGGGCCAACACAATATGACACATGTTATACAAAATGGGGATTTAAAAGAGAGAGAAAGAGGGAAAAGCATACTTGGGTACCTAGTTTAGGCCTAGTTTAACTCTAACCTTGCCCCGGACTGCTGCTCTTATGGGTCAGAATGTGATGTAATTACGTGTCGAAGGTCTACGACGGGGTGTCTCTTCGAGGATGAGTTTCGGCTTCTCTGATGACACACTTCTCTGGTTACAGGGTGTAACTATCTGGTTGTCCTCACGATGTCAGTGTCATTGGTCTTAGTGGGCTCTTTCCTTGCCCTTGTTCTGAAGGGAGTTTTTTGAGAACAGCCAGTCCTGTAGCTCAGGGCTCACAGCATAGGAATGAAAGCAGTGTAGGCACACGATTCGATGGGGAGCGGTGACCGGGTGGTCCTGTTTGAAATCACACTCTTAGACGCAGCTACTCATCCGTAGCATAGATTGAAGCCGGAAGTTTACATACACCTTAGTCAAATACATTTAAACTCAGTTTTTCACAATTCCTGACATTTAATCCTGGTAAAAAATTCCCTGTCTTAGGTCAGTTAGGATCACCACTCTATTTTAAGAATGTGAAATGTCAGAATAATATTAGAGAGAATGATTTATTTCAGCTTTTATTTCATTCATCACATTCCCAGTGGGTCAGAAGTGTAAACTTAATCAGTATTTGGTAGGATTGCCTTTAAATTGTTCAACTTGGGTCAAACTTTTTGGGGAGCCTTCCACAAGCTTGCCACAATAAGTTGTGTGAATTTTGGCCCATTCCTCCTGACAGAGCTGGTGTAACTGAGTCAGGTTTCTAGTCCTCCTTGCTCGCACTTGCTTTTTCAGTTCTGCCCAAACATGTTCTAAATAATTGAGATCAGGGCTTTGTTATTGCCACTCCAATACCTTGACTTTGTTGTCCTTAAGCCATTTTGCCACAACTTTGGAAGTATGCTTGGGGTCATTATCCATTTGGAAGACCCATTGGCGACCAAACTTTAACTTCCTGACTAGTGTCTTGAGATGTTGTTTCAGTATATCCATATTATTGTCCTACCTCATGATGCCATCTATTTTGTGACGTTCACCAGTCCATCCTGCAGCAAAGCACCACCCACACCATGATGCTGCCATCCCCGTGCTTCACGGTTGGGATGGTGTTTTTCGGCTTGCTAGCCTCCCCCTTTTCCCTCCAAACAGAGCCATGGTCATTATGGCCAAACAGTTCTGTTTTTGTTTCATCAGACCAGAGGACATTTGTCCAAAAAGTACAATCTTTGTCCCCATGTGCAGTTGCAAAACGTAGTCTGGCTTTTTTATGGTGGTTTTGGAGCAGTGGCTTCTTCCTTGCTGAGCGGCCTTTCAGGTTATGTCGATATAGGACTCGTTTTACTGTGGAAATAGATACTTTTGCACCTGTTTCCTCCAGCATGTTCACAAGGTATTTTGCTTTTGTTCTGGGATTGATTTGCACTTTTCGCACCACAGTACGTTCATCTCTAGGGGACAGAACACATCTCCTTCCTGAGCGGTACGATGGCTGCGTGGTCCCATGGTGTTTATACTTGCATACTATTGTTTGTACAGATGAATGTGGTACCTTCAGGCATTTGGAAATTGCTCCCAAGGATGAACCAGGTCTTGGCTGATTTCTTTTGATTTCCCCATGATGTCAAGCAACGAGGCACTGAGTTTGAAGGTAGGCCTTGAAATACATCCACAGTTACACCTCCAATTGACACAAATTATGTTAATTAGCATACCAGAAGCTTCTAATGCCATGACATAATTTTCTGGATTTTTCCATGTTCTTTAACCTCTCTAGGGTATGTGGGACGCTAGCGTCCCATCTGGCCAACATCCAGTGAGGATGCAGAGCTCCAAATTCAATTACAGAAATGCTCATTATAAAAATTCAGAAAACAAAACATATTTTACATAGGTTTAAAGATTAACTTCTTGTTAAACCAAACACAGTGTCATATTTATAAAATGCTTTTCGGCGAAAGCATACCTAGCCCAGAACATACCTAGCCCAGAACATAGCCCAGTTGACAAATTATTACAAACAGTAACCAACCAAGCAGAAGCGCTACAAAACTCAGAAATAGAGATACAATTAATCCCTTACTTTTGATGATCTTCATATGGTGGCAATCAGAGGACAATCATTTACTCAATAAATGTTCCTTTTGTTTCGATGAAGTCTCTTTATATCCAACAACCTCAGTTTTGTTAGCTTGTTTTCTTCAGGGATCCACAGGCTCAAACCCAGTCAAAACAATCAGACAAAAAAATCCAAATTGTATCCGTAAAGTTCATAGAAACATGTCAAACGATGTTTATATTCAATCCTCAGGTTGGTTTTAGCCTAAATTATCTATAATATTTCAACCGGACAATAACGTCGTCAATATAAAAGGTAAACAAGAAATGCACATGCGCCTGAAAAAACTCTGCGACACGTTAGGGTCCATTCGTTCAGACTGGTCTTACTGCCTCATTTATAAGAATTACAACCCTAAAACGATTTCTAAAGACTAGTGGAAGGCATAGGAACTGCAAATTGAATACTAAGTCAATGGATACTGTAATGGCATTGAATAGAAACCTATTTTTCTCAGGTTTTAGCCTGCTAAATCAGTTCTGTTATACTCAGACACTATTTCTCCAATACTATAGAGCCATTACCATGTCGGTCAACGCTTGAATAGAAACGTAGTTCACATCCCAGATTTTGAAGTCAACACAGTCACTACAGTCCCATTAGTTTTCTTTGCAGCCTCTTTTGAATGTCGCAGTTGCGCACATTTGCACGGAATGGGGTGAGTTTACGTTACTGTTCGATAGCTAACGTTAGCTGGCTGGGTCACTAGCTAACGTTGTGTATGATCTTATTCTTCGTATCTCAGACACATTTGCTTGATTAGTTATAGCCATAGAACCTGGTTGGTTAGCTACCTGCAGATTCATGCAGAGTAGTAATGTCATGAGTTGTGATTTTGGTCTATTGTTTAGCTAGCTAGCTACATGTCTTAACAAAAGACCACTCTAATTTTGACAAAGTATTTTCATTTCAAGTTAGTGTACTGTTAGCTACCTAGCTAACGTTAGCTGGCTGGCTCGCTAACTAACGTTATGTCATGCTTTGGGATATATTGTTTACCTAGCTAGCTATCTAGCGGCATTTCTTAACAAAAGACTCACAACTTAGTCTGCCAGAGTGCAGAATAACCAATACATTTTTGAACGCTCAACACACGTTGCATATGTCTCGGGTCTGTAAATGTCAGCAAAGCGATTGTTGCCAGCAGCACAGTTACAGTCACCAACGCTCTGGATAACATGAAAACTGCCTAACCAGCTCTGCTAGGGTGAGTAAAATGGTCAGAGTGGGGTGTTCTCTCATTATGTGTCTGGAAGTAGCTAGCCAATGTTAGCCAGTTAGCTTGGGTGCTTGACTGTCGTTGTGAGGTCAGAGCTTTCGGAATAACTCTACTTATTGGCCAGAGTGTCCCGTGTGCGCTCTGAACGCGAAACGCTCTGAATTTACGAATGGACAATCTGACAGCACAGTTGCAGTCACCAATGCTCTGGATAACATAAGTCTAACCAGCTCTGCTAGGGCGAGTAATGTTCAGTGACCTGTTCTCTCGCTCTTAGATGTCTGGAAGTAGCTGGCAAGTTAGTACAGAAGCACGGATCAACCGTTAAAGAGATGGGTGGGGCTAAGTCTTAATAGGGTGTGAAGAATGCTGAATGGGTGTAGACAAAGGCCTCTCCATTGAAAGACGGTTTTCTCAAAAGTGAGTTTACAAGTTGATCAACTTTCAAAGCAGAATTACTTTCCCTTTGTTTCCCCAAATGCAGTGTATGATATACCATTTTGTAGCTCTGAGTCTCTACTTTTATCCAATGTAAAACAAACTATCGTTGTCTAATATCTTTTCACTTTTGTTTTGAATGTTCTTAATTGGAAAATGCAAAAATAAAATATTCAACCACCCCCCCAAAAAAACAGAAATTCAAGTGTTGCTACATAAGACAGAATGAGTCACATTTGAGCTTTTCTTGCCATAATATGGACGTCTGTATACCACCCCTACCTTGTCACAACACAACTGATTGGCTCAAACACATTAAGAAGGAAAGAATTTCCACAAATTAACTTTCAACAAGGCAGACCTGTTAATTGAAATGCATTCCAAGTGACTACCTCATGAGGCTGGTTGAGAGAATGCCAAGAGTGTGTAAAGCTGTCATCAAGGCAAAGGATGGCTACATTGAAGAATCTTAAATATAAACTATTTGGATTTGTTTAACACTTTTTAGGTTACCACATGATTCCATATGTGTTATTTCATAGTTTTGATGTCTTCACTATTATTTTACAATGTAAAACATAGTAAAAATAATGAAAAAACCTTGAATGAGGTGTTTTCAAACTTTTGACTAGTACTGAATGTGCTTATGTTTTTAGCTGTATGTACTGTGTTCTTCAAGAGTGATTTTCTTCCCATACACAAACGTTGTATTGTGTGTGATGTGAGTCCTGCCTGTCAATACTAGGGAAACTGGGGACATCTCTTTGGCACTCTACTCCTCAGCATCTTTGAAATGGCTTTTGTGCTCAAGTCGCTTCCTTCTCCATCGGAGTCGAAGCCACAAAACAAACAATCAATAGCACACCAAGCCATTCAGCGTGTGGAGGTGGTTTTTGGTACAAGCTGATGCTCTTTACTGGCTGAAGTGTGAAGGCTCATTCTTATCGGATCCATCTCCACACATTTTCTTCTCTTGTACCCCCCTCTGGCACTGTCTGTAGTGACAAGTAGAAATGGTTGTTTTTTCTCCTCTTCTTTATCTTCCATTGTCTACCTCACTTTGCAGTGCTTTGTTTCAGTTCTCCTATCGTCTCTTTCTTCACTTTGTTTGTTGGATGTCTAGTTATGATTTTTTTTCTCCTCTCCTTTATCTTCCATTATCTACCTGACTTTGTTGTGCTTTGTTGCAGTTCCAACATTTTCTCTTTGTTCACGCTGTTTGTTGGAAATCTGGTTATGTATTTCTGACTCTGTATACCACGACTTACAGTATGTGGTGTACTCCAAGTATTGGGACAGTGTTGTAATCCAGCACTTTGAATTTGAAATTATACAATAACTATGAGGTTAAAGTTCACACTGTCAGCTCATCATATTTTCATAGTCCCCCGTTTTTAGGGGCCCAAAAGTATTGAGACAAATTCACTTATGTGTATAAAGTAGTCAATGTAGCATTTGGTCACATATTCCTAGGACGCAATGATTCCTTCAAGCTTGTGACTCTACAAACTCGTTGGATGCATTTGCTTTTTGTTTTGGTTGTGTTTAATTTTATTTTGTGCCCAAAATAAATGAATTGTAGGTTAAGTATTGTCATTTGGGAGTGACTTTTATTGTAAATATGAATAGAATATGTTTCTAAACACTTCTACATTAATGTGGATGCTACCATGATTACAGATAGTCCTGAATGAATCTCCCTCATCATTATTCATGATTCAAAACAACAAATAATGTGTCACTGTCCCAATACCTTTGGCGCTCACTGTATCTCAATCTCTAATCCCTTTAAAATGTATGTCTTACATCCTGGACATTTTAAATAAGGATTTGACTTAGGCTGATGGAATTTGATGTCTGCCAATGATCGAGAGGCAGAGATTAAATTGATGGGATCTATGAAACCAAGCGCTTCAGAATGCAGCGAGAGCAGTCATATTTCTTTTGCATGAAAAATATGTTTCATTGATACATTTTGGAAGAATTAGAGTCAATCCTTGGTATAGATGTTTGGCCTTCTCAAAGACTGATTCACCTATGTGGAGATGAATGCCATTGAGAATAGGTTTTGACAGCAATCTGGGACTAAGATAAAGAGCATATATATATATATATATATATATATATATATATATATATATATATATATATATATATATATATATATATATATATATATATATATATATATATATATATACACACACTGCTCAAAAAGATAAAGGGAACACTAAAATAACACATCCTAGATCTGAATGAATGAAATACTCTTATTAAATACTTTTTTCTTTACATAGTTGAATGTGCTGACAACAAAATCACACAAAAATGATCAATGGAAATCAAATGTATCAACCCATGGAGGTCTGGATTTGGAGTGACACTCAAAATGAAAGTGAAAAACCACAGTACAGGCTGATCCAACTTTGATGTAATGTCCTTAAAACAAGTCAAAATGAGGCTCAGTAGTGTGTGTGGCCTCCACGTGCCTGTATGACCTCCCTACAACGCCTGGGCATGCTCCTGATGAGGTGGCAGATGGTCTCCTGAGAGATCTCCTCCCAGACCTGGACTAAAGCATTTGTCAACTCCTAGACAGTCTGTGGTGCAACGTGGCATTGGTGCATGAAGCGAGACATTATGTCCCAGATGTGCTCAATTGGATTCAGGTCTGGGGAACGGGCGGGCCAGTCCATAGCATCAATGCCTTCCTCTTGCAGGAACTGCTGACACACTCCAGCCACATGAGGTCTAGCATTGTCTTGCATTAGGAGGAACCCAGGGCCAACCGCACCAGCATATGGTCTCATAAGGGGTCTGAGGATCTCATCTCGGTACCTAATGGCAGTCAGGCTACCTCTGGCGAGCACATAGAGGGCTGTGCGGCCCCCCAATGAAATGCCACCCCACACCATGACTGACCCACCGCCAAACCGGTAATGCTGGAGGATGTTGCAGGCAGCAGAACGTTCTCCACGGCGTCTCCAGACTCTGTCACATCTATCACATGTGCTTAGTGTGAACCTGCTTTAATCTGTGAAGAGCACAGGGCGCCAGTGGCGAATTTGCCAATCTTGGTGTACTCTGGCAAATGCCAAACGTCCTGCACGGTGTTGGGCAGTAAGCACAACCCCCACCTGTGGACGTCGGGCCCTCATACCACCCTCCTGGAGTCTGTTTCTGACCGTTTGAGCAGACACAGGCACATTTGTGGCCTGCTGGAGGTCATTTTGCAGGGCTCTGGCAGTGCTCCTCCTGCTCCTCCTTGCACAAAGGTGGAGGTATCGGTCCTGCTGCTGGGTTGTTGCCCTCCTACGGCCTCCTCCACATCTCCTGATGTGCTGGCCTGTCTACTGGTAGTGCCTCCATGCTCTGGACACTACGCTGACAGACACAGCAAACCTCCTTGCCACAGCTCACATTGATGTACTATCCTGGAGGAGCTGCACTACCTGAGCCACTTGTGTTGGTTGTAGACTCTGTCTCATGCTACCACTAGAGTGAAAGCACCGCCAGCATTCAAAAGTGACCAAAACATCAACCAGGAAGCATAGGAACTGAGAAGTGGTCTGTGGTCCCCACCTGCAGAACCACTCCTTTATTGGGGGTGTCTTGCTAATTGCCTATAATTTCCACCTGTTGTCTATTCCATTTGCACAACAGCATGTGAAATTTATTGTCAATCAGTGTTGCTTCCTAAGTGGACAGTCTGGTTGAGCAGTGTATGTATGTATGTATGTACAGTGCCTTGCGAAAGTATTCGGCCCCCTTGAACTTTGCAACCTTTTGCCACATTTCAGGCTTCAAACATAAAGATATAAAACTGTATTTTTTTGTGAAGAATCAATAAACAAGTGGGACACAATCATGAAGTGGAACGACATTTATTGGATATTTCAAACTTTTTTAACAAATCAAAAACTGAAAAATTGGGCGTGCAAAATTATTCAGCCCCTTTACTTTCAGTGCAGCAAACTCTCTCCAGAAGTTCAGTGAGGATCTCTGAATGATCCAATGTTGACCTAAATGACTAATGATGATAAATACAATCCACCTGTGTGTAATCAAGTCTCCGTATAAATGCACCTGCACTGTGATAGTCTCAGAGGTCCGTTAAAAGCGCAGAGAGCATCATGAAGAACAAGGAACACACCAGGCAGGTCTGAGATACTGTTGTGAACAAGTTTATAGCCGGATTTGGATACAAAAAGATTTCCCAAGCTTTAAACATCCCAAGGAGCACTGTGCAAGCGATAATATTGAAATGGAAGGAGTATCAGACCACTGCAAATCTACCAAGACCTGGCTGTCCCTCTAAACTTTCAGCTCATACAAGGAGAAGACTGATCAGAGATGCAGCCAAGAGGCCCATGATCACTCTGGATGAACTGCAGAGATCTACAGCTGAGGTGGGAGACTCTGTCCATAGGACAACAATCAGTCGTATATTGCACAAATCTGGCCTTTATGGAAGAGTGGCAAGAAGAAAGCCATTTCTTAAAGATATCCATAAAAAGTGTTGTTTAAAGTTTGCCACAAGTCACCTGGGAGACACACCAAACATGTGGAAGAAGGTGCTCTGGTCAGATGAAACCAAAATTGAACTTTTTGGCAACAATGCAAAATGTTATTTTTGGTGTAAAAGCAACACAGCTCATCACCCTGAACACACCATCCCCACTGTCAAACATGGTGGTGGCAGCATCATGGTTTGGGCCTGCTTTTCTTCAGCAGGGACAGGGAAGATGGTTAAAATTGATGGGAAGATGGATGGAGCCAAATATAGGACCATTCTGGAAGAAAACCTGATGGAGTCTGCAAAAGACCTGAGACTGGGACGGAGATTTGTCTTCCAACAAGACAATGATCCAAAACATAAAGCAAAATCTACAATGGAATGGTTCAAAAATAAACATATCCAGGTGTTAGAATGGCCAAGTCAAAGTCCAGACCTGAATCCAATCGAGAATCTGTGGAAAGAACTGAAAACTGCTGTTCACAAATGCTCTCCATCCAACCTCACTGAGCTCGAGCTGTTTTGCAAGGAGGAATGGGAAAAAATGTCAGTCTCTCGATGTGCAAAACTGATAGAGACATACCCCAAGCGACTTACAGCTGTAATCGCAGCAAAAGGTGGCGCTACAAAGTATTAACTTAAGGGGGCTGAATAATTTTGCACGCCCAATTTTTCAGTTTTTGATTTGTTAAAAAAGTTTGAAATATCCAATAAATGTCGTTCCACTTCATGATTGTGTCCCACTTGTTGTTGATTCTTCACAAAAAAATACAGTTTTATATCTTTATGTTTGAAGCCTGAAATGTGGCAAAAGGTCGCAAAGTTCAAGGGGGCCGGATAATTTCGCAAGGCACTGTATATATATATATATATATATATATATATATATATATATATATATATATATATATATATATATATATATACATATATATATATACACATACATATATACACATACATATATACACATATACACATACACTGCTCAAAAAAATAAAGGGAACACTTAAACAACACAGTGTAACTCCAAGTTAATCACACTTCTGTGAAATCAAACTGTCCACTTAGGAAGCAACACTTATATATATATATATATGTACAGTGCCTTGCGAAGTATTCGGCCCCCTTGAACTTTGCGACCTTTTGCCACATTTCGGGCTTCAAACATAAAGATATAAAACTGTATTTTTTTGTGAAGAATCAACAACAAGTGGGACACAATCATGAAGTGGAACGACATTTATTGGATATTTCAAACTTTTTTAACAAATCAAAAACTGAAAAATTGGGCGTGCAAAATTATTCAGCCCTTTTACTTTCAGTGCAGCAAACTCTCTCCAGAAGTTCAGTGAGGATCTCTGAATGATTCAATGTTGACCTAAATGACTAATGATGATAAATACAATCCACCTGTGTGTAATCAAGTCTCCGTATAAATGCACCTGCACTGTGATAGTCTCAGAGGTCCGTCAAAAGCGCAAAGAGCATCATGAAGAACAAGGAACACACCAGGCAGGTCCGAGATACTGTTTACATACACTTAGTTTGGAGTCATTAAATCTCGTTTTTCAACCACTCCACAAATGTCTTGTTAACAAACTATAGTTTTGGCAAGTCGGTTAGGACTACTACTTTGTGCATGACACAAGTAATTTTTCCATCAATTGTTTACAGACAGATTATTTCACTGTATCACAATTCCAGTGGGTCAGAAGTTTACATACACTAAGTTGACTGTGCCTTTAAACAACTAGGAAAATACCAGAAAATGATGTTATGGCTTTAGAAGCTTCTGATAGGCTAATTGATATAATTTGAGTCGATTGGAGCTGTACCTGTGGATGTATTTCAAGGCCTACTCAGTATGTCTTTGCTTGACATCATGGGAAAATCAAAATAAATCAGCCAAGACAGCATCGGCACAATCAGCATAATGACCATCGGTATTTTTGGAGGAAAAAGGGGGAGGCTTGCAAGCCGAAGAACAACATCCCAACCGTGAAGCACGGGGGGTAGCGTCATCATGTTGTGGGGGTTCTTTGATGCAGGAGGGACTGGTGCACATCACAAAATAGATGGCATCATGAGGGAGGACAATTATGTAGATATATTGAAGCACCATCTCAAGACATCAGTTAGGAAGATCAAGCTTGGTCGCATATGGGTCTTCCAAATGGACAATGACCCCGAGCATACTTCCAAAGTTGTGGCAAAATCGATTAAGAACAAGTGAAGGTATTGGAGTGGCCATCACAAGCCCTGATCTCAATCCTATAGAACATTTTTGGGCAGAACTGAAAAAGCGTGTGCTAGCAAGGAGGCCTACAATCCTGAATCAGTTACACCAGCTCTGTCAGGAGGAATGGGCCAAAATTCACCCAACTTATTGAGGGAAGCTTGTGGAAGGCTACCCTAAACGTTTGACCCAAGTTAAACAATTTAAAGGCAATGCTACCAAATACTAATTTGAGTTTATGTAAACTTCTGACCCACTGGGAATGTGATGAAAGAAATAAAGCTGAAATAAATCATTCTCTCTACTATTATTCTGACATTTCACATTCTTAAAATAAATTGGTGATCCTAACTGATGTAAGACAGGGAATTTTTACGAAGAGTAATTGTCAGGAATTGTGAAAAACCGAGTTTAAATGTATTTGGCTAAGGTGTACGTAAAACTTTCGACTTCAACTGTATAAATACACAAAGTACCAGTCAAAGCTTTGGACACTCCTACTCATTCAAGGGGTTCTTCATTGTTATTATTTTCTACATTGTATAATAGTGAAGACATCAAAACTATAAAATAACACAAGTGGAATCATGTAGTAATCAAAAAAGTGTTAAACATGCAAATATAGTTTATATTTAAAATTCTTCAAAGTAGCCACCCTTTGCCTTGATCACACACTATTGGCATTCTCTCAACTAGCTTCATGAGATAGTCACCTGGAATGCATTTTAGTTAACAGGTGTGCCTTGTTAAAAGTTAATTTGTGTAATTTCTTTCCTTCTTAATGCGTTTGAGCCAATCAGTTGTGTTGTGACAAGGTAGGGGTGATATACAGAAGATATCCCTATTTGGTGGAAGACCAAGTCCCTATTATGGCAAGAACAGCTCAAAAAAGCAAAGAGAAATGACAGTCAATCACTACTTTAAGACATGGTCAGTCAATGCGGAAAATATCAAAACTTTTGAACTGGCTCTCATGAAGACCTCCACAGGAAAGGAAGACCCAGAGTTACCTCTGCTGCAGAGGATATGTTCATTGGACTTACCAGCCTCAGAGAATGCAGCCCAAATAAATGCTTCACGGAGTTCAAGTAACAGATACATCTCAACATCAACTGTTCAGAAGAGACATTGTGAATCAGGCCTTCTTGGTCGAATTGCTGCAAAGCAACCACTACTAAAGGACACCAATAAGAAGAAGAGACATGCTTGGGCCAGGAAATATGAGCAATGGAGCAATAGACCTGTGGTTATCTGTCCTTTGGTCTAATGAGTCCAAATTTTAGATTTTTGGTTCCAACCGCTGTGTCTTTGTGAACGGATGATCTCCGCATGTGTGATTCCCACTGTGAAGCATGGAGGAAGAGGTGTGATGGTGTGCGGGTGCTTTGCTGGTGAAACCTTCTAGTATTTCTTTAGAAGGCACACTTATCTAGAAAGGCTACCACAGCATTTTGCAGCGATACGCCTTCCTATCTTTTTGGCGCATAGTGGGACTATAATTTGTTTTTCAACAGGACAATGACCCAACACACCACCAGGCTATGTAAGGGCTATTTGACCAAGAAGGAGATTGATGGAGTGCTGCATCAGATGACCTGGCCTCCACAATCACCCGATCTCAACACTATTGAGATGTTTTGGGATGAGTTCGACTGCAGAGTGAAGTAAAAGCAGCCAACCATTGCTCAGCATATGTGGGAACTCCTTCAAGACTGTTGTAAAAGCATTCCAGGTGAAGCTGGTTGAGAGTGCATAGAGAAGGCAAAGCTGTCATCAAGGAAAAGCGTGGCTGCTTTGAAGAATCTCAAATATATTTTCATTTGTTTACCCCATTTTGGGTTACTACATGATTCCACGTGTTATTTCATTGTTTTGATTTCTTCACTATTATTCTAATATAGAAAATCATTGATTGAGTAGGTGTCCAAACTTTTGTCTGGTACTGTATATATCTAAAATAATAATTACATGTCCAATCAGATGCCCCATACAATCCATTTCCTTTTAAAGCCTTTTGTTAAGTGTTTCCTGTCTCTTTTTATTGTACATAAACACGTCAAGGCAGACTCGCCCAGACCTTTTTCAAATGAATTTATGTCTCATGGAGGTCAGTGTTGTAATCTGGTTATATGGGTTATACAATTGGTTTTTGTGGCAACAGGGCTTATAAATGAAACATTATGAATAAAACGAATCAATATGTTTACCACCAGAGAGAATACAAGGCTTTTAACTTAACTACAACTATCTGTCCATGTGTAAAAGCCTTCATTAAAAATGAATCACGGTTAGGATTACAGCTCCCTGCTATGCAATTGTTCTTTAAATTGTCCTCTCGTAGTTCAATGATTTGTTGTTTTTCCTGATACCACAGTCTGCCATTATAGTATTTCTGCCTGAGAGTATGTTGACGTACTATTAATACATTTATGAGAGTAGAGACGGTGAATGTATTCATTCCAAGACTGAATCCCTTCCTCAAATAAGATCTAAGAATCTTTGAGTAGCGTTGACTTTGTAATTTAAGTCCATGATAGTCATAAAAATTTTAGAAAAAAATATGAATCATTTTAAAATTCAGCACACGTATCGTAGCGTAACAGTTGTAATCAACACATCTTTCGGCTGCGAAGAGCAGATGGGGGAATAGTGTTGCACTAGAGGTGTTAGCTAATGAATTTTCATGATTTGACGATTAATTCCGGCATGTCCCAGAGGAAGGACCACCATGGGCTTACTTATCCCAGGGTTGAGTGGGAGGTCACTGCACAGTGTTCTGGGGATCAAGAGGTTGGTTATTGTGTTTACAGAACACCATCTGAATTCCTTGTGTTTAGTTTAATTCTATGAGCAATACATTTACTTTGAGAGCCTTGATGCAAAAATATACCATGTATTTACTATTTTCTAAGAACATTCTTTGGCTAGATAAGATGAGGTGGACAAGGATTCTGGTGGCAAATGTATCCTGTCCTCTTAAGTACTGCATCTGTTTCAACCCTAAAATGTGTACAGAAGGCAAAGTCCGGTAATAAGCTTCTCTGAGAATAATGAAGAAACGAAGTTACATGTTGTTTGAAGGAAGTTACATGCTGTTTGAAAGAAAATATGACATTCGCCAGTCAGAGAATGTAATTCATGGGCTTTTTTCTGTTATATTTAATATATCCCTTGAGAAGAGTGCTTTATAAGAGGCCAAACAATTTAGAATAATTTGTACTATATGTTTTAGTTCATACATTCGCTTATAGCTTCTAGGGAACTCAATGAACTCGATGAAAGAGCAACCAATTCCATTCCAGATCCGACAAGTACTACAACTACTTTTCTCCCAGTAATTTGTGTGCGACAGAGCACTGCGTGTTCTCAACCCATCTACACAGCTCTCGTAGAAGGCAGCCAGCTACAGTACAGCACATGGTCAGTGAAAAGCTCTTTGATGCCCAGAATACTTTTTCCACCAACTGTGTGACTTCTTGATTTATGAAGATAAAAGGTTGGGCAGAAATGTCTGACAGGTAGATGCCCCTTTCATTGTATGATCAAAGTCCAGTCCAGCATGCAGTCCATTCCCAACACCTTCAGTCTCAAGTTCTTGAGAGGAGAACAGAAAATAGAGCACTTCTCAGCCAAAGCGTAAGATTAGGCTCTCTTGGAAGGGAGTTACAGACACCTATTGTCGGGGGGTGTACTTTTCTTCATATCTGACCAATCTTTCCTGGTCTTTGAGAAAGGTAAGGTTAAGGGATTGAAAGAATATGGACTACTTGGTGTGTTCCTCCAATGTCATTCACAAATTTGTAAAATTAATTTACCTTACCATGTTGACCTGACACTGCTTGTGTACCCTACATCCTCTCGATCATCCACAAACCATTCAAACAAGCTCCACATTTCCCACATTGTAGAACCCAATGTATGTGTGGTATTATTTCAAACAATTAAATAATGCTGTTTTTGGAGAATAATATGGCTTCAAGTTAAATTTGTTAGCACCTCCACGAATAACTAATGACAATTGCAGTGGAAGACGAAGGGATGACTGTTGCCATGGCGACGTTGAATGTGGACTACTTTCTGATTAGCGCATAATACGAGGCTCTTTGGCCTTTGTGGTGTGGTCACTGGGTAAAGAAAGGACTACAGAAACTCGGTGGGGGACGAATAATATGGTAACCTTTGCAGGATTTGATTAAAACTTCAATTAAAATATATGTCAGCGTCACGCACTGCCAGGAGGCAGCCTGTGTGGCAGGAGCCTGTGTTTCGCCACACATGACTTTCCCCCCAGAAATCATTTAAAGTCATGTTGTCTTGTCACTACTCTCCAGGGACTCCCACAAGCCGCTGTCTTCCACTTTCGTTAGACAGTCTCATTTGCTGAGCAATTTGAAATTACAATGAACAGGATGCAGTCATGGTTTAAAAAAGCCTATTGTTTCCTGAAATGGTGTTATCCATGATCCTGTGTTGGAGGTTGTGAGCACACTGCAAGTTGTAACAGGTTTCCAGACAAGCTTTAGGTACTAAGGGCTCTTTTTCCGGCTGGCACTAAGGAGGCACAAGTGTCAAATGTACGTTAGTATGCAATTTTGTCATGTAAAAACTGGTGCACTAACACCAGGTTCGGCAATGTACCTTTCCAAAATCAACTCATTTGCACTGAGTTGGGAGCGGTGGCAATATTTGAAGTGTGTCCTTAATAACAAGTGCAAAAGTTACACTTTCAGTAACACAATTGATAATGGAATGGATTTTGAGAGCGGAAGCGTAGCCTATCCAGCCATGACCCAGTGCCCATGGAAGGAGAGATGTGCTGATGAATATTGTATTTTGAAAATATTGGTAACCCCCATTTTGTTTAATTTGATTAAAAACCAAACATAGCCTACCCACCCCTTATTTTATTTGTACATAATTTACCAGCCAAGTCAATTGAGAACAACTTCTTATTTACAATTATAGCCTGGCAAGAGACAAAGGGCCTCCTGTGGAGATGGGCTGAGATTTGAAAAAAAAAAACATTGAAAGACAAAACGGACAACACAGACAGAAGACACTGGCAAGAGCACAAACTGTGTGTGTGTGAAGTAAAACAACATGCTTCCTGACAACTAGAAACAACTATGTCTCAACAAACGGCTAATCTATTTGTCCTTTGAACGCCGTCAGGGACACCAGAGGGGTATGTTACAAAGCAGTTTTGAGTAGTCAGCAAGTTAACTTTGGTCAACTATGAGTTTAACTCAAGATAACCGGTCATACAAAAGTGGCTCACCTTTTAGTCGGGTAAATTTGGCTCTGGGGCAGGCTAATTCACATCTAACTCTACTTACCCTGAATGAAATGACTGAGCCATGAGTTGAGGACCAATTAAATCAAATTCCCTCCCTCTTGCAAAGATTGCGTTGTCCTCTTACTTTGAGAAAGATGACTGATTAAATAATTTATTAATCAAATGTTGTGTGTTAAAAAATAGTATTGGGGCTCCCAAGTGGTGCAGCGGTCTAAGGCACTGCATTGCTGGGCTAGGTGCGTCACTACAGACCCAGGTTTGATCCCAGGCTGTGTCACAACTGGACTTCATAGGGCGGTGCACAATTGGCCCAGCGTCGTCCGGGTTAGGGGAGGGTTTGGCCGGGCTCATCGCTCTCTACTGACTACTTGTGGTGGGCCAGGTGCCTGCAAGCTGACCTCGTCATCAGGTGAAATGTGTTTGCTCTGACACATTGGTGCAGCTGGATTCCGGGTTAAGCGGGCGGGTGTTAAGAAGCGCGGTTTGGCCGGTCATGTTTTGGAAGACTCATGACTCGACCTTCGCTTCCCGAGCCCATTGGGGAGTTGCCGCGATCAGATAAGATCGAAATTGGAGAGAAAAGGGGGGATTTTTATTTTTATTTTTTTACAAATTGTGTAATTTTCGAAAATATCACATTACACATTTAGTAATGACAGATTACATTTTAAACTTCACGCACATTTACACTTTTGTATAACAAAAAATGTATCGTGGGACTGGAATAAAAGGTGCTTATGGTTGTGCATTGATAAGCGCACCAAAGTTGATATTAACGATATGTAATTAAATAAAGATGGCACTACTAAAAGCCTATGTGGCACTGACTCACCCATGGGATTGACATTTCAGCATCGTCTCAATGAAGAGTTCGGCTTTCGGCTAGCCATGTGCGACATGCACGCGCAGATAGGTGAAGCTAACTGATGTTGGTGAGCTTTAGAAAACCCTGAGCAGATCTAGCTTTTTTCATAGGATGCCCCTCAGGTCCAGGAGTTTTAAGTTGGCTTGGAGTATAAACGTACAAAGTGGCAGGCAGCGTCGAGGTCAGGGCAGGCAGAATGGTCAAACAGGCGGGTACGGAGTCCAGAAAACAGGCAAGGGGCAAAACCGGAAGGACTAGCAAAAGAGAATAGAAGCAGGAGTACGGGAAAACACGCTGGTAGACTTGATAAACATACAAGACGAACTGGCACAGAGAGACGGGATCACAGGGATATATACACCAGGGAAAATAAGCAACAACCAGAGGGGTTGGAGACAATCACAAGGACAGGTGAAACAGATCAGGGTGTGACATGGAGGGAAATCCATGGGGGCTGAGTAATTGAAGGAAATTGTTTCATGCTCGGTTTTAATTTTTCGGACTTTTAGAATAAAACAAGATTGAGATCTGAGCTTGTATGTGTTTTAATTTTGAGCTAGAGGAGAGATAAAATGGCAGTTTTCCTAAAATGGCCTTATAAATAAAAAAAAACAGTGTTTCAGACTGCATGTTGCTAGTGATCTACAGCGCTGTAGAGATCGCAATGGTGTTGGATGTTTCTGATTGGTGACAAAACAAAGGGCTTCATGAAACATTCAGTGTAGAGCTGGAAGCTTGAACATAAATATACAGAACAAAAATATAAACGCAACATGCAGTAAAGTGTCCATTTTTCATGAGCTGATATAAAAGATCCCAGAAATGTTCCATAGGCACAAAAAACGTATTTCTCTCAAATGTTGTGCACCAAGTTGTTTAGATCCCTGTTAGCGGGATGCAATGAAGCCCTTTTGTTGGGAAAAACGATTTCTGATTAGGTGGCCTGGCTCCCCGGTGGGTCCGAGTCATGTGAAATCCACAGACTAGGGCCTAATGACTTCATTTAAATTGACTGATTTCCATCTATGAACTGTAACTCAGTAAAATCTTTGAAATGGTTGCATGTTGCGTTAATTTAAAAAAATATATTTTTCATAGTTTCACTATAGTGCAACACAGAGAGAAAAGTACAACAAATCAACAATTTTCTGCCGGCAAAGGAAAAACAAGAGTTGTGCCGGTAATAAAACCCAATACAAAAATCAAATCATATTTTATTTGTCACGTACACGTCTTTAGCAGATGTTATTGCAGGTGTAGCAAAATGTTTGAGTTTCATGAAAGGTTGTCTGCATGGGGGTTGAAGCTCAACTATTTGTTATGTTTTGACCTGATCTATAGAAAGTCCTTCCAAGGTAGGAAATGCAGGGTTTTATGCGTGTTTAGTATTGGAAAAGACCATGCATTTTGGTTTTAGAGGAATTCAGAACAAGCTTCAAATCCTACCAATTATGTTGAATGATGTTTTAGCTTTTTCAAAAGTCAAACTGCTGCCCTAGAGAACAGTGTAATCCGCATAAACATATTGAGCTGTCTCAATATGTCTCCCAATGTTGTTGATATATATAATCAAAAACAGGGGACCTAAAATTGATCCTTGAGGCAGACCCGAGCACAACTCTACGGTGTCCGACTTACAACCATCCACCTTAACACACTGGGTTCGATTTGACAGGTAGTTCACAAACCACCCCAGAGTATGACCAGTAATCCCAATACACTTCGATATCTGCACAAAGAAAGTATGGTCCTCAGTGTCAAATGTCTTTGAAAAGTCTATGAATACAGATACACAATGCAGCTTCTTATCCAGGGCACAGCAAATATCATTCAAAACCTTCAAAGTTTATGTCAAAGTTTAGTGCTGTTGCTAGACCTGAAACCTGATTGAATACCACTGAAATATTGTTTTCCTGGAGGTAGGTGTTAAGCTGCTTATTGACTAGGGACTACAGTACCTTTGCCAGAATAGACCATTTTGATATGGGCCCATAGTTGTTCAGTAGTGTGGCATCACATCCTTTCAAAAGGACAATGCTGATTTCCACAACTTGGGGATTTCATTACATTCTATGGTGAGGTTAAAGATTAATGTTAAAGGGGAGGAATGATGTCTGCAGCTATTAGTAGTAGGTGGGGGTCTAGATAATCAGGGCCAGGCAATGTTTTTGACATCAATTGTTTTCAGGGCTCTACTGAGACAGAGAAGGGCGAGAAAGAGAACCTGAAGAAGGAGAGCTCAGGAGTGACAGGTAATTTCACAGGGGGCTTATGTTGACCTTTAACCCTATCAAATAATCCACCTGCATCAAGAAAAAGTAAAGAATAGAGGTTCTCTCAGTTAATCAAGGCTGGTTTAGCAGCACCGCATAGGTGTACATTTTTATCCTGGCCATTAGCCAAAATTAGCCTATGGATTTTAAATGGACTACTGAGAGTGCTTAGAAATATTTAGCCTTTTCATTATTCACAATTCACATACCTGCGTTTCGCTTGTTTAAGTATGCTATCCATCCCCCATTTTCAAAGAGCGACCTAGTTCGATTACCAAAGACACACTCCTCAAAACTATTAATTCCTCCAATCATATCAATGTCAAAATATATATTTTTTTATCTGCCTCACACATAGGCAACGATACAAATGACAGGAGCCTAATATTTTGTATAGACGTGCAAATGTTATGCGTAAAGACATTTAGGTCTACGTGTGCACACTGTACCAAATATTTGAAGATAATACACAACGTAGAGGACTTGAGGTCAATAGTGAATTAACGATCAATGGAAATAGTTGTTTTTCAGTTCAACGTCTGGTTAGAATCTGTGTAGGGGTTTCAGTCCTGGACTGTGTGACATGTGACAAGATGTCATTGGTCTGAATAGTCTATACATTGAACCTGAAACAGGATACTTGTTATTTGGCCATTAACCCAATTTTACTGCAAGGAATTCTAATTGGTCAAACACAGGCTAGGGTTGGGGGTTATAAATTGTATCATGTCGCTTTGTTCTGTGGAGAAGTGCAATTATGATCTGTAAGTTGGTTCTATAATGTTTCAAAAACATTACATTTGCAAGCAGTATAACGGTGAGTGGACATTACAACTTTCTCTTGATATTGTATCTTTATCCAGCTCCTGTGAAAAGTTTGGATGTGCATATAACCTTCCATAGTCTAAATGGCCTTATATGTATTATACGCCCACAAGGAGCAATTAAGTATTGTACCTGGAACTGAATTTAGACATAGCCTATTTAGAACAAATTGTTAGTTCATTTTTATTAGAATTTGATTACAATTATACACTGTCTTTAAGGCCTTATCAATAGCCTATTGAATGTAATCCTGCTTATTGACTATGTTTGGCCTGTCCATGTCCAGACTGCAATTTACAGTTGTCCTATTGAAGCAATGCAATTAGAATAATGTGTACTGCAAACGTTCAACATATTTAGCAAATATGGGTCAGGTTATTTCACAAACTATGCTATAATGAACTAACATTCAAATTGGAGTTGATGACAATGCAATACATGATATACCGTGAATACACAACTTTAAGAAACCACATATTTAGCCAATGTTGCACGTTCTGATTGGCCAGTGAGGGGCCAAGCCTCAACACATCCACAACTTGTTTATTCACTAAAACCCAGCCCTTTCGTGCCACCGCCAGCTTCTGCGCCCATAATTCTGGTTGTGAAAATAGCTCAAGTATTTCTAGCACACCTCTGAAACTATAATGCTACAGGCAGCGCTAAGATTCACAATTGTGTTAGGTTTGTTAAAATAGATAGAGTTGAAGTCGGAAGTTTACATACACTTAGGTTGGAGTCATTTCTTGTTAACAAACTATAGTTTTGGCATGACCTCCACAAGTCTGGTTCATCCTTGGGAGCAATTTCCAAACGCCTGAAGGTACCATGCTCATCTGTACAAACAATAGTACGCAAGTATAAACACAATGGGACCATTCAGCCATCATACCGCTCATGAAGGAGACGCGTTCTGTCTCCTAGAGATGAGCGTACTTTGGTGCGAAAGTGTAAATCAATCCCAGAACAACAGCAAAAGGACATTGTGAAGATGCTGGGGGAAACAGGTGCAAAAGTATATATATCCACAGTAAAACAAGTCCTATATCGACATAACCTGAAAGGCCGCTCAGCAAGGAAGAAGCCACTTCTCCAAAACCACCATAAAAAAAGCCAGACTACGGTTTGCAACTGCACATGGGGACAAAGATCGTACTTTTTGGAGAAATGTCCTCTGGTCTAATGAAACAAAAATAAAACTGTTTGGCCATAATGACCATCATTATGTTTGGAGGAAAAAGGGGGACGCTTGCAAGCCGAAGAACAACATCCCAACAGTGAAGCACGGGGGTGGCAGCATCATGTTGTGGGGGTGCTTTGCTGCAGGAGGGCCTGGTGCACTTTACAAAATAGATGGCTTCTTGAGGGAGGAAAACGATGTGGATATATTGAAACACCATCTCAAGAAATCAGTCAGGAAGTTAAAGCTTGGTCGCATATGGGTCTTCCAAATGGACAATGACCCCTAGCATACTTCCAAAATTGTGGCAAAATGGCTGGACAACAAAGTCAAGGTATTGGAGTGGCCATCACAAAGCCCTGAGCTCCATCCTATAGAACATGTGGCAGAACAGAAAAGCATGTGCTAGCAAGGAGGTCTACAAACCTGACTCAGTTACACCAGCTTTGTCAGGAGGAATGGGCCAAAATTCACCCAACTTATTGTGGGAAGCTTGTGGAAGGCTACCCAAACCGTTTGACCCAAGTTAAACAATTTAAAGGCAATGCTACCAAATACTATTTGCGTTTATGTAAACTTCTGACCCACTGGGAATGTGATGAAAGATTAAAAGCTGAAATAAATCATTCTCATTCTTAACATTTCACATTCTTAAAATAAATTGGTGATCCTAACTGACCTAGAACAGGGACTTTTTAGTTGGATTAAATGTCAGGAATTGTGAAAAACTGAGGTTTTAAATGTATTTGGCTAAGGTGTATGTAAACTTCCGACAACTGTACCTAAATATCAAACCAATAACATTTTTTCTAAAATGAGGAGCCTAATGTTATTTACAGGCATGCACGCGTGCGCACACTAACATATACAGTTTTGCAAAAAAGTATTTAGTCAGCCACCAATTGTGCAAGTTCTCCCACTTAAAAAGATGAGGGAGGCCTGTAATTTTCATCATAGGTACACTTCAACTATGACAGACAAAATGAGAAAATTAAATCCAGAAAATCACATTGTAGGATTTTTAATGAATTTATTTGCAAATTATGGTGGAAAATAAGTATTTGGTCACCTACAAACAAGCATGATTTCTGGCTCTCACAGACCTGTAACTTATTCTTTAAGAGGCTCCTCTGTCCTCCACTCGTTACCTGTATTAATGGTGCCTGTTTGAACTTGTTATCAGTATAAAAGACACCTGTCCACAACCTCAAACAGTCACACTCCAAACTCCACTATAGCCAAGAACAAAGAGCTGTCAAAGGACACCAGAAACAAAGTTATAGATCTGGGAAGACTGAATCTGCAATAGGTAAGCAGCTTGGCTTGAAGAAATCAACTATGGGAGCAATTATTAGGAAATGGAAGACATACAAGACCACTGATAATCTCCCTCGATCTGGGGCTCCACGCAAGATCTCAAAATGATCACAAGAACGATGAGCAAAAATCCCAGAACCACACGGTGGAATGACCTGCAGAGAGCTGGGACCAAAGTAACAAAGCCTACCATCAGTAACACACTACACCGCCAGGGACTCAAATCCTGCAGTGCCAGACGTGTCCCCCTGCTTAAGCCAGTACATGTCCAGGCCCGTCTGAAGTTTGCTAGAGAGCATTTGGATGATCCAGAAGAAGATTGGGAGAATGTCATATGGTCAGATGAAACCAAAATATAACTTTTTGGTAAAAACTCAACTCGTCGTGTTTGGAGGACGAAGAATGCTGAGTCGCATCCAAAGAACACCATACCTACGGTGAAGCATGGGGGTGGAAACATCATGCTTTGGGGCTGTTTTTCTGCAAAGGGACCAGGTCGACTGATCCGTGTAAAGGAAAGAATGCATCGGGCCATGTATCGTGAGATTTTGAGTGAAAACCTCCTTCCATCAGCAAGGGCATTGAAGATGAAACGTGGCTGGGTCTTTCAGCATGACAATGATCCCAAACACACCGCCCGGGCAGCGTTTTTTGGCAGAAATACCTTCTCGAACATGTGAACTTTCATGTGCCTTAATTTTAAACTTGTATGTCATCTGTAAATACGAATAAAATTGTTAAATTGCGAGCCCAGTTGGTTTAGCCACAGAACAAGTAAGCAACCTTCCCACTAGCCATGATTGGCTGAGATAATGAGTGGGATGGAAATTACGAGAGATGAGTTTGGATTGGTCTGCAGTGAAGCATCTTGTGTCTATAAAATGAGCTGCTCGTTATGCGTAGATAATCCTTTCTACTGCAGTTTTTTTTAAAGGTATAACGTTAGCCATGGAGAACTGCAAATATGTTGCTACTGCTCTGAATAACATTGCTGCCCTGAATTTATCAGGCTATCGACAAAGGTCAGTGGGAAAAAGTTGTGATGGACAGCTTTCTGGAGGACGATCGTGCTATGCTGACTCTGACTCTGAATCAGACGATGAGGAAATCCCTGATTTATGCTGAGCACTTGTTGGCTGCTTTTCCTTCACTCTGTGATCCAACTCATGTCAAACCATCTCAATTGGTTTGAGGTCGGCTGATTGTGGAGGCCAGGTCATCTGATGCAGCACTCAATCACTCTCCTTCTTGGTCAAATTGCTCTTACACAGACTGGAGGTGTGTAAGGGCAGTAGAGTTAGTTATCTCTGGGTCTTCCTTTCCTGTGGCGATCCTCATGTGAGCCAGTTTCATCATAGTTCTTGATTGTTTTTGCGACTTCACTTGAGGAAACTTTCAAAGTTCTTGAAATGTTCCGCATTGACTGACCTTCATGTCTTAAAGTAGTGATGGACTGTAATGTCTCTTTGGTTATTTGAGCTGTTCTTGCCATAATATGGACTTGGTCTTTTACCAAATAGGGCTATCTTCTGTATACCACCCCTACCATGTCCCAACACAACTGATTGGTTCAAACGTAGTAATAATGAAATAAATTCCACAAATTAACTTTGAACAAGGCACACCTGTTAATTGAAATGCATTTCAGGTGACTACCTCATGATGCTGATTGAGAGAATACCAAGGTTGTGCAAAGCTTCCGTCAAGGCAAAAGGTGGCTACTTTGAAGAATCTCAAATATAAACTGTATTTTGATTTGTTTAACACTTTTTTGTTTACTACATGATTCCATATGTGTCATGGAACCACCTGTCACCAGAGGGTGGCAGAGACCATCCTAGAGACATTGATGACACTCAGGTTTGTCCTATTATTATGATTTCCCTGTTAAAAGAGGTGTGTTTTCTGGTGCCCTTTGCAGAAGCTTGAATTGTTTTACCGTGTGCGTTTATTTCCTGAGAGGGTTTGAGACTTTTATGCTGTGTACTGTTATCCTGTGGCTACTGTTCATAAGTAAAGCATTTATGTTTATCCCTAACCACTTATTCCTCATCTGGTCTCTTCTCTGCACCTGGGTCTCTGGCCTCACCACTTCACAATATGTGTTACTTCATTGTTTTGATGTCTTAAATATTATTCTACAATGTATAAAATAGTAAAAATAAAGAAAAACCCTTGAATAAGTAAGTGTGTCCAATCATTTGATTGGTACTGTACATATAATATATACACAAAAGTATATGGACATTTCTTCAAATGAATGGATTCGGCTATTTCAGCCACACCCATTTCTGAAAGGTGCATAAAATCTAGCACACAGCCGTACAATCTCCATAGACAAGCTTTTGCAGTAGAATGGCCTTACTGAAGAGTTCAGTCACTTTCAACTTGTTACCGTTATAGGATGCCACCTTTCCAACAAGTCAGTTCGGAAAATTTCTGCCCTGCTAGAGCTTCCCCAGTCAGTTGTATGTGCTGTAAACTTCTAGGACCAACAATGGCTCAGCCACGAAGTGGTAGGCCAAATAAGCTCACAGAATGGGACCACTGAGTGTCCTCGGTTGAAACACTCACTACATCGTTCCAAACTGCCTCTTAAAGCAACTTCAGAACAAGAACTGTTCGTCACGAGCTTCATGAAATGGGTTTCCATGGCCGGGCAGCCGCGCTCAACCCTAAGATCACCATGTGCAATGCCAAGCGTTGGCTGAAATGGTGTAAAGCTCGCTACGATTGGACTTTGGAGCAGTGGAAATACGTTCTCTGGCGTGATGAATCACGCTGGACAAATCTGGGTTAGGTGGATACCAGGAGAACGCTACCTGCCCGAATGCATAGGGACAAAGGTAAAATTTAGTGGAGGAGGAAATAATGGTCTGAAGCTGTTTTTCATAGTTCAGGCTAAGCTCCTTAGTTCCACTGAAGGGGCTACATTATACAATGACATCCTAGACGATGCTGTGCTTCCAACTTTGTGGCAACAGTATGGAGAAGGCCCTTTCTGTTATGACAATTCCCTCTTGAACAAAGTGAGGTCCATACAGAAGTGGTTTGTCGAGATTGGTGTGGAAGAACTTGACTTGCCTGCACAGAGCCCTGACCTCCACCCCATCGAACACCTGTGGGATGAATTGGAATGCCGACTGTGAGCCAAGCCTAATCACCCAACATCAATGGAAGAAAGTCCCCGCAGCAATGTTCCAACATCTAGTGGAAAGCCTTCCCAGAAGTGTGGAGGCTGTTAGAGCAGCAAAGGGGGGACCAACTCCATATTATATATTATATAATGCCAATGATTTTGGAATGAAATATTTGACGAGCCGGTGTCCACATTGAATTGCAGACAAACGGAAGTCACTCCATATTTCCTCAACATCAGACACTGTCTGTAGCGTGTCTTGTTTGAGCTTTGATGTACAGTGCTTTCAGACGTAGGTTCAGGTATAGGCTCAGATGTAACACAACACAGGCCACAGGCCTGCTCCATCTCTTTGAACCAGTGTTTTCACCTCATTACCAAAATAAAGACTACTTTCTACAGAGCCTCGCCAAGCATCGCCATCTAGGGTCCAGCCTCTACTCCTTCCAGCAACAGATTGGCTTACAAGGGCAGTGGGCACACGGGGTATACTAATGTACAAGTCTTCCCAGGTTCATAAATATACAAGTTTGTTCCCCCATGCGCTGACTGAGAGAGTGAGTGTACCTGAGAATCTATCTGTGGGCATTTGATGTATTTTGATCCTCATTGTGAGAACTCATTACCGGGGGAAGCAGCGAGTGGAGTAAGATATTTTCCTCCAGTGAGCCTAAATTATTGGAATGAGTGCCGGTTTGATTCATTCTGAGGGGGAAGGATGATTGCTTTTTCAGCTCACCAACTCCACTGTAGGGAGAGCATAATAATAACCAGAAGGATCTCTCGATACAGACCCTTTTGGGGAAGGGGTGGGTGGCAGGCGATGCTGGTGAAGGTGCTAATGGTGTTGAGGGGATATGATGCTAGCTGTGTAGTCTCGGTGCCATCAGTCTACACTCTGCTCTCACCCCAATTTAGATTGCTTTTCTCTCTCGCTCTCTCTCCCCACCACCACCATTCTTTTGTTTTCAAGTTATTCATTTTGGAAGAAGAATACACACCGTTTCTCGTTTTGTATTTGTTTGTTATACACTGAACAAAAATATAAATGCAACAGATAGTATTGGTCTCATGTTTTATGAGCTGAAATAAAAGATCCCATAAATGTCCCATATGTACAAAAAGCTTATTTCTCTAAAATTGTGCACACAAATTTGTTTACATCCCTGTTGGTGAGTATTTCTCATTTGCCAATATAATCCATCCACCTGACAGGTGTGGCATATCAAGAAGCTGATTAAAAAGCATGATTATTACACAGGTGCACTTTGTGCTGTGCATTTTGTCACACAACACAATGCTACAGATGTCTCAAGTTGAGGGAGCATGCAATAGGCATGCTGACACCAGGAATGTCCACCAGAGTTGTTGCCAAAGAGTTTAACTTTGATTTCTCTACCATAAGCCACCTCCCATTGTTTTTTCAAAAATTGCTTCTGATGCTCTGGATCAACGTGCACAACAGCATGTTCCAGTTCCCGCCAATATCCAACAAACGTTGCACAGCCATTGAAGAGGAGTGGGAAAACAAGCCACATGTCACGATCGTCGTAAGGAACGGAACAAAATGTAGCGTGGTATGTGTTCATGATGAAGTTTGTAATTAAAGAAAGCACTGAACACTGAATACAAACTATACAAAACAATAAACGAATGTGAAGCAAAAATGAGAACTGTGCTGACACAAGCAACTACAGTGCCTTGCGAAAGTATTCGGCCCCCTTGAACTTTGCAACCTTTTGCCACATTTCAGGCTTCAAACATAAATATATAAAACTATTTTTTTGTGAAGAATCAACAACAAGTGGGACACAATCGTGAAGTGGAACAACATTTATTGGATATTTCAAACTTTTTTAACAAATCAAAAACTGAAAAATTGGGCGTGCAAAATTATTCAGCCCCTTTACTTTCAGTACAGCAAACTCTCTCCAGAAGTTCAGTGAGGATCTCTGAATGATCCAATGTTGACCTAAATGACTAATGATGATAAATACAATCCACCTGTGTGTATTCAAGTCTCCGTATAAATGCACCTGCACTGTGATAGTCTCAGAGGTCCGTTAAAAGCGCAGAGAGCATCATGAAGAACAAGGAACACACCAGGCAGGTCCGAGATACTGTTGTGAAGAAGTTAAAAGCCGGATTTGGATGCAAAAAGATTTCCCAAGCTTTAAACATCCCAAGGAGCACTGTGCAAGCGATAATATTGAAATGGAAGGAGTATCAGACCACTGCAAATCTACCAAGACCTGGCCGTCCCTCTAAACTTTCAGCTCATACAAGGAGAAGACTGATCAGAGATGCAGCCAAGAGGCCCATGATCACTCTGGATGAACTGCAGAGATCTACAGCTGAGGTGGGAGACTCTGTCCATAGGACAACAATCAGTCGTGTATTGCACAAATCTGGCCTTTATGGAAGAGTGGCAAGAAGAAAGCCATTTCTTAAAGATATCCATAAAAAGTGTCGTTTAAAGTTTGCCACAAGCCACCTGGGAGACACACCAAACATGTGGAAGAAGGTGCTCTGGTCAGATGAAACAAAAATTGAAATTTTTGGCAACAATGCAAAACGTTATGTTTGGCGTAAAAGCAACACAGCTCATCACCCTGAACACACCATCCCCACTGTCAAACATGGTGGTGGCAGCATCATGGTTTGGGCCTGCTTTTCTTCAGCAGGGACAGGGAAGATGGTTAAAATTGATGGGAAGATGGATAGAGCCAAATACAGGACCATTCTGGAAGAAAACCTGATGGAGTCTGCAAAAGACCTGAGACTGGGACGGAGATTTGTCTTCCAACAAGACAATGATCCAAAACATAAAGCAAAATCTACAATGGAATGGTTCAAAAATAAACATATCCAGGTGTTAGAATGGCCAAGTCAAAGTCCAGACCTGAATCCAATCGAGAATCTGTGGAAAGAACTGAAAACTGCTGTTCACAAATGCTCTCCATCCAACCTCACTGAGCTCGAGCTGTTTTGCAAGGAGGAATGGGAAAAAATTTCAGTCTCTCGATGTGCAAAACTGATAGAGACATACCCCAAGCGACTTACAGCTGTAATCGCAGCAAAAGGTGGCGCTACAAAGTATTAACTTAAGGGGGCTGAATAATTTTGCACACCCAATTTTTCAGTTTTTGATTTGTTAAAAAAGTTTCAAATATCCAATAAATGTTGTTCCACTTCATGATTGTGTCCCACTTGTTGTTGATTCTTCACAAACAAATACAGTTTTATATCTTTATGTTTGAAGCCTGAAATGTGGCAAAAGGTCGCAAAGTTCAAGGGGGCCGAATACTTTCGCAAGGCACTGTATGTACCGCACCGGGCTATGCACCCGCACTGGGGACACCGTGCGCTCCACAGCATAACACGGTGCCTGCCCGGTCTCTCTCGCCCTCCGGTAAGCACAGGAAGTTGGCGCAGGTCTCCTACCTTGCTTTGCCACACTTCCTGTGTGCCACCCCCAAGACATTTTTGGGGCTGACTCTCGGGCTTCCATCCGCGCCTCCGTGCTGCCTCCTCATACCAGCGCCTCTCCGACCTTCGCTGCCTCCAGCTCTTCCTTGGGGCCGCGATATTCTCCTGGATATGCCCAGGGTCCTTTACCGTCCAACTCATCCTCCCATGTCCATTCCTCCTTGCGCTGCTCCTGCTGCCACCACACCGCTTGGTCCTTGTTTGGTGGGTGATTCTGTCATGATCGTCGTAAGGAACGGACCAAAATGCAGCGTGGTATGTGTTCATGATGAAGTTTTTAATTAAAGAAAGCACTGAACACTGAATACAAACTATATAAAACAATAAACGAATAATGAACGTGAAGCTATAATGAGAACTGTGCTGACACAAGCAACTAACATAGACAATCACCCACAAACAAACAGTGAAACCCAGGCTACCTAAGTATGATTCTCAATCAGAGACAACTAATGACACCTGCCTCTGATTGATAACCATACTAGGCCGAAACATAGAAATCCCAAAATCATAGAAAAACAAACATAGACTGCCCACCCCAACTCACGCCCTGACCACACTAAATAACGACAAAACAGAGGAAATAAAAGTCAGAACGTGACACCACAATCAACAGCTTGATCAACTCTAGGAGATGTTGCACTGCATGAGGCAATGGTTGTCACGGCCGATACTGACTGGTTTCTGTTCCACACGCCTACATTTTTTTTAGTATCTGTGACCAACAGATGCATACCTGTATTCCCAGTCATTAGAAATTCATAAATTAGGGCCGAATGAATTTATTTAAATTGACCGATTTCCTTATATGAACTGTAACTCAAAGTAAAATCTTTGAAATTGTTACATGTGGCGTTTAGTTGGCTTGTTTCAGTTGGCTGAATGCCCCTATCCCTGTTTCCACACCTCTCGTCTACCAAATGGAGGTGGTGCCGCACACTTGGGAAGGAATTGAATGGGCCCTGAGCCTGCATGCTGTAAGGCTCTGATAAAACGGCAAGGGGCTTTTGGCGAGTGGGTGAAAGTGGAGAGTGGTTGAGGACTATTGAGCGGCGACTGAATAGAGCGGTGCACTTTAGCAATGCTTAACAGGAATCCAGCCTTGAGAACAATGTGAGACCACATTTTGCCAGTATATAGCATAAGAGGGATGCAAAGAACTTTAATAATATATACAGTAGCCCTCACCTTTTTAAAGGGGAAATCTGCGATTGCTACATAGTTTTTAACTTTCAATGAAGGACATATAGCCATGGATTATTAACACATATAACTTCTAAATGCCTCATTAGCTAAGTTCAGCTGTCAGACCTCATCAGAACCCAAAATATAAGCTTGTTTTACTCAATTGTGTGTAAACAATGTGATTGTAGACAGACACTATCATTTTGATCTCATGGATGGTCAGTCCTTGCATCCATAGCCCCATGTATTCACTTTAGGGTGGTTACATTTCTCTAGCCGCAGAAATGGCGGGGTGTCCACGTTGCTGTTGTGTGAACTGCAGATTGACCCTATAATACTTTATTATCTTGGAATCTCAATAAAACTGCACTTTTGATTAGTCTCAATCACGTATTTACTTAATCTTAGCTCAACACAGATACATGCCTCAGACATGAATGCAATTTAAACCTCAGGTTCAGGCAAATTCATATATATATTGGCATTGCTGTAAAAGGAGCCTGTTGGAGCAGTGAGAGAGTGGCGGGGAGCCACACGGGCAGAGCCCAGGTAATTAAGGTAACAGTTGTACTCGGTTCCGCTCCACCACACTTCCTCCTTAATTGTTCTCTGCTTTAAAGGGTGACCTGTGGACAGGAAAATGGACAGACCAGCCAACACCGGCACTTTAGCAGTCAGGAAGTTTTCTGCCTCTCCAGCCCTCACAAACCACCAGGGGTGTGCATGTGTGTATATATTTGTGTGTGTGTGTGTTTGAGTTGCACTCCAGAATCCCTCATTGAACTGAGATAGCAAACTTCAAATGATGGGGGTTTATAATGTCACAGGATGTGAACAGGATGCTTTTTGCCATGGGGTGGAAGTGCAGGGCTATTGTACTAAAGGTCGGACAACTCATTTGTGATTCCTTATATAAGTGGGGCTGGATTTTCCTGCATGCTCTGTGCACTCATGGATAGACCCACACAATTCAATGTTTGGTTTGATGAAAGTGTAGGCTACAGAGATATATTGAGTTGTTAAGAACATGTACTGTAGTCTAGTCTGTAAAATGACAAAGGAAATCAAACAAATCCAGGTCCCATGCTCCATGAGAAAACCTGGTGAACTTGTGTGTTCTTCTATTGCACCAAGATAACGACATGAAAACATCGGATTCCATCGGCCTTCCGCTTTGACCTGTCCTACACACTTAAACACCATTCGACCTCATCCTGACTGTACCCTCAGTTCCACTTAGCTAGAAGGCATCACAATCTCTCAGTCTCTCGAACAAAGATGGACAATGTCCCACCACTGTATACGTGTTTTTTGTATGACAATTGTGAGTGGGAATTGCTGGACATTGTAGTACCTGTCAGGGTACAATGGCTGTCGTGAAGTAGAGGGGAACTTTTGAGGCCTTGGTGATTATAGGGGCGGCAGGTATTCTTGATGTCATTCAGTTGTACAAATGACCAGATATCCCCCTTTCCCTACCTGGGGTGGAATCAGCTCACCCATGGCATAGCAATCCTCTCAGTTTCCCTTTCTCAGTGTGTGCCAAACACTTCCGACCGCCATGTACCCTGATTAATGAGACTTGAGTCACGCCCAATGCTAGCCCCCTACTATCCCTCCATCCCTTACTCCCTCCCTCCTTCACTCCCTCCTTCCCTCTGTTTTATTTGGGGTAGATAGCTGGAGGAGGAAGAGGGTGAGAAAGGGTATAAATAACAACGACAACACTGAGTCATTATTTGTCAAGATCAAGGGCAACTCAGGAGATGCCTTCATTGACTTAACGGCAAAAGCAAAGTTTTAACTCAGGCTTCACAGATGTCACTATTTTTTTGTCTGCTGACCTAGGGAGTTCCCCCTGATGGATTTTCTAGACTGAAATTAGCAATCTTCTTAGAGCTGATTTCCGAATGAACCCTGATTAGTCGTAGATTAGCCCTAATCGGGCCCATTCAGACCTGGGGATTTGGGCTTTTGTTGTTCAGCATTATTCTCAATCAGTTCCATCACTGTGAGGCCTTGATCTAAGCATGCATAATAAGTCTTTATTACACAAAGTTGTCAAGTTACTGTGTTTTGTGTTCTGTGGAGAATAGTAGTATGTGATGGATGAAAATGTAGATTTACCGGTATTTATATTGATCACTGTGTAGTTTACCACAACTGCAATACATGGAGCTTGCTGGTCTCCTTTTCCCAGACTCATATTATAACATCACTCATATCATAAAGTAGACGCCATCAAAACTTTGTACTGTATCTCCAAACAATAAAGTATTCAGGAATTACATAAATGCTTTTCTGGATGATGCCATCGATAAGATTCGAGGGGCTTCTTAATAACCAGTTCAAACGGTTCAAGAGCTCTGCAACCAAATGCCAGTTGTTTGTGCACTTAGCTTTGGTTTATCCAGATTACACTACAGGCATTTCATCTTGTAAAATCAGACAAAACCGTTTAAATTTCAAGTCCCACCCAGATGCACCCAAACAGAACAAAAATGGAAGGGCGGTTTTGTCTCACACCATCTTGAATGATTTAGATGTTATTAGCTAACCTAGGGGAAATAGAATGACCTCGAGGCTAAAGAGCTTTGTTTGAGCAATCTGTTTGTCATTCACTCATGCAAGGTAGCGAGGCAGACTTGATCAAAGTGCTGTGCTAAACAACTATCTCCAAAATACATCAATAGCAGTTCAGGTTTGTTTCCCCTCATGTGACTCAATGCCATCCAACATCGGCTCATCCTGTGCAATCAATTATGGGATCCCTAAGCAGTGAGGCAGTCAGTGCCTCTTCATTTGCCAATGGTTGGATATGAGGATATGTTCACAAAGTCTAACCCCTGTTCCTCTCTTTCTCCTTCAGACCCAGTCCACGGGCCTCAGAATGTCAATGTGGTGGACATTCGGGCCCGCCAGCTCACTCTGCAGTGGGAGACATTTGGCTACGCCGTGACGCGCTGCCACAGCTACAACCTGACAGTGCAGTACCAGTATGTGTTCAACCAGCAGGAGTTTGCCGCCGAGGAATTGATCCAGACATCATCCCACTTCACCCTGCGGGGCCTGAGGCCCTTCGTCACTGTACGCCTTCGCCTGGTCCTCGCCAACCCAGAGGGAAGCAAGGAGAGCGAGGAGATCGTCAAGCAGACAGAGGAGGATGGTGTGTGTCAGAGTATTTGTTTCTTTAGTGGTTTTGTCTTGGTTCTACTGTCTTGTCCTGTTCCTAGTTCAAATACATGCAAGGGATTTAACTGTAGACCTGCTCTCTGTAAACATAGGGATACTAGCCAAAAGATAGTAAAATATGGTCTTTTGAAGTATCGCACGGTTTTGGATAAATTGCTTTCTACTAGCCCGGCTGGGGACGGTGCCTAAATTCCATCTCTGCACATGCCAAAAATATGACACAAAAAAATACACATTTGTCAATGAGAGAGAGAGAGAGAGATATTTCTATGCATACTATTGTGTCTTTATACCAAAATCTTGCCTTTAAAAATAGATCACGATAGCTTACTTCTTGGAATAGACTCCTTGATGGCTACAGATAGTTGACATTATTGTTGTTGCTTCATACATGTATTCAAACAGACAATGCTTTGCCGTAAAGGCACCTGCTTGATAGAACTGCAAGTTGATAGAAACATAGTAAGACCTTAATTGATCCACTAATTAAAGTGTCGGACGAGAGGGATTTACTCCAGACACCTGAACAGGGCCTCATCCCCGTCATTCACAGGAGAAAGGTTTCGCGGAAGGAGATCGGGTGCCTTGTGAGGATCCAGCAACGAGTGGCTAATCTGCCTTTGCCATCAGTACTATTGGCCAACGTACAATCGCTTGATAATAAAGTGGACAAACTACACGTATATCCTAACAATGGGACATAAGAAAACTGTAATATCTCACCGAGTCGTGGTTGAACGACGACATGAATAACATACAGCTGGCGGGTTATACACTGTATCGGCAGGATAGAACAGCAGCCTCTGGTAAGAAAAGGAGTGGCTGGTGCCCAATATCTAAGGAAGTCTCTAGGTTTTGCTCACCTGAGGTAGAGTATCTCATGATAAGCTGTAGACCTCACTATCTATCTAGCTAGAGAGTTTTCATCTATATTCTTCGTAGTAGTTTATTTACCACCAAAAACCGATGCTGGCACTAAGACCGCACTCAATGAGCTGTAAGCAAACAGGAAAATGCTCATCCAGAGGCGGCTCTCCTAGTGGCCGGAAACTTTAATGCAAGGAAACTTAACCTTTCTGGCGCAGGCGTTCCGCTAGCGACCCACCTCGACAACATCCTGTGAAATTGCGGAGCGCGAAATTCAAATTACAGAAATATAACTACCGTAATTTCCGGACTATAAGCCGCTACTTTTTTCCCACGCTTTGAACCTCGCAGTTTATACAATGACACAGCTAATTTATGGATTTTTTCCGCTTTCACAAGATTCATGCCGCCAAAAAACTGAGCACCGTCACATAATGTGACGTAAATCGAGCGCGCTCAAACTTCCCATCATTCTGATTACGGTAGTCATTTTGTCAACCTCATCATGGCAAAGACACGGAGAAATGCAAATGATGCAGCTTTCAAGTTGAAGGCGATCGATCTGGCTGTTGGAAAAGGAAATAGAGCTGCTGACAGCGTGGAGCATTGTCAAAAAATCCACTATCATCAACGGGTTTCGAAAGGCTGGACTGCTGCGTGTTGAAGAGGGCAGCGATCCAACATCGAACGAAGCAATTCGGAGGCTATTCAACTCCAACACCGAAGGAGATGACTTCAGTGGTTTCAGTGCACAGGAGGAGGAAGATAGTGACCAATGACTTTCTTGGTAGGCTACTGTTTACTGCTATTTTTTTAATTTTTGTTTCAATGTACCTGTAGGCACCTGCGGCTTATAGACATGTGCAGCTTATTTATGTACAAAATTCATATTTAAAAAAAATTCAGTGGGTGCGGTTTATATTCAGGTGCCCTTAATAGTCCAGAAATGACGGTATTTAACATTCACGAAAATACAAGTGTCATACATCAAAATAAAGCTTAACTTCTTGTTAATCCAGCCGCTGTGTCAGGTTTCAAAAAGGCTTTACGGCGAAAGCACACCATGCGATTATCTGAGGACATTTTTCAACCAGGCTGGTGCGCAACAAAAGTCAGAAATAGCGATATAATAAATGCCTTACCTTTTGAAGATCTTCTTCTGTTGTCACTCCAAAAGGTCCCAGCTACATCACAAATGGTCCTTTTGTCCGATAATGTCCTTCTTTATATCCCCAAAAACTCAGTTTAGCTGGCGCGCTTCATTCAATAATCAACCTTTTTCCCTCCTTCAAAATACATAAAATGAATCCCAAACGTTACCAATAAACTTCTCAAACAATGTTTATAATCAAACCTCAGGTACCCTAATATGTAAATAAACTATAAAATTTAAGACGGAGAATCGTTATTGTCTTTACCGGAGATAAACAACAAAGAAAGCCATCCACACACATGGAAACACTACAGCCAAAATGGGAGCCACTTAGAAAAACCACATTATCTGGCAAAAACATTTTTTAAAGCCTGAAACTCTTTCTAAAGACTGATGGCATCTAGTGGAAAACCTAAGAACTGCAATCTGGGAGGTTTTTGCCTCATAATGAACATGACAGCCATTGGAAACAGTGGTAGGCTGACATTTTTTGGGGAAGATGGTTTGTCCTAGGGTTTTCGCCTGCCATATCAGTACTGTTATACTCACAGACATTATATTAACAGTTTTAGAAACTTTCGAGTGTTTTCTATCCAAATATTCCGATTATATGCATATCCTAGCTTCCGGGCCTGAGTAGCAAGCAGTTTACTTTGGGCATGCTTTTCATCCAGACGTCAGAATACAACCCCTAGCCCATAGGTTAAATCTGTTTTACCTCATTTCTACCAGCATGTTAAATGTGCAACCAGGGGAAAAAAACTCTAGACCTCCTTTAATCCACACACAGAAACTCACGCGTACAAAGCTCTCCCTCGCCCTCCATTTGGCAAATCTGACCATAATTCTATCCTCCTGATGCCTGCATACAAGCAAAAATTCAAGCAGGAAGCACCAGTGACTCGGTCAATACAAAAGTGGTCAGGTGAAGCAGATGCTAAGCTTCAGGACTGTGTTGCTAGCACAGAGTGGAATATGTTCCAGGATTCTTCTGATGGCAATGAGGACATCAGTCGCTGGCTTCATCAATAAGTGCATCGATGACATCGTCCCCACAGTGACTGTACGTACATACCAGAAGCCATGGATTACAGGCAACATCCGCACTGAGCTAATGGGTAGAGCTGCTGTTTTCAAGGAGTGGGACACGGAAGCTTATACGAAATCCCGCTGTGCCCTCAGATGAACCATCAAACAGGCAAATCGTCAATACAGGACTAAGATTTAATCGTACTACACCGGCTGCGAAGCTCGTCGGATGTGGCAAATCTTGCAAACTATTACAGACTACAAAGGGAAGCACAGCTGAGAGTTGCCCAGTGTCACAAGCCTACTGAAACATGCATGAGACCATCAGCTGTTCCGAACAACTGTGTGATCATGCTCTCCGTAGTCAATGTTAGACCTTTAAACAGGTCAACATTCACAAGGCCGCAGGGCCAGATAGATTACCAGGACATGTACTCAGAGCATGCGCTGACCAACTGGCAAGTATCTTCACTGACATTTTCAACCTCTCCCTGTCCAAGTTTGTAATAACAACATGATTCAAGCAGACCACCATAGTCCCTATGCCCAAGAACACTAAGGTAACCTGCCTAAATGACTACCGACCTGTAGCACTCACATCTGTTGTCATGAAGTGCTTTGAAAGGCTGGTCATGGCTCACATCCACACCATTATCCCAGAAACCCTAGATCCACTCCAATTTGCATTCCGGCCCAACAGATACACAGATGATGCAATCTCTATTGCACTCCACACTACCCTTTCACACCTGGACAAAAGGAACACCTATGTGAGAATGCTATTCATTGACTACAGCTCAGTGTTCAACACCATGAGTGCCCTCAAAGCTCATCACTAAGCTAAGGACTCTGGGACTTAAACACCTCCCTCTGCAACTGGATCCTGGACTTCCTGACGGGCCGCCCTCAGGTGGTAAGGGTAGGCAACAACACATCCGCCACGCTGATCCTCAACACGGGGGCACCTCAGGGGTGCGTGCTCAGTCTCCTCCTGTACTCCCTGTTCACTCATGACTGCATGGCCAGGCATCCCTGACAACGATGAGACAACCTATAGGGAGGAGGTCGGAGACCTGACCATGTGGTGCAAAGACAACAACCTCTCCCTCAATGTGATCAAGACAAAGGAGATGATTGCGGCCTACAGAAAAATGAAGACCGAGCACGCCCCCATTCTAATCGACAGGGCTGTGGTGGAGCAGGCTGAGAGCTTCAAGTTCAAGTTCCACACCAACAAACTAACATGGTGCAAGCACACCAAGACAGTCATGACGAGGGCACGACAAAACCTATTCCCCCTCAGGAGACTGAAAATATTTGTCATGGGTCCTCAGATCCTCAAAAGGTTCTACAGCTGCACCATCAGCTGCACCATCAGTACATCACTGGGGCCAAGCTTCCTGCCACCCATGACCTCTATACAACGCAGTGTCAGAGGAAGACCCTAAAAATGGTCAACAATTCCAGCCACCCTAGTCATAGACTGTTCTCTCTGCTACAGCACGGCAAGTGGTACCGGAGCGCCAAGTCTAGGTCAAAGAGGCTTCTAATCAGCTTCTACCCCCAAGCCATAAGACTCCTGAACATCTAATCAAGTGGCTACCCAGACTATTTGCATTGCCCCCCCCCCCCACTTTTACGCTGCTGCTAACTATCTGTTATTATCTATGCATAGTCACTTTAATAACTCTACCTACACGTACATATTAGCTCAATTACCTCGACTAACCGGTGCCCCCACACATTGACTCTGTACCGGTACCCCCTGTATATAGCCTCTGTATTGTTATTTTGCTGCTGCTCTTGACTTATTTGTTACTTTTATTTCGTATTTTTTTAGGTATTTTTCTTTCAAGCCCTTAACCAACAATGCAGTTTTAAGTAAGCATTTCACTGTAAGGTTGTATTCGGCGCTTGTGACAAATACGATTTGATTTGATTTTGATTTGATAATTAAAACCACAATTATGATTGTCTTCACTTCTAATAACTGTATAATGAATGCTGTTTACAGCCTGTTATCAAAGTGTTCAAAACACAATATGACTACAGCGGAAATTAATAAGCACAAATGAAAACATTGTATTTGTGTTATTGGATGTAACGTATAACATAAAAATGTGGAGACCTTGCCATTATCCCTGAACTATGACATCCTCATTCCATAAAGACTGTGGTTATCTTTTCATTTATCACAGCCCAAACCTCCCACGAGGTCTCAAACTAGTTGAGAGTAGCAACGTCTCAGGAAATGTGTAAATAGTTTTTTCATGAACAATCTGTAATCTCTGGGTTGTAATTTTGTAATTAGTGCACATTGACTGTTCTCAGCAGTGCTAATTGCACTTCTATGGTAATGACTTTTGCTTTAAAGCAGTATGCATCATCTTGCGAATATGCTTTGAATTTTAAATGTTCCTTTTTCCCCTTGCTGTTGAAATGGAAGTATTTTTACAGCCACAATGGAGGTTCTAATTAAGGTAGAAATGACACTGAATCCCATTAATTTAAGCTCCCAGTTTACCAGAAGGAGATTAGATTTGGGAGTTTAGTGGTTAGATTTAAGTCACCCGATAAATGTTTCTATTTTCTTTACACCTGTACACCTTCTCAGTGTATTTTACTGTAATGCCAATGTACTTTTATAGTTTTTTGTCAACAATGATCAATACATTTATTGTTGATCCTAGTCTTAGAGCAATATAGTGTTATTCACGCAACACAGTACTTTCTAGCACATTTTGTAATATTACATTTACTCTTAATGTCATGGACTGCCATGTTAACCCTTTGTTCATGGACAGTGTAAGGATCAGAAGCATCCACCTCTTTGTTTGGCCAGTCAGGCAGGCTGCTTCACCAGGTTAGACCTTTAGACCTGTGTTGCATGTGGGGTTGGTGGCGGGGTGTGGGTGTTTGTCCGTGTCCATATCCACTTGTTGTCCACTGATCCTGCCATTCGTAATCAGATTGGAAAGCAATGATGCCAGGGCTTAGCGTCATATGGTCGATGAAGCATTGGATGTACTTAGCCCAAAGATATTTGTCATCCCCAGTCAGCCTCCAAACCCCCACCCAACACAAATAACCATGTTTATTCCACCAAAGAGACGTTTTTACCGTAACACTGATACTGTCAAGGAAAGTTTCTCGACATGTTGGAATTCTTTGTTAGCTCTAATTCTTCAACAAAAAAAAAACAGGAGCGGGAGGATTGTTCTCGATTTCTCATTTGGCATGTGTTTTGTCTTGAGCGCACCCTGGATGGTTAAATCATCTATTATTAGAAAATCAGTGAGGTCCCTGAGGAGATTTAAAACAGTGAGGATTGAATAATCCTTTTACCAGAGATTTATCTGACTTTAGAGAGACAGCTTTTATGGAGCACAGCATGAAAAACACAATACTGCTTTTTGTTGTTTTTCTTGGCATGCGCTATCTTTAAAAAAAAATCTGTCAAATCTTTTCAAATAGGTTGATTTCTATTTGTGAACTTTCTACAATGGACATAAAAAATAAATAATAAATAGCATTTCAATTTACACTCGGTAGCTGAATGTTAAACAGTGTAAACAATAGGCGACCAAAGTCAAATATATCAACAAATGTATCTGAAAATATTGATTACACACTTCCAATTTAAGCACAAAATGACTCATTTTGTTTACAACATACGTTTCTTGAACATAATGTGAAAAACAAGCCCTTGAACAAAACACCAAAAATGCTCATCTCCTTTTAATCTCAAGCTCCCATTTTCTGTGTAACGTCATTGCTTCTCCGCTTTAGCAAAACATTGTTTTTCAGTTAAGGGTATGTTTGTATGCCAACTTTAAATAGCAATTCTTCCCTTTAGGGTCGGAAACATACACAAGATCCATCAAGGATTCATTTATTCAGTTGTTAATGCCCAATAAAATGGAAAATTAAAAGCACACAAAAGTATGTAATATGTTATTTCCTACCTATCATACTTATCCCATTCAACACAATTGAACAAGTCTGTTGATGGAAAAAATAAGCAATGTGTAAAAACAAAAAGAAAACTAACGTAATCTCTATTTTAAAGTAATTAGATCTCGATCAGTTATATCGTTTCAAGGGAAAACGGGAGCGCGGTCTAAGGCACTAACGTGTGTATATACACAGTACGAGTCTAAAGTTTGGACACACCTACTCATTCAAGGGTTTTTGTTTATTTGTACTATTTTCTACACTATAGAATAATAGTGAAGACATGAAAACTATGAAATAACACATATGGAATCTTGTAGTAACCAAAAAAGTTTATATTTGAGATTCTTCAAAGTAGCCATCCTGTGACTTGATGACAGCTTTGCACACTCTTGGCATTCTCTCAATCAGCATCATGAGGTAGTCAGTCACCTGAAATGCATTTCAATTAACAGGTGTGCCTTGTTAAAAGTGAATTAGTGGAATTTCTTTCTTAATGCGTTTGTGCCAGTCAGCTGTGCTGTGACAAGGTCGGTGTGGTATACATAGCCCTATTTGGTAAAAGACCATATTGTGGCAGGAACAGCTCAAATAAACAGTCCATCATTACTTTAAGACATGAAGGTCAGTCAATCTGGAGAATTTCAAGAACTTTGAAAGATACTTCAAGTGCAGTCGCAAAAACCATCAAGCGCTATGATGAAACTGTCTCTCATGAAGACCATCATAGGAAAGGAAGACCCAGAGATATCTCTGCAGCAATGACAGGTGTGTCCTATTACTAATTATGATTTCCCTTTAAGAGAGGTGTATTTTCTGTTTCCCTTTGCAGTAGCTTGGTTTTGGTTCCCTGTGTGTTTGTCCCAGAGTGTGTTTACTAGTCCTAGTGTTTGTTGTTTTTCCAGTATCGCTCTTATCCTTATGTTCTCGTTTTTCAAGTAAAGTTTTTATGTTCATCCCAAATCATTCATTCCTCGTCTGGTCCATTTTCTACACCTGGGTTCATCCTCAGCCCCTCGCATTTTGGTTCCAACCACTGTGTGTTTGTCAGACACAGAGTAGGTGAATGGATGATATCCACGTGTGGTTCCCACTGTGAAGCATGGAGGAGGCGTTGTGATGGTGCTTTTCTGGTGACACTGTCTGTGATTTATTTAGAATCCAAAACACACATGCTACCACAGCATTCTACAGCGATACGTCATCCCATCTGGTTTGTGCTTAGTGGGACTATCATTTGTTTTTCAACCAGACAATGACCCTACACACCTCCAGGCTGTGTAAGGGCTATTTGACCAAGAAGGAGAGTGATGGAGTGCTGCATCAGATGACCTGGCCTTCACATTCAGCCGACCCAACCCAAATTGAGATACTTTTGGATGTGTTGGACCGCAGGGTGAAGGAAAAGCAGCCAACAAGTGCTCAGGATATGTGGAAACTCCTTCAAGACTGTTGGAAAAGCATTCCAGGTGAAGCTGGTTGAGAGAATGCAGAGCGTGTGCAAAGCTATCATCAAGATAAAGGGTGGCTATTTGAAGAATCTCAAATATATATTTTTTTATTTAACAATTTTTGGTTACTACGTGATTCCATATGTCTTATTTCATAGTTTGTATGTCTTCACTATTATTATTTCTATGTAGAAAATAGTAAAAATAAAGACAAACCCTTGAATGAGTAGATGTTCTAAAACTTTTGACCGGTATTGTGTGTATGTGTGTGTGTATATACACTGCTCCAAAAAATAAAGGGAACACTAAAATAAAACATCATAGATCTGAATGAATGAAATATTCTTATTAAATACTTTTTTAGTTAAATGTGCTGACAACAAAATCACACACAAATCAAATTTATCAACCCATGGAGGTCTGGATTTGGAGTCACACTCAAAATTAAAGTGGAAAACCACAGTACAGGCTGATCCAACTTTGATGTAATGTCCTTAAAACAAGTCAAAATGAGGCTCAGTAGTGTGTGTGGCCTCCACGTGCCTATATGACCTCCCTACAACGCCTGGGCATGCTCCTGATGAGGTGGCGGATGGTCTCCTGAGAGATCTCCTCCCAGACCTGAAGTAAAGCATCCACCAACTCCTGGACAGTCTGTGGTGCATGGAGCGAGATATGATGTCCTAGATGTGCTCAATTGGATTCAGGTCTGGGGAATGGGCGGGCCAGTCCATAGCATCAATGCCTTCCTCTTGCAGGAACTGCTGACACACTCCAGCCACATGAGGTCTAGCATTGTCTTGCATTAGGAGGAACCCAGGGCCAACCGCACCAGCATACAAGGGGTCTGAGGATCTCATCTCGGTACCTAATGGCAGTCAGGCTACCTCTGGCGAGCACATGGAGGGCTGTGCGGCCCCCCAAAGACATGCCACCCCGTCTGTCACGAGCTCAGTGTGAACCTGCTTTCATCTGTGAAGAGCACATGGCGCCAGTGGCGAATTTGCCAATCTTGGTGTTCTCTGACAAATGCCAAATGTCCTGCACGGTGTTGGGCTGTAAGCACAACCCCCACCTGTGGACGTCTGGCCCTCATACCACCCTCATGGAGTCTGTTTCTGACCGTTTGAGCAGTCACATGCACATTTGTGGCCTGCTGGAGGTCATTTTGCAGGGCTCTGGCAGTGCTCCTCCTGCTTCTCCTTGCACAAAGGCGGAGGTAGCGGTCCTGCTGCTGGGTTGTTGCCCTCCTATGGCCTACTCCACGTCTCCTGATGTACTGGCCTGTCTCCTGGTAGCGCCTCCATGCTCTGGACACTACACTGACAGACACAGCAAACCTTCTTGCCACTTCTCGCATTTATGTGCCATCCTGGATGAGCTGCACTACCTGAGCCACTTGTGTTGGTTGTAGACTCCGTCTCATGCTACCACTAGAGTGAAAGCACCGCCAGCATTCAAAAGTGACCAAAACATCATCCAGGAAGCATAGGAACTGAGAAGTGGTCTGTGGTCACCACCTGCAGAACCACTCCTTTATTGGGGGTGTCTTGCTAATTGCCTATAATTTCCACCTGTTGTCTATTCCATTTGCACAACAGCATGTGAAATTTATTGTCAATCAGTGTTGCTTCCTAAGTGGACAGTTTGATTTCACAGAAGTGTGATTGACTTGGAGTTACATTGTGTTGTTTAAGTGTTCCCTTTATTTTTTTGAGCAGTGTGTGTATATATATATATATATATATATATATATATATATATTTAACACACATGACAAGAACATTGTTTGCCTAATAGAGTCAGTCAATCAGGCTGGTGTCTATGTGTATGTGTGATATGGGGCTTAAGCTACTGACCCGGAAGCTAGGCTGTCTCACTCCTCCCAACCTTTTGAGGGGGAGGGTAGACAATGAGCCTGTCGTAGCAGATTGAAGCAATGTCCCCACGCTCTCTGGCAGCTTTCATGACTGGGATAAGTTCTTTGCACGTCGTGCGCACAGCTTTCAAGTAGTCCTTGATAAGGAATATATTGGTTCCTCTCAAGTTCTTAGCTCGCTCAGGAACAGCCATTTTGTCCTTAAACCTTAGGAACTGGATCACTATCGGCCTGGTGATCCATCGGCAGCTTCTCAGTGATCCTTTTTCTTTCTCCTCTGCCCAGTTCTCCTGTGAAGACTCTGGTATGCCATCCACAACGATGGTATTCCTCCTCAATTGTCCCTTTAGATAGTCTGTTTTCCCTGTAATTATGATTGAAAGACAGTGCTGATATCATCTCGCGTGTGCTTACAGTTTGTTATCATCATGCTGCAAGAGTTTTTCAGGACATCCACTTCTCCCTGGGAGAACTGCTAACTGCCCTTAAGGTCCTGGACCTCTCTGGTCAGATCGTTCATTCTCATGTTGGTATAATTGAGTCCAAAGCTCTTGAAGCTATTTTCCGGTTTTTGAAACAACTCCCTCTACAACCCTTTTGTGTTCATTTGAAAGATCATTCACCTGTGATAAACACTGTCCTCTCCCTTACTCCCACTGGCTTTAGCCTTGGATGGCATGGTAGCAACTTAGTCTAACGCTGGTATTCCACCTATTTCCAGACAGGGCAGGTCGCAGGGCAGATGGAAACAGCAACAAACAGCAGGTATTTAAACAGCCACAAGCCAGGAACGATCCGCCTTCCCAGCCACAAGGGCTAACTGCTTTGCAGGCTGTGTTCAATCTTTCAAGGGAACCTCGCTAGCTTGATAGCTAACTCGCAGCTAGGTTAGCTGCTACACCAGCAGCTCTTCAGACTTTGGTTGGCATGTTCCCTGGACAGTTACTGTAGTTATCGCGAGTGATTCAGGTCTAAATTAAGCCTATTGATACCACTCACCAAATCACGTAAAGTCTTACTAGCACCATTAAAGATAATATCAGGAATTAACATGGACTGTCAATGGAGACACATTTTTTTCTAAGGCGTCAAACAGCCGATGCGTTCACGTCACAATTGGCAGGGGGTGGGGGGGGGTGAGCACAAGAGAAATGTTATCCTCGCTACCAGCTTAATGAAACATGCCACTCAGACACTCTGTAGACAGGAAGTTAATCGAGTTTTGATGCATGTGTTACAGTGGCATATATCGTTTTGATGAAGCCTGTATTCCTGCCTCCAGCACACAGACACACACACTCAGAAGAACTTATAAGATGCAGAATTGAAAGGCAGATGTAATTGTGTAATTCATGTAATGTAATTCATTTTTAAGGTAATTTGATATGCTCTCACCAGGCAAGGCAGGCTAATCAAGGCCTGTTTTAAATCACCAATCCAAAAATTATTTCAATGTTTTAACTCTGCATACAAGGTATGGCGGCACACAACACCTGTTTATGAAAACCCTCATGTAACAAGTATGGATTGTGTGTGCTTTCATCTTAGTCCATTATCATATTCCACATTTACATTATGAAGTGGACACTGTCACTTCATAATTTCATCGGAGAATGACAAGACTAATATCTTTGAATTACATCTTGAACCAATTCTTCCAAATGGGACACAAACTACACTGAGCTCCAAAAGTATTGGGACAGTGACAGTTTGTTTTGGCTTTGTACCCCATGAATATCACCCCCCCCCCCCCCCCCCTCCCCAAAAAATACACAATTTTTCACCATTTTTGTGATGGTGAGAGATGTCTTAGGGGTGTGATATTTGTGCGTCTGTAACTTTCTCACTCATCATTATTCACGGTTCATTCAGGACTATCCGTTATCATGGTAGCATCCACATTATTGTAGAGGTCTTTACAAACATATTATATTCTTATTTACAATAAAAGTGACTCCAAAATGACACAATACATTATATGCCAATCATTTCTATTGGGAACAAAAACAAATAAAAACACAACCAAAGAAAACAGCAAATGCATCTAACAAGTTTGTAGAGTTACAAGCTTGGTGTAATCATTGTGTGCCAGGGATATGGGACCAAATACTAACCTTTTGACTACTTTAGTACACATACACATCTTTCCATGACATAGACTGACTAGGGGAAAGCTATGATCCCTTACTGATGTCACATGTTAAACCACTTCAATCTGTGTAGTTAAAGGGGAGGAGACCGGTTAAAGAAGGATTTTTAAGTCTTGAGACATGGAATGTGTGTGTGTGCCATTCAGAGGGTGAATGGGCAAGGCAAAATATATAAGTGCCTTTGAACGGTGTATGGCAGCAGATGCCAGGTGCACCGATTTGAGTCTGCCAAGAACTGCAACGGTTATTCACGCTCAACAGTTTTCTGTATGTATCAAGAAGGGTCCACCACTGAAAGAACATCCAGACAACTTTTCACAACTGTGGGAAGCATTGGAGTCAACATGGGCCAGAATTCCTGTGGAACGCTTTTGGCACCTTGAGTCCATGCCCCGATGAATTGAGGCTGTTCGGATGGCAAAAGGGGGTGCAACTCAATATTAGGAAGCTGTTCCTAATGTTTGTACACTCAATGTAAGTGAATTTGTCATAATACTTTTTGTCCCCTAAAATGTACAAAAAGTGCTGTCATTTTTAAATGATATAGATTACATTTCGATATAGTTTAAAATTAAAATAAAAAATGACAGTCTGCAATTTAACCTCATAGTATCATCCAAAGTGCTGGAGTACAGAGCCAAAACAGCAACAAATGTGACACTGTCCCAATACTTTTGGAGCTCACTGTATTTAGTTGCATTAGAATAACACATCCTCATTAAAGCTTAGCAATGTGTCAAATAGTCCAGTTCCCATCCCTCTAGCTCACCATCCCTCTATCCCGCCATCTGCCCTGTTGAGGTAGCTAAAGCCGGTATCGTTCCAGACCAGCACATTTTTCTTATCTGCCCTGCCGATTATTGTGGAGTGGGAGTGTTTAATGCACACGTGTGTTTGAAGTTGGACTAAATGGCCTTTTAACAGGGCTATTACCATGAATTTTCTCCTGGCTGGAAGGTATATAACTCATTAGACTGCCATAAATGAATATCAAATCAAAGGGAGTGAGGATTGATCCCTGAGGAGGTTTCCATCGACTTCAACCGCTTGCTCCACCAGTCCTAGGGTTAAGCCACCGATGCGCTCTTCCTCCTTTAACATTTAGATGAGTTACCACTTTCAAAGACCTCACTCGATACTGTTTGTGTCTAGCACGTACACAGTGTGTGTCTGTGTCAACACGTGTGCAAAACGTAAACCGCGCTCAATGAAGTGTGAGGAGTGTGCTGAAAATGACTGACAGGTTCGCATGCTCAGTAAATTGTTTTCTGAAGGAGTGAATGCTGCTAGATTGGGACTTCTTCCATCTGCTTTCTTGCCTTTGGCTGCCTGTCTGTCAAGTGCTGGAGCAATTGGAGCAGTGTTGTAAATAATTATTTTGCTTGGTGTGTGTGACACTCTTTGGATGATTGGAGTGTGCCGTTGTTAATGCGCTGTAACGTCTCGGATACTACGCTACATCGTTGAATGGTTAAATTGTTCTCAGACCATGGTGTTGTGCACCAAGTGGCTGATCACAGTGTTGTGCGTGTGGGTGTGTGCATGTCATGCACATACAGTATGTGTGTGTTTTTAGTGCTCAAACTTGCTCTCATACTTTGCTTGAACATTCCCTCACACCTGTGTGTGTCTTTCCTTTCCTCCAGTTCCTGGCTCTGTTCCTTTGGAATCCATCCAGACCGGACCGTACGAGGAGAAGATCTTCATGCAGTGGAAGGCACCTAACGAGACCAATGGCGTCATCACGCTCTACGAGGTGAGTCTCATCGACACAGCCAACACAGGTCATCATGGCAGCTGCTAATAGGGTTATTTTCTCACTTCCTCAGCACACGGGAAATATGCTCAGAATTATATCCTCAACTTGCACAACACAACATATTTTTCTCATATTTCACACTTTGTCTTACTCATAGTTCCCAGCTCTCAATTACATTTTTTTCACAAATTAAGAAGCTTAACTTTAAGCAGGATCGGTCCTGGTCGGTCCTTGGATGGGAGACCAGATGCTGCTGGAAGTGGTGTTGGCAGGTCAGAAGGGGGCACTCTTGGTCTAAGAAGATTCCAGTGAACCAGGGCAGTAAAGGGAACATTGCCCTGCCGAGGGTGTTGCCTTTCATATGGGAAATTACCTTCACCTCTCCACCATGCTAGCTGATGTGTGGTGAGTCTTCAGGCTCAAAAATGGTTGCTGTGCATCACCCAAGTGGGTGCCATACATTGGTGGTGGTAGAGGTGAGTTTCCCCCTTACTTAAAGCTGTTTGAGCAAAAAGCGCTAAATAAATACAATCAATAATTATTATTATTAATCTGGCAGTTGTTAAAATATATTATATATACAAAAGTATGTGGAAACCCCTTCAAATTAGTGGATTCAGCTATTTCAGCCACACCCGTTGCTGACAGGTGTATAAAATCGAGCACACAGCCATGAAATCTCCATAGACAGACATTGGCAGGAGAATGGCCTTACTGAAGAGCTTGGTGACTTTCAACGTGGCACCATCATAGGATGCCAATTTTCCATCATGTTAGTTCGTCAAATTTCTTTCCTGCTAGAGCTGCCCCGGTCAACTGTTAGTGCTGCTATTGTGAAGTGGAAACCTCTAGGGAGTGATGACTCACACTTCACCATCTGGCAGCCCGACAGACAAATCTGTGTTCAGTAGATGCCAGGAGAACGCGATCTGCCCAAATGCATAGTGCCGACTGTAAAATTTGGTGGAAGCGGAATAATGGTCTGGGGCTGTTTTTTTATGGTCCGGGCTAGGACCCTTAATTCCATTAAAGGGAAATCTTAACGATTCTGTGCTTCCAAATTTTTGGTAAAAGTTTGGGGAAGGCACTTTCCTGTTTCAGCATGATAATGACCTCGTGCACAAGGCAAGGTCCATACCGAAATGTCGAGATCGTTGTGGAAGAACCTCAATAATGCTCTTGTGGCTGAATGGAAGCAAGTCCCCGCAGCAATGTTCCAACATCTAGTGGTAAGCCTTCCCAGAAGAGTGGATGCTGTTATTGCAGCAATGGGGGGACCAACTCCATATTTATACCCATGATTTTGGAATGAGATGTTTCAACGAGCAGGTGTCCATGTACTTTTGGTCATGTAGTGTACCAGCCAACCCTTCTTGTGAACTATCCAAAATGGCTAACACGTGAAGCTTGTGGTCTTACCAGAGATGCTCTCTGACAGATTAGAGGGATAGTTGATTTTCAGATGACCATTTTCAGATTTGCATGTCATTTCCTCTGGACCACGGTGCTGTGACATTTAGCTAGGCCTTGAAAAGGTGTCAAGGAGCTGCAGAGAAAAGGCACCATAAAGTCTTATGATGAGTGGAGTCCTTTTTGAACCATTGTTTAGAAAAGTAGACTTGTCATTCATTTCGAAGTAGACTCTGCAGTCTATGGACAGTCCACACTAATTAAGTATTGATCTGCTGTTACATTTCTTTCTATATGAGATCGTATAACTTTGTTAAAATAAAATCAAATGACCTTGGTGGTCCATTAAATGCATGTTTGTGTGAGTGAAGGGGCGAGGGATGGACAAAAGGCTCCTTCTACATTTTATTCTGTGTGTCTGAATCTGGGCCGACTTTCAATTTACAAGTAGCTTTTGTTTCCGAGCCAGCATCATTAATATGAAATTAGCCTTTTGCCGTCTCGTCCATAACAGGATTGTCCGAATATTTAAAAAAAAATTAAGTCCAGTACAATGCGTTCCCATTTGGTGTAATTGCCTATAATTACCCCTATTGATTGGATTAAAAGCCTCCGATGGAATCATCTGGGAGATCTGAGGATCCAAAGGACTCTTCTCTCGCTTTTAGGCCACGGGCAAATTAGATTAGGGACAATATCCTCAAATGGGAAAATAAAGGAGGCGGGAGAGGATGTGGCGAGGTGGGCAGAGGGTGGTGGGGGGCTGAAACCTTTGGTGATGGTAAACACACTAATATGCATAGAGACGTGACACTGTTCATAAAGGCCTGTATTGTAGCAATCTAATATGAACCAACAAACATGTTCAAATGCAAATGAATTACTTAAAAATAATCAATGTGATTTTCTGGATTTTTGTTTTAGATTCCGTCTCTCACAGTTGAAGTGTACCTATGATAAAAAAAATGACAGACCTCTACATGCTTTGTAAGTAGGAAAACCTGCAAAATGGGCAGTGTATCAAATACTTGTTCTCCCCACTGTATGTGTGCTTGTGTGTAATGGAATGTATAGCCATTATGGACATTATGTGGATAGAATATTTAGTATATCTGTAGAATACGTAGGATAGAACAGTGCATTCGGAAAGTATTCAGACTACTTTTTCCACATTTTTTTTGTTCTACAATGGATTTTAAAAATAATACCCTCATCAATCTACACACAATACCCTGTAATGACAAAGCAAAAACTGTTTTTTAGAAATGTTTGCTAATTTATAAAACTTAAATATCACATTTACATAAGTATTCAGACCCTTTCCTCAGGACTTTGTTAAAACACCTTTGGCAGCAATTACAGCTGCCAAAGGTGAGTCTTCTTGAGTGCTACGCTACAAGCTTTCTCCCATTCTTCTCTGCAGATCCTCTCAAGCTCTGTCGGGTTGGATGGGGAGCGTTGCTGCACAGCTATTTTCAGGTCTCTCCAGAGATGCTCGATTGGGTTAAAGTCCGGGCTCTGGCTGGTGACACTCAAGGACATTCAGAAAGACACCGGGTGGAGCTAAGCACAGGCAAAATCCTAGAGGAAAACCTTCTTCCGTCTGCTTTACAACAGACACTGGGAGAGGAAGTCACTGTTCAGCAGGACAATAACTGACAACACATGCCAAATCTACACTGAAGTTGCTTACCAACAAGACAGTGAATGTTCCTGAGTGGACAAATCTATGGCAAGATTTGAAAATAGCTGTCTTGTCATGATCCCCATCATCTGGACAGAGCTTGAAGAATTCTGAAAAGAATAAACGTCTAATATTGCACAATCTAAGTGTGCAATGCTCTTAGAGATTTACACAAGAAAACTCACCATTGCAATCGCTGCCAATGGTGTTTCTAGCATGTATTAACTCTGAATACTTAACTTAATACTTAAGCAACAACTATTTTTTAGTTATTTCATTTCTATCAATCTGAAAAAAAAATATTCCATTATAATATTTTGTGTAGATTGTTGACAAAAAAAATGTCCAACTTTGTAGCAATAAAATGTGAAGTAATCCAAGGGGTATGAATACTTTCGCAAGGCGCTGTATCTTCACCAATAATGAGTTTTGAAGTACTTTCTGAATTCCTGTTCAGAAGAGTGCAGAAAAAGTTGACACTAATAACGATTGTTTATTCCGCATAAGGAAACATGCACAGCTGAGGAACATGTTTCCTGAGAGTACAATTTTTCATATCTCAAGAAAATATACTTAAATATACTTTCAGAGGTATATTGAATTTAAATGTGCACAATATATTTAAAGTAAACTTTAAAAAATGCATATGCAAAGTTGTTTGCATATTCCCCAGCATCCTTTTCTGCAGCTGAAGTTTTGATTTATAATAGGATATTGTTCCTCATATGTAGCTTATTAAAATGTTTGATGTTCATTTTCAAACTGAATAATGTTGTTCTTTTAATTACACATTACATATTAAACATTTACCACCGTAATGTGAACAACTAAAGTGTAAAATTCCACTGGTGCACAGTTCTCCATAGCATTATTTGTAATCTGCTACTTCAGCAACAACTGCTGTAAATAACTTGTTCAAATTGGTTGAGAAGATTCCTTGGTCAATGAAGGTAATCTTTACATGGCAAATTATATTAGCTACAGTGGTTAATGATTAGAAGTGTACATGTAAAATTATACTTAAATCACATTATAAATATACTTTTTTTGCAAAGAAAATGCAGGAATTGTAATTCAAATGACCATTTTCGAATTTTCCTAATTTATGAGAAATATACATAATGTACTTCAGGTGTATTCAAAGTATATTTATTTTGCTCTTTATCTAATATACAAAGAATATACTTATTTACAAGAAATGTCCCAATTTAGATAATTGTATATGTATTTAATATACTTAAACACTAATAAATACAAATAAGATTGACATTAAATGTATTTCAAATGTTTATATACTTAAGTATATTTACAGTGCCTTGCAAAAGTATTCATCCCCCTTGGAGTTTTTCCTATTTTGTTGCATTACAACCTGTAATTTAAATGGATTTTTATTTGGATTTCATGTAATGGACATACACAAAATAGACCAAATTGGTGAAGTGGAATTTTAAAAAGTATTTGTTTAAAAACAAACAAAAAAACGGAAAAGTGGTGTGTGCATACGTATTCACCGCCTTTGCTATGAAGCTCCTAAATAAGATGTGGTGCAACAAAATTACATTCAGAAGTCACATAATTAGTTAGATTTCACACAGGTGGAATTTATTTAAGTGTCACTTTTTTATTTCACCTTTATTTAATCAGGTAGGCTAGTTGAGAACAAGTTCTCATTTGCAACTGCGACCTGGCCAAGATAAAGCATAGCAGTGTGAGCAGACAACACAGAGTTACACATGGAGTAAACAATTAACAAGTCAATAACACAGTAGAAAACAAAGGGGGAGTCTATATACAATGTGTGCAAAAGGCATGAGGAGGTAGGCGAATAATTACAATTTTGCAGATTAACACTGGAGTGATAAATGATCAGATGGTCATGTACAGGTAGATATTGATATTGATATTGTACTGGACTTGATATTGATCTGTCACATGATCTCAGTATATATCCACCTGTTCTGAAAGGCCCCAGAGTCTACAACACCACTAAGCAAGGGGCGAGTTCTCCAAACAGGTCAGGTACAACGTTGTAGAGAAGTACAGATCAGGGTTGGGTTACAAAAAAATAAACTTTGAACATCCCACGGGGCACCATTAAATCCATTCTTAAAAATGGAAAGAATATGGCATCATAACAAACCTGCCAAGAGAGGGCTGCCCACCAAAACTCACTGACCAGGCAAGGAGGGCATTAATCAGAAAGGCAACAAAGAGACCAAAGATAACCCTGAAGGAGCTGCAAAGCTTCACAGCGGAGATTGGAGTATCTGCCCATTGGACCACTTTAAACCGTACACTTCACAGAGTTGGGCTTTACAGAAGAGTGTCCAGAAAAAAAAAAAACATTGCTTAAAGAACAAAATAAGCAAAAACATTTGGTGTTGCTAAAATGCATGTGGGAGACTCCCTAAACATATGGAAGAAGGTACTCTGGTCAGATGAGACTAAAATGTAGCTTTTTGGCCATCAAGGAAAACGCTATGTCTGTCACAAACTCAACACCTCTCATCACCCCGAGAACAACATCCCCACAATGAAGCATGGTGGTGGTATCATCATGCTGTGAGGATGTTTTTCATCGACAGGGACTGGGAAACTGGTCAGAATTGAAGGAATGATGGATGCCGCTAAATACAGGGAAATTCTTGAGGGAAATCTGAAATCTCCCAGAGATTTGAGACTGGGACGGAGGTTTACCTTGCAGCAGGACAATGACCCTAAGCATACTGCTAAAGCAACACTCAAGTGGTTTATTAAGGGGAAACATTTAAATGTCTTGGAATGGCCTAGTCAAAGCCCAAACCTTAATCCAATTGAGAATCTGTGGTATGACTTAAAGATTGCTGTACACCGGTGGAACCCATCCAACTTGAAGGAGCTGGAGCAGTTTTGCCTTAAAGAATGGGCAAAAATCCCAGTGGTTAGATGTGCCAGGGTTATGGATACATACCCCAAGAGACTTGCAGCTGTAATTGCTGCAAAAGGTGTCTCTACAAAGTATTGACTTTGGGCGGGTGAATAGTTATGTACGCTATAGTTTTCAGTTTTTTGTCTTATTTCTTGTTTGTTTCACAATAAAAAATATTTTGCATCTTGCATGTTGTGTAAATGAAATTATACAACCCCCCCAAAAAATATATTTTAATTCCAGGTTGTAAGGCAACAAAATAGGAAAAATGCCAAGGGGGTGAATACTTACGCAATATACTTTCGCAGTAAACTTAAATATATTAAAATATGTTAATGAAGTATTTTAAATAAATGAAATCCTGCTTGGGCTGTAAGCCCACGGCCCTCTAATATTGACCCATGATAAAGACTACTGCAGGGAGGGTTACGGACCTGACACTGATCGTGCCCTTGTCAGTCTTTTGTCAATTGACTAATCAAACGCAGGTCGAGATATTGATCCCCAGCAGTATTAGCCCCCATCCTGCTAGGCTAGCTCCGATCCCCGCTCACTAGAAATAATCAAAGTACAGTGGCCACACAAAAAGGTCACAGCACGTCTGTAATCCATTCTAGTACCAGGGTTGTGTTTATTATTTTTGAAATGGGAAAGATCGCTCAGAAAATGAGTAAAACAGAGAGGTGCTCGCTGTCTTAACTCATCCAATGAGAAATGCTGGTTTTCGTATTCCTTTGGATTTATATTGTAACATTGTGCTACAGTGCGCCCCTGTCTGCCTCCCAGTCAGAGAGGTAGTATGATCATATAACCCAGTCACTGGATCAATGGGAGCTAACACCTATGTTATCATTCATACAAGTTAAAATACCATCAATGCAATTGCATTTTACATGTCTTCTTAGCTCTCATTGACTTGACTTAACAGATGAACCATGCGCAATGCTGATGTCAGTTTACAAACAACCGTCTGACTTTTCACATCATGCAAACCAGATAGCTGACATGTCAAACAGATACATGCGCCATGACTGATATGTGTATTATAAGCAACCGTCAGTTCCTGTGACCTGGGTTGACTTCTAAGCTACGCTAATGGTAGAACAGCAGTGGCATGACTGCGGGTTCAAGCAAAGTGTTAAGGTCAAGGTTCAAGCACTGAATCACACATACACATACAGACGCAGATGCAGACACACACACACACACACACACATTAATATACTGTATGAGTACATAAACAGGGCCCCCTAAGATGAGTGCCACCGGGCGCCAGGTTGAGGATGTGTTCAGGATTAGGATTCTGCCTTTTGATCACACACATACGCACGCACACACACAGGCTTCTCACTCACAGTTTTTCACAAAGCAACTTTGTACTATCGAGTCATCAAGGCTTTTCTGAAATTAATTGCCTTTGCTGACAAAAAAAAGAGAAAGAAGACGCATAATGACTTTGCATTAATCAGTGCTGAAGAATCTGTTTGAGGTGGCTTTCTTTCTGTAGTGTGCCCTCTTACTTTTCGCCAAGCATTGTCTGCATGCAAAATACTTCAGCAATTGAATGCTTTGTGTTGATCTCTGTTTTGTTGAACATGTTCCCACTCCTCGTCAGTCTTTTGGGTGTCTGATGATATTTGTTGAAAACAGAAGTAGTTTGTGGGGATAGAACTTGTTTTTCTACCTTTGACGATCAGTGACCAAAGCCACCGTCTGTATTCAGAGGTGGCGAATGAGATTTTTCTCTAATGCTTGAAGCCTGTTTTTTCCATTTAGATGAATAGGACAACACAACTTCCAATTTTTCTCATAGCTTAATACACCCTTAATAGAAACTGCAAACACATTATCCCATGCAGTTGCCAATCTCAGATCTGTGATGATGCTGTGCTCAGCTCAACTATTTCCAACTCTTTGACCACACAAACGCACACATTACTCCCACAGCCTCTGATGGCAGTAGGGTACCTCTGAAGAGTGCCACCGGGCTAAATTGGGACCTGTTGTGAATGGCCTGATGTATTGGGGCGAGTTAGCGCCTCACGAAGATAAACATTTTATTTTGTCTGTCTGTCAGCAATGTGCTAAATTGAGTGGTTGGCTCTCTCTCATGAGCATCGCAGCCAACACAGTTTGCTTTTCCCTGTCGTCGGGGCCTGTGGGGACGTGTAAAGTGGCAGAGGTGGCAACTGTCCCTTGTTGTGTCTCACCTTCAGGATAGAGATGCATAGATTTATAGAGATACAACCGACGCAATTACATTTTATCTAGGTGGAATGTGGTATTTTGTTGTAAGAATCACAGCATGTACACAAGTAGTTGTGTGTCTATTGACATAGAATCACGGAGGATGGAGATGGAGGGGATTGTGCTAGAGGCTGGGAATATGTTTGGAGTGAAGACAGCAAGTGCAAGGTTTTAGCTGGGGATCAGGAGTGCTTATAGGGATAGAGATTCGGATAGAGTACATATTTTACAACAGTACTGTACATTTAAACATTGCTTGCCTACAGTGCATTCGGAAAGTATTCAGACCCCTTGACTTTTTCCAAATGTTACATTACAGCCTTATTCTAAAATGTATGAAATAGTTTTTTTCCCCTCATCAATCGCCACATAATAACCCATAATGAATAAGCAAAAACATGTTTTAATAAAAAAAAAATGTATTTAAAATAAATCATGGAAATATCACATTTACATAAGTCTTCAGACCCTTTACTCAGTACTTTGTTGAAGCACCTTTGGCTGCAATTACAGCCTTGAGTCTTCTTGGGTATGATGCTACAAGCTTGGCACACCTGTATTTGGGGAGTTTCTCCCTTTCTTCTCTGCATATCTTCTCAAGCTCTGTCAGGTTGGATGGGGAGAGTTGCTGCATAGCTATTTTCAGGTCTTTCCAGAGATGTTTGATCGGGTTCAAGTCCGAGCCTTGGCTGGGCCACTCAAGGACTTTCAGAGACTTGTCCCGAAGCCACTCCTGCGTTGTCTTGGCTGTGTGCTTAGGACCGTTGTCCTATTGGAAGGTGAACCTTCGCCCCAGCAGGTTGTCATCAAGGATCTCTTTGTACTTTGTTCCATTCATCCCTCCCTCGATCCTGACTAATCTCACGGTCCCTGCCGCTGAAAAACATCCCCACAGCATGATGCTCCCACCACCATGGTGCCAGGTTTCCTCCAGATGTGACAGTTGGTATTCAGGCCAAACGGTTAAATCTTGGTTTCATCAGACCTTCAGGTGCCTTTTGGCAATCTGCAAGCGAGCTGTCATGTGCCTTTACTGAGGAGTGGTTTCTGTCTGGCTACTCCACCATAAAGGCCTGATTGGTGTGCTGCAGATGTGGTTGTCCTTCTGAAAGGTTTTCCCATGTCCACAGAGGGACTCTGTAGCTCTGTCAGTGACCATCGGGTTCTTGTTCACCTCCCTGACCAAGGCCCTTCTCTCCCAATTGCTCAGTTTGGCCAAGTGTCTAGCTCTAGGATGAGTCTTGGTGGTTCCAAACGTATTCAATTTAATGATGGAGGCCACTGTGTTCTTGGGGACCTTTGTGAGACCGAAATTACAAGATTATGTTATACTGTTATTGCATCAAATGGTTATTTTATGGAATAGAGTAGTGTTCTCAGAACACTCTCATCTGTGTGTAGTCTTCTGAGTTTGGCCTCTAGGGGCTTAATGCTGAGATTGGATTTACGATGCCTACGATGCATTCTGTAGCAAGAGTCGGTGTTTGTGTACTGGGAGGTACCAGGGTGGAGATGGCTCGGGTATGGATAATGATGAGGGGAACCTTGTTTTGGGGCCCAGACCCTGGTTTCCACACAATAAGAACACTCTTTACAGCAGATACTGTCTGCTGTGTATAATTAATACAAATCCTAACCTTGTGACCCATTCCCCACATATTTTGTTTGTCATGTAGACTAAGTGTATCTTTTCTATAAAAGATCTTTGTATCCTTTGGTTCGGGGCTCTCAACAAATCATCTAAGGGTGGTTCGTTAACCAGCAATCGTTATTGCAGAGCACTCACATCATTCACTTGTGTGATAAGTTTGTCTCTCCTCATTTGAAATTAAAGATATTAACTACCACACTTCAACACTGCAGAAATGGATGGAGGCCACTGTGTGCTGCAGAATGGTTCTGGTAACCTTCCCCAGATTGGTGCCTCGACACAATCCTGTCTCGGAGCTCAACAGACAATTCCTTTGACCTCATGGCTTGGTTTTTCCTCTGACATTCACTATCAACTCTGGGACCTTATATAGACAGGGGTGTGCCTTTCTAAATCATATCCAATCAATTGAGTTTACCACAGGTGGACTCAAATCAAGTTGTTGAAACATCTCAAGGATGATCAATGGAAACAGGATGCACCTGAGCTCAATTTCAAATCTCATAGCAAAGGGTCTGAATACTTGTGTAAATAAGGTATTTCTGTTTTTTATTTTTAATACATTTGCAAAAATGTCTAAAAACCTGTCTTCGCTTTGTCATGATGGGGTACCCCGTGTAGATGAGTAATTTTAGAATAAGGCTATAACCTAACAAAATGTGGAAAAGGGGAAGGGGTCTGAATACTTTCCTGAATGCACTGTATATCAGAGGTATTCAAATTAGAATTTGCCTGGTCTTTGTGGTCTATCTCTCTCATCTCATGGACAAATTACATAACTGACGCATAATACAGTTGATTGTGAATTGCAATTTCTACTGCTGTCTATTCTAAGCTAACTGTGTACGTAGCATTCGTCACAAGACAGCTTCTCTGCTGTCTCTTGATATGCAGCACCATTTCTACACAATATCTGACAGCTCAGAGGGCCTGATAACAGAGGCATGAAATGACAATGCTGGAAACTGTACATAAAAACAAAAACATTCGGTGCCCAAATGAACACAGTCTTCCTTTGTCTCGCATCACTTTGTGACAGTTCTCAAAGGACGACGGGCGTCAATACATTCCCTCCCTTTACATCTTTCCCTAGATTCACTGTACTGTAATTGTGTGCACATCCTGGTAGGACCACTGTTTACATCCAAGTCTTTCCTGTACGATTTTTGGAGCTTGTATCCAGTAGACCATCCAACAGTCCAGTCAACCCTCATACCCTCTGTCCATATAAGGTGTTGTTTGTACATGTTATATGTTGTGCAATTGATTAATTCCATGCCACAAATAATTAATCTGTTTCAGAACATATAACATGTTACAAGCGGTACCGCATGTGTCCCTGATTCCCAGGGAGCGATGGATGTGCAAGCGAAGCCACTTAATACTCGTTAAACTCAATTACAGGCCTGACCTGCATTTACCAGTTCGCTAATGGCTGAGTGGAGTGGATTAGGTCCCATGCCCCGAGCTGGCAGCCATATGGCAGCCGTGTCGCCTGCCCCTAATGCAGCCAGGCAGCCAACTCCACTGATCACGTGCCCAGGCAGTTCAATTCCTACAGCGATCACATACACAACCTAAAAATGTATGCACTCATGAAATGTGAGTCACTCTGGATAAATGTGTCTCCTATATGGCATATTTTATTAGTATAATTATTATTTATTTATTTTTATTATTTAAAATTTTACCCCCTTTTCTCACCAATTTCGTGGTATCCAATTGTTAGTAATTACTATCTTGTCTCATCGCTACAACTCCCGTACGGGCTCGGGAGAGACGCAGGTCGAAAGCCATGCGTCCTCCGAAACACAACCCAACCAAGCCACACTGCTTCTTAACACAGCGCGCATCCAACCCGGAAGCCAGCCACACCAATGTGTCGGAGGAAACACCGTGCACCTGGCGACCTTGGTTAGCGTGCACTGCGCCAGGTGCCTGGTGCGCGATGAGACAAGGATATCTCTACCGGCCAAATCCTCCCTAACCCGGACAACGAATTGTGCGTCGCCCCACGGACCTCCCGGTCGCGGCTGGCTGCGACAGACCCTGGGCACGAACCCAGAGTCTCTGGTGGCACAGCTAGCGCTGCGATTATATTTTATTATCTTTATATTATATAGACCTATCATTTCCTCCCCCCATTGTAGCCTCTCATTCACACATGCCTCAGCATCATTCCCTCTTGATTTGTATCTGATGTGAAACTGAAAAAGCTTACAACTGCATGGATATGCATGGCTAATGGAAGACCGTTGATTGCCGTGTGGCTTTCGAAACTGTCCACAACTTTGTCCCCGCGGTGAAAAAATGTATAGATCAATACAGCGACTCAGGCCATTGTTGCAGTGGTACTTTGCAGACTTTTCATAGATTGCATATAGGTTTACATATGTCGTGTCTTTGGCTATGCCGGATTAAGTGATATGACATGCTATTCTATGAAATAATTTCTCCGTAATTAATATTACCTGATTGAGCTAATCATGTAAATGTAATTAACTAGAGAGTCGGGCACCACAAAAGCTGTTATCTTCCGAATAAACTCTTAAAGACCTAGTAATATTTTACATCAATAGCAGTCAATATTAATCATCACCTTAATTCAGTCTCATCTGAAAGTTGTAAATTCTTGGTTATATTCATGAACCCTGGCTAACAAGTTGAATCAGCAATACAAAATTGGGGTTAATTATTTATTTACTAAATACCTAACTAATCACAGAATTACATATACAAAGAAGTAATCATACCTTGATTACAAATTACGTCATAAAGGAAAACGTCCCTGGCGGGCGGAACAGATATGACATCTGGTTACACAAAAGAAAAGGGGCTGGGTTTGAGTGAAAGAGCGGGAAGACTGAGGGACAAAGGGAGAAGCTGTGCTATCATAAATACAGTATCTTATGCATTCTAAATTACTGCTAGCAGGTATCACTTCTGTAGTGAATACGAGTTCAAAGTTCATACCATTCACAACCGAAGCTCACACTGAGGTTGGCTTAGTTCCGTAGTTGACATGTTAGTCCTTTTAATGCAGAGGCTGCAGACCTCATGTACTTGGAACAGGAGGTTATATTGTCTTCAAGGCTTTATATAGGAAGGGAGAGGAGGGCGTGTTTGAAAAGTTTTATAACCCATGTCTCTTCACAAGGGCGGGCCACTGATTGAGCAGAGCCCTAACCTTATGAAAACCCAAATCTCTCATTTGGAAGCTAAAATTACATTTCATCTTTTCACCAATAATTTTATATTCAAACATTTAAATTGAACAACAATTCCATGTGAATCCGATAACTACAATGTGCAGACTTTGCACTGTAGAGTTTGTCATCTTATCATTGATGAGAATGTCTCAGATGACAACCCGAAGTGACATCATATTCATTAAGTACCACCGCATATGTTCAATTGGTCGGATTACCAGAATATAGTTAATTTCCCCCCACCTTCTGATGTTCCCAGAATCTCAATGTTAACCAAGGGGTTTTCAAATTTCCCATCAGTAGGGTAGAGAGTGGAAAAAGGGGGGAAGAGTTATTTGACTGTCATAAACCTACCCCCAGGCCAACGTCATGACACTGAGAATGTTGTGACAAACAAAAAACATCTAGTCAGCAGCAGTCATGTGGGCAAAAACAGCTTGTTGATGAGAGAGGACAAAGGAGAATGGCAAGAATCGTGCAAGCTAACAGGCGTGCCAGAAACTGATAAATAAATCAAATAAAATGTGTCATATGCGTCAGAATACAACAGTGAAATGCTTACTTACAAGCCCTTAACCAACAATGCTTTAGAAGTTAAGAAGAAAAACATGTTAAGTAAAAAATACATAATTGAAAATAAGAAGTAATAAATAATTATACAGCATCAGTAAAATAACAATAGCAAGGCTACAGTATATAGAGGGGGTACCAGTACAGAGTCAATGTGTGGGTTCACAGGTTAGTCGGGGTAATTGAGTTAATATGTATATGTAGGTAGAGTTATTAAAGTGACCATGCATAGATAATAAACAGAGTAGCTGCAGTGTAAAAGAGGGGTCTGGGTAGCCCTTTGATTAGCTGTTCAGGAGTCTTATGGCTTGAGAGTAGAAGCTGTTAAGAAGCCTTTCGGACCTAGACTTGGTGCTCTGGCACTGCTTGCCGTGTGGCAGCAGAGAGAACAGTCTATGACTAGGGATGCTGGGGTCTTTGACAATATTTAGGGCCTTCCTCTGACACCGCCTGGTATAGAGGTCCTGGATGGCGGGAAGCTTGGCCCCAGTGATGTACTGGGCCGTACGCACTACCCTCTGTAGTGCCTTGCGGTCAGAGGCCGAGCTGTTGCCATACCAGGCAGTGATGTAACCAGTCAGGATGCTCTCGATGGTGCAGCTGTAGATCCTTTTGCGGATCTGAGGACCCATGCCAAATATTTTCAGTCTCCTGTATTTTCAGTCTCCTGTAATAGGCTTTGTCATGCCCTCTTCAAAACTGTCTTAGTGTGTTTAGACCATTATAGTTTTTTGGTGATGTGAACACCAAGGAACTTGAAGTTCTCAACCTGCTCCGCTGCAGCCCTGTCGATGAGAATGGGGGCGTGCTCAGTCCTCCTTTTCCTGTAATCTTCTCCTTTGTCTTGATCACATTGAGGGAGAGGTTGTTGCACCACACAGCCAGGTCTCTGACCTCCTCCCTATAAGTGGTCTCATCATTGTTGGTGATCAGGCCTACCACTGCTGTGTCATCGGCAATCTTGATGATGGTGTTGGAGTTGTGCCTGACCATGCAGTCATGAATGAACAGGGAGAACAGGAGGGGGCTGAGCACACACCCCTAAGGGGCCCCCATGTTGAGGATCAACGTGGCAGATGTTACCTACCCTTGTAGGTACCTGGAGGCCCGTCAGGAAGTTCAGGATCCAGTTGCAGAGGGAGGTGTTTAGTCCCAGGGTCCTTAACTTAGTGAAGAGCTTTGAAGGCGCTATGGGTTTTAACACTGAACTGTAGTCAATGAATTGCATTCTCACATAGGTGTTTTATCCAGGTGGGAAAGGGCAATGTTGAGTGCAATAGAGATTGCATCATCTGTGGATCTGTTGGTGCGATGTGCAAATTGGAGTGGGTCTAGGGTTTCTGGGATAATGGTGTTGATGTGAACCATGACCAGCCTTTCAAAGCACTTCATGGCTACAGACGTGCTACAGGTCGGTAGTCATTTAGACAGGTTACCTTAGTGCTGTTGGGCACAGGGACTATGGTGGTCTGTTTGAAACACTCAGACAGGAACAGGTTGAAAATATCAGTGAAGCCACTTGCCAGTTGCATGCTCAGAGTGGATGTTGCCTGTAATTCATGGCTTCTGGTTGGGGTATGTACGTACGGTCACTGTGGGGACGACGTCATGGATGCACTTATTGATGAAGCCAGTGACTGATGTGGTGTGCTCTTCAAAGTCATCGGAAGAATCCCGGGAACATATTCTAGTCTGTGCTAGTAAAACAGTCCTGTAGCTTAGCATCTACTTCATCTGACCACTTTTTTATTGACCAAGTCACTGGTGCTTCCTGCATTAGTTTTTGCTTGTAAGCAGGAATCAGGAGGATAGAATTATGGTCAAATTTTCCAAATGAAGGGCGAGGGAGAGCTTTGTATGCGTCTCTGTCTGTGGCGTAAAGGTGGTCTAGAGTTTTTTTCCCTCTGGTTGCACATTTAACATGCTAGTAGAAATGAGGTAAAACGGATTTAAGTTTCCCTGCATTAAAGTCCCCAGCCACTAGGAGCGTTGCCTCTGGATGAGCAGTTTCCTGTTTGCTTATGGCCGTATAAACCTCATTGAGTGCGGTCTTAGTGCCAGCATCGATTTGTGGTTGTATGTAGACAGCTACGAAAGATACAGATGAAAACTCTCTTGATAAATAGAGTGGTCTACAGCTTTTCATGAGCTACTCTACCTCAGGTGATCAAAACGTTGAGTCTTCCTTTGATTTCGTGCACCAGCTGTTTACAGATGTACATAGACCGTCACCCCTTGTCTTACGAGAGGCTGCTGTTCAATCCTGTCAAAAAAGCTTAAAACCCACCCGCTGTATGTTATTCATGTCGTCGTTTAGCCACAACTCAGTGAAACATAAGATGTTGCAGTTTTTAATGTCCTGTTGCTAGGATATACGGCACAGTACAACAGTGGTGTGCAGAACAGTATCTCAGAACACACAACTTATCGATCCTTGTCAAGGATGGGATTTTGCACCAGATGACCACACCAGGATCCACTCCTATCAGCTTAAAACAAGAAGAAGTGGCTCCAGTGCAAGAAGAAGTCTCTCAACTTATTGTTGAGACAGGAGATGGATCACCAACACTAGACAATTGAGGAGTGGAAAAAAACATTGCCTGGTCCAATCAATCCCGGTTCCTGTTGCGTCATGCTAATGGCAGATTCAGGATTTTGCGTAAGCAGCAGGAGTCCAGGGACCCATTATGCCTGGTGTCAACGGTACAGGCTTGCGGCGTACTGGTGTGGGGAATATTTTCCTGCACACGTTAGGTCCCTTGATACCAAATGAGCAACGTTTGAACCCCACAGAGTATCTGAACATTGATGCTGACAAAACCCAATATAGCATCTTTGGGATGAGATGGAATGGGCTGTTCGCAGCATCAATCAATCAAATGTATTTATAAAGCCCTTCTTACATCAGCTGATGTCACAAAGTATTGTACAGTAACCCAGCCTAAAACTCCAAACAGCAAGCAATGCAGATGTGGAAGCACGGTGACTAGGAAAAACTCCCTACAAAGGCCAGAACCTAGGAAGAAACCTACAAAGGAACCAGGCTATGAGGGGTGGCCAGTCTTCTTCTGGCTGTTCAGGTGGAGATTATAACAGAACATGGCCAAGATGTTCAAATGTTCATTGATGACCAGCAGGCTCAAATAATAATCATCACAGTTGTCGTGTCTTTGGCATCATTAAACTGAAGACTTATTTTTATCAAATAAATTCTCTGTAATTATTATTACGTGATTTAAACTAACTTAATCATGTAACTGTAATTAATTAGGAAGTCGGGGCACCAAGGAAAATATTCAGATTACAAAGTTATAATTTTCCTAATATGACTTTCAGGTATTTTAATATCTGATCAATTAGTCTTCTAATTAATTAATTATTCTTTACCTCACGTTAGTCTCATTCCAAACGTCATAAATTGTTGGTTATCTGCACAAACCCAGTCTTCACTATGAGTCACCCATACATCAATTGTCTTAAATAATTGATTTACTAACTAAATAATCAATCCCAGAAATGCACACAAACAAACAAGTAGATATGGTTACAAGGAAATGATACCGGAGTTTCCCTAGCGGGATAGTGGGTGTCGACTGAGATAAAAGACACTACAAAGTGATAATTATAACAATTGAAATGCTAATCATGAATTCTCACTCATGAATGCTAACACGTGAACGCTCACTCATTTGGGAATATTTGCAATCAATATATATATTTACGCTCAGGGTGTCGTCGTGATCTCTGTTGGAAGGTTTGTTTCTGTTGGAGAGTTTGTCCGCCCTCTGCCGTGTTTAGAATTGTTGGTTCAGAGTAACATTCAGCAATGATGTTATAGGATAGATGTTTCGGCAGTTGTCGGTCTTCGCGTTCAATGATACCGAATTCCTAGCTGCAGACTAGTAATTAGTATCAAAGATTTGTTCTTATTCTGTCCGTTCGATAGTCTCCGAGTTTAACCACGTGGCATGGTTAATAATTCAGCAATCATCTGAAACATTAGCCCTCTCATGGTTATCGAGGTAAGCTGGTCTCTACTCAAACCTTAGTCCTCTCGTAATTGAGAGAAGCATGGTCTAAAGATAAATTCCCAAGGTGGGGGTTATATTCGGAAGAGCAGAAAGGGGCTGTCCCACGACGCCAGATCAATGTCTGTGCTCATGGGGCGGGCCTATGATTTAGTTAAACTCAAAAGGGAATTGGAGTTTCTTCATTAAACAGTTTAAAATCACATTACATAATTTCACAAATAGTTTCATCTTTACTCATTTTATACAACAATTAGATGCAAGCTTCACAACTGAGACTCTTGTATAAACTGAGTTATGGTAATGTGGCTGTATTGTCTCTCATGAGTTTCACAAAATTGTACCAAACGGACCAGTTCATAGCTGGCTACTTCACTGACCGTTTATACATTCTCCAGAACATTAATATAGTTCAGTTCTCAAGTTCTGTGAGGTGGAAGAAGTTCCTTTGTTCTCTCTATGAAAACTCACTGTCTCTCTATAATGTCTGGCCATACGGAAGAATCTCCTCCAGGAATTTATGACCTGCCTTACAGAGCCTGGTGTAGGGGGAAGAGAGAGAGGGGGATGGTGCTCACTGTACCCAAAGAGGGCAATGTCATGACACAGTGGTTGTCAAAGGTGCAACTGGTCAGCACCTCAGGAGTAAATGACAGTTGGCTTTTCATAGCCGATCATTCAGGGTATCTCTACCGCTCCTGCTGTCGCTAGAGAGTTGAAAACAGCAGGTCTGGGACAGGTAGCATGTCCGGTGAACAGGTTAGGGTTCCATAGCGCGCAGCCAGAACAGTTGAAACTGGAGCAGCAGCACGGCCAGGTGGACTGGGGACAGCAAGGAGTCATCAGGCCAGGTAGTCCTGAGGCATGGTCCTAGTGCTCAGGTCCTCCGAGAGAAAGAAAGAGAGAAAAAGAGAGAGAATTAGAGAGAGCATACTTAAAATCACACAGGACACCGGATAAGACAGGAGAAATACTCCAGATATAACAGACTGACCCTAGCCCCCCGACACATAAACTACTGCAGCATAAATACTGGAAGCTGAGACAGGAGGGGTTTCTGATTTTTGTAATGTTATGTAGATGGAAAAAGCTGTCCTTGAAACAGTCTTGATATGTTTGTCAAAAGAGAGATCAGGTTCACAGTTTTATTTGAGACAACTGTAGAACCATCAAGATTAATTGTCAGATTCAACAGAAGATCTCTTTGTTTCTTGTGACCTAGAATAAGCATCTATGTTTTGTCCAAGTTTAAAAGTAGAGAATTTGCAGCCATCCACTTCCTTATGTCTGAAACAGACTTCCAGGGAGGGCAATTTTGGGGCTTCACCATGTTTCATTGAAATGTACAGCTGTGTGTCATACGCATAGCAGTGAAAGTTAACATGATGTTTCCGAATGACATCACCAAGAGGTAAAATACACTGCTCAAAAAAATAAAGGGAACACTTAAACAACACAATGTAACTCCAAGTCAATCACACTTCTGTGAAATCAAACTGTCCACCTAGGAAGCAACACTGATTGACAATAAATTTCACATGCTGTTGTGCAAATGGAATAGACAACAGGTGGAAATTATAGGCAATTAGCAAGACACCCCCAATAAAGGAGTGGTTCTGCAGGTGGTGACCACAGACCACTTCTCAGTTCCCACTCTAGTGGTAGCATGAGATGGAGTCTACAACCCACACAAGTGGCTCAGGTAGTGCAGCTCATCCAGGAAGGCACATCAAAGGTTTGCTGTGTCTGTCAGCGTAGTGTCCAGAGCATGGAGGCGCTACCAGGGGACAGGCCAGTACATCAGGAGACGTGGAGGAGGCCGTAGGAGGGCAACAACCCAGCAGCAGGACCGCTACCTCCGCCTTTGTGCAAGGAGGAGCAGGAGGAGCACTGCAAAATGACCTCCAGCAGGCCACAAATGTGCATGTGTCTGCTCAAACGGTCAGAAACAGACTCCATGAGGGTGGTATGAGGGCCCGACGTCCACAGGTGGGGGTGGTGCTTACAGCCCAACACCGTGCAGGACGTTTGGCATTTGTCAGAGAACACCAAGATTGGCAAATTCGCCACTGGCGCCATGTGCTCTTCACAGATGAAAGCAGGTTCACACTGAGCACATGTGACAGACGTGACAGAGTCTGGAGACGCCGTGGAGAACGTTCTGCTGCCTGCAACATACTCCAGCATGACCGGTTTGGCGGTGGGTCAGTCATGGTGTGGGGTGGCATTTCTTTTGGGGGCCGCACAGCCCTCCATGTGCTCGCCAGAGGTAGCCTGACTGCCATTAGGTACCGAGATGAGATCCTCAGACCCCTTGTGAGACCATATGCTGGTGCGGTTGGCCCTGTGTTCCTCCTAATGCAAGACAATGCTAGACCTCATGTGGCTGGAGTGTGTCAGCAGTTCCTGCAAGAGGAAGGCATTGATGCTATCGACTGGCCCGCCCGTTCCCCAGACCTGAATCCAATTGAGCACATCTGGGACATCATGTCTCGCTCCATCCACCAACGCCACATTTCACCACAGACTTGGCAGATGCTTTAGTCCAGGTCTGGGAGGAGATCCCTTAGGAGACCATCCGCCACCTCATCAAGAGCATGTCCAGGCGTTGTAGGGAGGTCATACAGGCACGTGGAGGCCACACACACTACTGAGCCTCATTTTGACTTGTTTTAAGGACATTACATCATAGTTGGATCAGCCTGTAGTGTGGTTTTCCACTTTAATTTTGAGTGTGACTCCAAATCCAGACCTCCATGGGTTGATAAATTTGATTTCCATTGATCATTTTTGTGTGATTTTGTTGTCAGCACATTCAACTATGTAAAGAAAAAAGTAGTTAATAAGAATATGAAAACAATAGTGGTCCTAAGACGGAGCCTTGAAGAACACCAAACTTTACAATTGATTTGTCAGAGGATAATCCATCCACAAACTGATATCTTTCCAAAAGATATGATCTAAACCAGGCTAGAACTTGTCCGTGTAGACCCATTTGGGTTTCCAATGTCTCCAAAAGAATGTGGAGATTGATGGTGTCAAAAGCAGCTCCAAGGTCTAGGAGCACGAGGTCAGATGCAGAGCCTCGGTCTGATGCCATTAAAAGGTAATTTACCACCTTCACACATGCAGTCTCAGTGCTATGATGTGGTCTTAAACCAGACTGAAGCATTTCATATACATTGTTTGTCTTCAGGAAGGCAGTGAGTTGCTGCGCAACAGCTTTTTCTAAAATATTTTAGAAGAATTGGAAATTCAATATAGGCCGATAGTTTTTTATATTTTCTGGGTCAAGGTTTGGCTTTTTCAAGAGAGGCTTTATTACTGCCACTTTTAGTGAGTTTGGTACACATCCGGTGGATAGGGAGCTATTTATTATGTTCAACATAGGATGGCCAAGCACAGGAAGCAGCTCTTTCAGTAGTTTAGTTGGAATAGGGTCCAGTATGCAGCTTGAAGTTTTAGGGGCCATGATTATTTTCATCAATGTGTCGAGATATATTACAAAAAAACTTTATCCTAGGGCCTGACAGAGTTGTGCAGACTCAGGACAACTGAGCTTTGGAGGAATACGCAGATTTAAAGAGGAGTCCGTGATTTGCTTTCTAATGATCATGATCTTTTCCTCAAAGAAGTTCATGAATTTATCACTGCTGAAGTGAAAGCCATCCTCTCTTGGGGAATGCTGCTTTTTAGTTAGCTCTTTTGTTCTTATTTTCCTCAATTAAGTTGGAGAAATAGGATGATCGAGCAGCAGTGAGGGCTCTTCGATAATGCACTGTACTGTCTTTGCAAGCTAGTCGTAAGACTTCTAGTTTGGTGTGGAGCCATTTCTTTTCCAATTTTCTGGAAGCTTGCTTCAGAGCTTGGGTATTTTCTGTATACCAGGGAGCTAGTTTCTTATGAGAAATGTTTTTAGTTTTTAGGGGTGCAACTGCATCTAGAGTATTGCGCAAGGTTAAACTGAGTTCCTCAGTTAGGTGGTTAACTGATTTTTGTCCTCTGACGTCCTTGGCTAGGCAGAGGGAGTAAGGGCAGCAAGGAATCTTTTGTATTGTCTGTGAATTTATAGCACGACTTTTGATGCTCCTTGTTTGTGGTCTGAGCAGATTATTTGTTGCAATTGCAAATGTAATAAAATGGTGGTCCGATAGTCAAGGATTATGAGGAAATACAATAAGATCCACAACATTTATTCCACGGGACAAAAATAGGTCCAGAGTATGACTGTGGCAGTGAGTAGGTCCGGAGACATGTTGGACAAAACCCACTGAGCCGATGATGGCTTTGAAAGCCTTTTGGAGTGGGTCTGTGGACTTTTCCATGTGAATATTAAAGTCACCAAAAATGTGAATGTTATCTGCCATGACTACAAGGTCCGATAGGAATTCAGGGAATCTCAGTGAGGAAAGCTGTATATGGCCCAGGAGTCCTGTAAACAATAGCTATAAAAAGGGATTGAGTAGACTGCATAGATTTGATGACAAGAAGCTCAAAAGACGAAAACGTCATTTTTGGGGGGGGATAAATTGAAATGTGCTATCATAAATGTTAGCAACACCTCCGCCTGAATCTACCGCCATCCAATCTGCAGCAAGTGCGTGATGCCATCGTGTCAGCATGGACCAACATTGAGCACAACAAAAAGTAACAATGTATTTGTATCTCTTTTGCCATGCACTGAATAGTGGATGCTTGTCACCTCAAACGGATGCCTTGCAAAGTTGAATGATTAAACAATTGGTGAAGTGTTGTGAACCCAACCAAACTTACATGAATAACAGCTAGGAAAGGAATTAAGAAATTACCATAATCTTCCATGTCTACAGGAAGGCTCCATTTGTTTCAGTTTTAGTTCCTTTCCAACTCTTTATCAACTTAGAAAAATTCTGAAAGCTGTCAGTGGCTGGATGATGTCTGACTCACTCTGTGTCACTGTCTCACACAGCCAACCATCCACCAATCACACGCCCATGTCTATACCACTCCCGACCTATATTCACCTTACATCATTTTGGTCCAGCTTTGTCTGGGGGTCCCCAATGACAGGTTTTAAAAAAGCTGATCTAGGACACACTTCCTCACGACCTAGGATGCAGCTGCCCTGAGGTGGCTGAGGCTCCCCCCCCCCCCCCACACTACTTTTTTCCTTATTTTATCATCTTTTCGTTTTTTTTAACTTTCAGCTAAAATTGTATTTTGAGTGGTGGCTTGGATTGCCCCTACTGTTTCTTTGCCTGTGGTCAGTGCAGCATGGTCTAGGGGCCATGCCGGATCCAGCACTTAACCATGAAAGCCTTTCAAGCAGAAACTGGCCTAGCTGCCAGCAGGCACTGAGCTGTCAATTGGTTTGATTTGAATTCTTCTAATGGAGTTGTGAGCTGTGAAACGTCAGCCTAAAATGTTTTGATTGCCCCCAACCCTGTACACATCAATTTACAGAAACATCAATCTCCTGCAAAAATAACAAAACAAATGCAGAACATGAGTTTGGACGTTTGTGGCTATGGAAGCCCTTTCTGTTTGTTTTGACCCAGTCAATATTTCTGTTGTAATGCATTGCCAATATTTCATGGCTGTGGCACACAGCAGTGTGTAGCTAATTCAAATGCAGCCGGAAATGTACTGGTGGGACCAACAGAACTGACAATACCGTTCTGTTCTTCTTTACTATTGCAAAGCATTGCATATGCCCGAAAATGACAATATTGTGTTTTGTTCATAACAATAATACCTTAAATTGAATACTATTTTTGGCATTGGTACCAGAAACACTGGAAAAAGTAGCTTGAAGGTTGACATTTTTCTATATAAAACAGTTGTCATGTCTCAGCCTGTCATATAATTTAATCAGTCAATTGTATCAAATTGATTACCTAACATTTAATTGATTGTGATAGAATTAAACCATGCAACAATTAACTAATTAATAACTTGGGGCACCACGGAAGAGTGTTTATAGAGTTCATCTTATTGAGTCTCATTCTGATTGTCGTAAAGTACTTGGTTATCTGCACTAGCCATGGCTAACAAGTTTTGAGCAATACACAAATTGGCTTAATTATTTATTTACTAAATACCTAAATAATCACACAGAAATACATGTATATACACAGGATAGATCATACATTGATTTATAATCATGTCAGGGAAAGTCCCTACATGACTAACCCAATATGACGGCTGGTTACACAAAGGAAGGGGGTTGGGTTTGAATGAAAGAACGGGAAGGCTGAGAGACAAAGGAATTGGGTCTCTATCGGACCTTGAGAAGCTATTTTAGCGTAAACACAGACTCTTATGCATTCTAATAACTTCCCATTCGGAAAAAGAAAATGCAAGATATATATTTACTCTGAGCTGTGCTTCGATAGATCGGTCGAAGATGGAAGACTGGTTTGCCCAGAATAGATCCCCATTGTTCTTTGAAGAATCTTTCTGGTCGTAGTGTTGTACAACGGATAAGTTGAAGTACCTTGTCGTTCTTAGGAGATTGTCTGTCCTTTCCTAGGACATGTACGTTTACAGCTGCAGCTGATAACTCGACGTCTAGGATGTATCACTTGTGTTTATAGTTTTGTTTCATGTTCGGTTATTGTATGTAAGTTGTTTTGTCTTAAACATTGTTCCCCCTGCTGCTATTGGACCAAGTCTCTCTTGGAAAAGAGATGTTATCTCATTGAGAAAAACCTGTATAAATAAAGGTAAAAAACCCCCCAAAAAACATGAACAATTAATGAACATGCACCTGTGGAATGGAGGTTAAGAAACTAACAGCTCACAGACGGTAGGCAATTAAGGTCACAGTTATGAAAACTTAGGACACTAAAAAGGCCTTTCTACTGACTCTAAAAGAAACAAAAGAAAGATGCCCAGGGTCCCTGCTCATCTGCATAAACGTGTCTTAGGCATGCTGCAAGGAGGCGTGAGGACTGCAGATGTGGCCAGGGCAATAAATTGCAATGTCCGTACAGTGAGATGCCTAAGACAGCGCTATAGGGAGACAGGACGGTCAGCTGATCGTCCTTGCAGTGGCAGACCACGTGTAACAAAACCTGCACAGGATCGGTACATCCGAACATCACACCTGCGGGACAGGTACAGGATGGCAACAACAACTGCCCGAGTTACACCAGGAATGCACAATCCCTCCATCAGTGCTCAGACTGTCCTCATTGGGCTGAGAGAGGCTGGACTGAGGGCTTTTGTAACTGTTGTAAGGCAGGTCCTCGCCAGACATCACCGGCAACAACGTCGCCTATGGGCACAAACCCACCGTTGCTGGATCAGACTAGACTGGCAAAAAGTGCTCTTCAATGAAGAGTCGCGGTTTTGTCATCTCACCAAGGTTGATGGTCAGATTTGCGTTTATTGTCGAAAGAATGAGCATTACACTGAGGCCTGCAGCGGGATTGATTTGGAGGTGGGGGGTCCGTCATGGTCTGGGGCAGTGTGTCACAGCATCATCGAACTGAGCTTGTTGTCATTGCAGGCAATCTCATCCCTGTGTGTTACAGGGAAGACATCCTCCTCCCTTATGTGGAACCCTTCCTGCAGGCTCATCCTGACATGACCCTCCAGCATGACAATGCCATACTGCTCGTTCTGTGCCTGATTTCCTGCAAGACAGGAATGTCAGTGTTCAGCGAAGAGCCCGGATCTCAATCCCATTGACCACATCTGGGACCTGTTGGATTGTAGGGCTAGGGCCATTCCCCCCAGAAATGTCCGGGAACTTGCAGGTGCCTTGGTGGAAGAGTGGGGTAACATCTCACAGCAAGAACTGGCAAATCTGGTGCAGTCCATGAGGAGGAGATGCACTGCAGTACTTAATGCAGCTGGTGGCCACGCCAGATACCGACTGTTACTCTTGATTTTGATCCCCCCTTTGTTTAAGGATACATTATTCAATTTCTGTTAGTCACATGTCTGTGGAACTTGTTTAGTTGGTCTAATTTTTTAAATATTGTTATGTTCATACAAATATTTACACATGTTAACTTTGCTGAAAATAAACACAGTTGACAGTGAGAGGACATTTCCTTTTTTTGAGGAGCTTATATATGGTGTTACACTTTTCACTCTGCTCTTACAGATCACCTATAAGGCTCTGAGCTCCTTGGACCCCAGTGCAGACCTGACCACCCAGCGTGGCAGGGTGTTCAAGTTACGCAACGAGACCCAACACCTGTTCGTGGGGCTCTACCCGGGCACCACCTACTTCTTCACCCTCAAAGCCAGCACCAACAAAGGCTTTGGACCCCCTGTAACCACCCGCATCGCCACCAAGATAGCAGGTGAGGGATACTTGTTCAGAGCAGATCGTAGTAGTGATGTTTCATTGGTATCCTAAATTCACATACATACAGCTGCAAGCAATATGACATAAATGACATGATACATGCACCATTGTAATATAGCAGTTTTGTTCTTTTCATTATTTGTTTATTTGATTTGTAGAAAAAATAAAGAAAAAAAACACTGACATTGTCAAATGCCACATCTGACTAGAGCTGTGGCCGTCATGACATTTTGTCAGCCGGTGATGGTCAAGCAAATAACTTCCGGTCTCACTGTAATTGACCGTTAATTAACATAAACACATTTAGCATCGCCTGGCTTCCACACGTAGCATACAAGCCACTGATGTAGAACATTGGAACAGCTGCAAGTCTAATAAATACATGTAATATAGCCTACACCATCACAATAAATCCATTATTTATTTTAGATGGGTCAAAAGAAACATGATATGAAGAAAACTTGTCCTTATGTTAGGCCCTGATCTGGCTATGCCATATGGCTGTGTGCTATACTAGTTAATTTAGCAGACAATATTTGCCTAGAATTCCGTGGCATTATTTTATATTATTTTTAGTATGAAGAATACAATTGAACATAGCTGAATAAAAAATAAAGGATATTCCTCCAAATTGATTTGAGGTGGGGTGCACATGAGGCTAATCTGTGTCGAGTGGTTAACAAAGATACAGGTACTCCTATATGCTTAATTTAGAATTGTTTATATAACCTTTGTGATACATGCAGTACAAGTCAAGAGTTTGGACACACCTACTCATTCAAGGGTTTGTCTTTATTTTTTGTAATTTTCTACATTGTAGAATAATAGTGAATACATCAAAACTATGAAATAACACAAATGGAATCATGTACTGCAGTAACCCAAAAAGTTTCAAACAAATCAAAATATATTTTATATTTGAGATTCTTCAAAGTAGCCACCCTTTGACTTGATTACATCTTTGCACACTCTTGGCATTCTCTCAACCAGCCTCATGCGGTAGTCACTTGGAATGAATTTCAGTTAACAAGTGTGCCTTGTTAAATGTTAATTAATCTCAGACAAATTGTTCATTCTGGTCTTTCTGAAGCGCTGCTTGATGAGGCCGAAGCACCAGTCGGGGGCAAACTTGGTTTGGCCTGTGATCAGGAAGTGAATGTCGAGAATCTGGTGGAGCTTGTGCATCGTCCGCCAGGCACAATACCAGAGCACAAACGTGTTCTTGTTTTGGCCACTGCAGTTATCACAATTCAGTTCCACACGTGTTTCCCCAACTCCGTAGTTGGTGAAGAAATGGTGTGTGTACTTGATGAATGTGCTGCTGCCTTTGCTGGATGACATGACTTCATCAATCAAGTAGTTGACTTGTTGTGGTATTCCTTCACAGCAGACACAAACACGCCACACTTGCGAGGAGTTAAAAAGTAGATGGGACCTGGCTACATAGAAGGACAGTGCACCTGCAAACAACAAAAGATAATTCAGATAAATTACAATTAATTGTCTCACGCATGTCTTTACACAGCTCAGTGAAAGGTGTTTGCCTGCCTCATACATACATACATACATACATACATACATACAGTGGGGCAAAAAAGTATTTAGTCAGCCACCAATTGTGCAAGTTCTCCCACTTAAAAAGATGAGAGAGGCCTGTAATTTTCATCATAGGTACACTTCAACTATGACAGACAAAATGAAAAAAAAAATCCAGAAAATCACATTGTAGGATTTTTAATGAATTTATTTGCAAATTACCTTTGATGATCTTCATATGGTGGCAATCAGAAGACATTTGTTTACTCAATAAATGTTCCTTTTGTTCGATGAAGTCTCTTTATATTCAAAAACCTCTGTTTTGTTAGCTCGTTTTCTTCAGTAATCCTCAGGCTCAAACTCAGTCAAAACAATCAGACAAAAAAATCAAAATTGTATCCGTAAAGTTCATAGAAACATGTCAAACGATGTTTATATTCAATCCTCATGTTATTTTTTTGCCTAAATTATCTATAATATTTCAACCGGACAATAATGTCGTCAATATAAAAGGTAAACAAGAAATGCACATGCGCCTGAAAAAACTCTGCGACTCGTTAGGGTCCACTCGTTCAGACTGGTCTTACTCCTTCATTTATAAGAAAACAAGCCTGAAAGGATTTCTAAAGACTGTTGACATCTAGTGGAAGTTATAGGAACTACAGATGGAGTCCTAAGTCAATGGATACTGTAATGGCATTGAATAGAAAACCACAAAACCACAAAAAAAACTACTTTCGGAATTGGTTTTTCTCAGGTTTTTGCCTGCCTAATCAGTTCTGTTGTACTCACAGACACTATTTTAACAGTTTTGGAAACCGTAGAGTGTTTTCTAACCAAATCTAAAAGTTTGGTCATGCTTTTCATCCAAAATTCTGAATGCTGCCCCCTACCCTAGAGGTTAATCAGTGTATTTGAGGACATTTTGCTTACTCAAAATCAAAGCTGTAATGCATCCTGATGGCTTTGTTTGCTGGTTCAGTAGGGGCCCCCAGAGACAACTGCAGGTCTTAACAGTTGGTCTTGCCGTCAGCAAACCTCTTCTGGTAGACAGACCGCTCACTCTGAACAAGCAGGTGATGCTGCTCTTGCTTCTTCAGCTTGGCTGACTTAACAGCTTCTGGCAGATCTGAAGACATGATAGTTGTTCCTCTGGCACTGCCAGCACAGGTCTGTCCAAAGCTTAGTGCTTGAGATGTGGGGCAGAAATCTTCTCCACAGCCCGAAGGAAGACAGCCCAACTACACGTAACTCTGGAAAATACAGAAAAAATGTCAGATCAATAAAAGTAGTGCCAATAATGTTGGAGGTCAATTAAATAATCAAAACGTGTTTATGCTTTACGTACCAAGTGTTTGAGTCATTGATGTCTTGTAGAGACGCCACATTGCTGCTTTTGTCACATGGAATGGCAGCAGCTTTCCACCAAAGTGTTTGTGTCCTGAGTGGCATCCTGGTAATACTATTGCATTGTTGATGAAATTCACCACTCACTGAAATTGCTTGCTTGGGTCAGCTCTCATTTTGATGGGTGGCATTAGACCATTCTCCTTGTATTACTAGTGGAGGAGAGTGAAGCGTGTTCTACTGATGCTAAAAGATGAATTCCAGATAGAAATATTTTTGCACTATTATAAAATAGATGCGAAATGGCATTCTGAGATAACATTACTACACACGGTTCTTTCACGTAATGTTAGCGAACTAGCCAGCCATTTAACGTCAGCTAATGTTAGCCAGCTAACATCAAGCTTTAACTTAGGGTATTTTGTTTAGACATGTAGCTAGCATGCTAGCCAGCTAAACAATTAAATATAATCCCAATTCATTGAGCACTAGTGAAACAAACTGATTGTCATAGCTAGCTAAAGTTAACCAAATTGGTTCAATGTTAGTTAGCAAACATTAGGCTATAATTAGCAATGCGAAATGGCATTCTGAGAAAACATCACTAATGTTACACACAGTTCATACACGTAACTTAGTGTTAGCTAGCAAGCCAGCAATCTAACCTCAGCTAAGGTTAGCGAGCTAACAGCAAGCTTTAATTTGGCATCTTTTGTTTAGACATTTAACGTTAGCTAGCTAGCTAAACAATTAACTATAATCCCAATCCATAGAGTACTAGCAAAACAAACTGATTGTAATAGTTAGCTAAAGTTAACCAAATAGGTTCAATGTTAGCTAGCAAGTCAGCCATCAAACTTTAGCAGGCTAGATAACAGCAAGCTTTAACTTGCAATGAAAACAACTTTCGGACAAAATTAGAAATGTATAATATTTGAAACTGTTGCTAGACTCTTACAACTCTTTGTATACATGGATGAAAGCTTCACGGGAGACTGCAGCTCCTTCCCATTTAGTTTGCACAGCTCAGAGGGAGTCAGCATGGCACGATCGTTCTCCAGAAAATAGTTAATCACAACTTTTCCCCACTGACCTTGGTCTACAGCCTGATAAATTCAGGGGAGCAATGTTATTGAGAGCAGTTGCAACATATTTGCAGTTCTCCATGGCTATATATTTTGAACAAACTGCAGTAGAAAGGATTATCTATGCATTACGAGCAGCTCATTTTATAGACACAAGATGCTACACTGCAGCCCACTCATTATCTCAGCCAATCTTGGCTAGTGGGAAGGTTCCTGTCTTTTTGTTTACTAAACCAACTAGGCTTGTTGGTAAACACATAAATGTGTTTTATGTTCAAACGCCTCTCTGGTGACTTGCGTCATACGCCTAGTTAACTGAAACTGGTCACATGTGGGTACTCCTTCACGACTGTTGGAAAAGCATTCCAGGTGAAGCTGGTTGAGAGAATGCCAAGACTGGCAAAGCTGTCATCAAGGAAAAGGGTGGCTACTTTGAAGAATCTAAAATCTAATATGTATATTGATATGTTTAACACTTTTTGGGGGGTTATTATATGATTCCATATGTTATTTCATGGTTTTGATGTCTTCACTATTTTTCTACAATAATAGAAAATAGTACCAATAAAGAAAAATCTTTGAATGAGTAGGTGTGTCCAAACTTTTGAACGGTACTGTACATTCACACAACATAGCAACCAAACGGTGAGCAATTGTTTATCATTGTGCATCATTCATTTGAACCATGTCATTCACTGACATTCATATAGAGAAATGGTGTAACACAAGCATCAAGGATGTATCTTCTTATCTCTGAAAGTAAACATTCCCTGTCTTAGTTGTCAGTCATACAATAGACTAGAGCCTTGATGGCCTACATCATCAACACCATTCTCTTTGAATCCCTGAACGTTTTGCCATTTCTAATTTCAGTCTGCTGCGATTTATCTAATCAAGGTTGTCCTATGAATGTTTTGGAGATAATGAAGACTGGGGACATTTTAGAGAGATGGCACTATCGTGACGTGTACAGGGCAAGGTTTTCACACCAACACGCTTGTGTTAGGGTACATCTTTAAAAAGGTCAATCTTTAGCCATGGCTTCATGGACAACTTTGACTTAAATCCATAGATGGAGATGGTCTATTTAGGTACTGTGACTGTATGCCAATACTCTATTGTGCATTAGCTTTAGAAATCAGAGCTGAATCCACTATTTTCATGTCAGGGGACCAAGTTTGTTGATTGTGTGTTTTAAAGATAATAATTTGAAAGGGGTTGTGTTCATTAGGAAACAAAAGTAACAAAACAGACTCAATCATATTTGTTTTTTATTGCAAAACATTTTAGCTTTTTCCATTGCATGCCCTTATGAACACAACTCTATCTCATACTCTCTGAATATTTCCCCACTAGCCCCATCAATGCCGGAGTACGAGACAGACATTCCCCCTCTGAATGAGACGGACACCACCATCACAGTTCTGCTGAAGCCTGCGCAGTCCAGAGGAGCTCCCGTCAGGTACCATACTATGCCATCACTTCAGTCAGGTCCATTATGTCTGCAGTACGGTAAGTTAGTAACAGGTCCAGGTGTCTCCATTTTGGAAGTGTTTACTTCAACCTAGTCTGTTTTTCTCTGCTTCAAATGTGGAAACTCGTGCATAAAGCCTAACAATTTTGGGGGGTTGGCATTATGGAGGTGTCAGATTGACAAAATAATGGTGTTTGGGAAGATTGTATATTTGGTTGTTTTTACTGCTTATCTGCACAGTAAGAAATTAATTGGTAATACACAACACATGATAGTGCAGTTAACACCTTACACAAGGTTGCACAAGGTTCAACCAAAGTGTTACCCCCTTTCTTATTCCAAACTTGAAATGGTTTACCGAAGTCCACAGAATCGCATGACAAACTATCACCCTCATGCACTTAAGGAGATCACGAATATCATGGACACATTAGAACTAGTGGATATATGGAGGCTTAAAAACCCTGAGCTAGTGAGATACAGTACATGGAGGAGGATTAATCAAGCTAGTCGTCTTGACTACTTTCCTGTGTCCTTCTCACTGGCTCCAAAAGTTAAAAAAGTGTTGATAGGAGACAGAATGGGATCAGACCACCATCTAATTGGCATCCACATAACTCTTACCGAATTTCCATGTGAGCAGGGATATTGTAAATGTAATCACAGCCTACTGGATGACAAGCTGTTTTTAACCAAGACAAAATAATTTATAACTTTTAATAGATTTTTTCCTGCATAACATACACTACCATTGAAAAGTTTGGTGTCACGTAGAAATGTCCTTTTTTTTTAAAGAAAAGCACATTTTTGGTCCATTAAAATAACATCAAATTGATTAGAAATACAGTGTAGACATTGTTAATGGTGTAAATGACTATTGTAGCTGGAAATATCTAAATATATTTATGGAATATCTAAATAGGCGTACAGAGGCCCATTATCAGCAACCATCACTCCTGTTGTTCGAGACCTTCAGTTTCTTGTCAATTTCTCGCTTGGAATAGCCTTCATTTCTCAGAACAAGAATAGACTGATGAGTTTCAGAAGAAAGTACTTTGTTTCTGGCCATTTTGAACCTGTAATTGAACCCACAAATGCTGATGCTCCAGATACTCAACTAGTCTAAAGAAGGCCAGTTTAGTTGCTTCTTTAATCAGAAACACAAGTTTCAGCTGTGCTAACATAACTGCAAAAGGATTTTCTAAAGATCAATTAGCCATTTAAAATTATAAACTTGGATTGGCTAACACAACGTGCCATTGGAACACAGGAGTAATGGTTGCTGATAATGGGCCTCTGTACTCCTATTTACATATTCCATAAAACAATCTGCAGTTTCCAGCTACAATAGTCATTTACAACATTAACAATGTCTACACTGTATTTCTGATCAATTTGATGTAATTTTAATGGACAAAAATGTACTTTTCTGTCAAAAACAAGGAACTTTCTAAGTGACCCCAAACTTTTGAACGGTAGTGTACTCTAGGTACAGCAGATCCCCTTATTGTATGGGATACTTTCGAATGTGCCTTCAGAGGCCATGCAATTCAATACTAATCTTTAACTTGTTAGGGCTAGGGGTTAAACTTGCCTAGTTAAATAAAGTTTAAATAAAAATCAAATAAAAACAGAAACATGTTACAAATGACGGAGTGTTTCTGATCACCAAATTATATTTTGAAAGATGAAGCTAAATATTTTAAGTATATTTTCTCTTTTCAGTCTCCTCCATCTCCACTGAATGATAACTTTTTTTCCTAATAATAGTGTAAAATTAATAACTGTACAGAAAGACTTGTGTGAAAGCCAAATTACAGAGGAGGAATTTCTTGATACAATTAATTCCTTTCGGTCTGGAAAGATTCCAGGGCTTGATGGAATACCAGTTGAGTTACAGTATATCAACAAAAAAAAATTAAATACTCAAAGATCCACTATTCACATGTTTTACCGACTATAAAAATGGTAGACTATCAGATACACAGCAAGAAGGTCTGATTTAAATATTACTAAAACAGGACCCAGGTGGTAAGTGTAAAGAACTAGTCCATTTATAAAACTGGAAGCCCTTTACACTTCTATGCATAGCGCATATAATTAGAAAGGTTTTATTGGATTTTATTCATCCTAATTAGACAGGTCTTTTTACATTTCCAATACATTGGAGATAATACTGTATAAGACAATTACTTGAAACAATGACAACTATTACACTTTTTTTTAAACAGGCCTTGTCTTCATAGTAGATTTTGAAAAGACCTTTGATAAAGTACGACTACAATTTGTGTACATTGTACAAAACATTAAGGACACCTTCCTAATATTGGGTTACTCAGAACAGACTCGATGCATCTGGGCATGGACTCTGCAAGCTGTCGAAAGCGTTCCGCAGGGATGCTGGCCAATGTTGACTCCAATGCTTTCCACAGTTGTGTCAGGTTGGCTGGATGTCCTTTGGATAGTGGACCATTCTTGATACACACGGGGAACTGTCGAGTGTGAGAAAACCAGCATCATTGCAGTTTTTGACACAAACCGGTGCACCTGGCACCTACTGCAATACCCTGTTCAAAGGTACTTAAATATTCTGAATATATCAACCTCTGAATGGCACACATACACAATCCATGCCTCAATTGTCTCAGGCTTATAAATCCTTCTTTAACCTTTCTCCTCCCGTTCAACTGATTGAAGTGGATTTTGTGACATCCATAAGGGATCATAGCATTCAGCTGGATTCATCTGGTCATGGAAAGAACAGGTGTCCTTAATGTTTTGTATGCTCAGTTTATACATGCCTGGACTATTATAATTTTGGAGAATCTCTTATACAATGGGTTAAAGTTATTTATAGCAACCCCAGGTGTAAAGTAGTGAATAATGGTTACTGCTCAGAAAGTATTGAACTGTCAATAGGAGTTAAACAATGTTGTCCACTTTCTCCTTTTCTATTTGTTAGCTATTAAATCAGATCTAAGAATAATATTAAGGGGTTAAAGATCCAGGGCTTTAAAACAAACGTGTCAATGTATGCCAATGACTCAAGTTTTCTCTTAAGTCTGCAATACTACACAGTCTCATTGAGGGTCTAGATCATTCATGATATTATGAATAGGAATGGTGGAGTTGTCACACACACAGAAATTATGGGAATGTTTAAAAAATGTATTTTACTTGATTTGATTTCACCTTTATTTAACCAGGTGGGCCAGTTGAGAACAAGTTCTCATTTACAACTGTGACATGACCAAGATAAAGCAAAGCAGTGCGACAAAAACAAACAGAGTTACACATAAACAAACGTACAGTCAATAACACAATAGAAAATCAACAGAGAAAAATCTGTGTACAGTGTGTGCAAATGTAGAAGAGTAGGGGTAGGTAGGCAATAAATACGCCATAGAGGTGAAATAATTCAAATGTAGCATTAATACTGGAGTGATAATGTGCAGATGATTATGTGTAAGTAGAGATACTGGGATGCAAGAGGGTTAGTAATACTATGGGGATGAGGTAGTTGGGTGTGCTATTTACAGATTGGCTGTGTACAGGTACAGTGATCGGTAAGCTGCTCTGACAGCTGATGCTTAAAGTTAGAGAGGGAGATATGACTCCAGCTTCAGAGATTTGCAATTCGTTCCAGTCATTGGCAGCAGAGAACTGGAAGGAAAGGCGGCCAAAGGAAGTGTTGGCTTTGGGGATGACCAGTGCAATATACCTTCTGGAGCGCGTGCTATGGTGACCAGTGAGCTGAGATAAGGTGGGGCTTTACCCAGCAAAGACTTATAGATGACCTGGAGCCAGTGGGTTTGGCGAAGGATATGTAGTGAGGGCCAGCCAACGAGAGCATACAGGTCGCAGTGGTGGGTAGTATATGGGGCTTTGGTGACAAAACAGATGTCACTGTGGTAGACTGCATCCAGTTTGCTGAGTAGAGTGTTGGGGGCTACTTTGTAAAAGACATCGCCAAAGTCAAAGATCGGTAGGATAGTCAGTTTTACGAGGGTATGCTTGGCAGCATGAGTGAAGGAGGCTTTGTTGCGAAATAGGAAGCCGATTCTAGATTTAAATTTGGATTCGGAGATGCTTAATGTGAGTCTGGAAGGAGAGTTTACAGTCTAACCAGACACCTACGTATTTGTAGTTGTCCACGTATTCTAGGTCAGAACCATCCAGAGTAGTGATGCTAGTCGGGCAGGAGGGTGCGGGCAGCAATCGGTTGAAGAGCATGCACTTAGTTTTACCAGCATTTATTAGCAGTTGGAGGCCACGGAAGGAGTGGTGTATCGTGCTGACGCTCGTTTGGAGGTTTGTTAGCACAGTGTCCAAAGAAGGGCCAGATGTATACAGAATGGTGTCATCCTTGTAGATGTGAATCACCAGCAGCAAGCCAAAATCATTGATATATACAGTGAAAAGAGTCGGCCCGAGAATTTAACCCTGTGGCACCCCCATAGACTGCCAAAGGTCTGGACAACAGACCCTCCAATTTGCCCTCCGATCTATCTGAGAAGTAGTTGGTGAACCAGGCGAGGCAGTCATTTGAGAAGCCAAGACTATTGAGTCTGCCGATAAGTATGGGGTGATTGACAGAGTCGAAAGCCTTGATCAGGTCGATGAAGACAGGTGCACAGTACTATCTTGTATCGATGGCGGTTATGATATCGTTTAGGACCTTGAGCATGGCTGAGGTATACCCGTGACCAGCTCGGAAACCAGATTGCTTAGTGGAGAAGGTACAGTGGGATTCAAAATGGTCGGTGATATGTTTATTAACTTGGCTCTAAATATTTTAGAGAGGCAGGGCAGGAAGGATATAGGTCTATAACAGTTTGGATCTAGAGTGTCTCCCTTTTTGAAGAGAGGGATGACCGCGGCAGCTTTCCAATCTTTAGGGATCTCAGACGATGCAGACGATGCAACCCCTATTAGTAGGAGTTGCAACAATTTCAGCTGATAATTTTAGTAAGAGAAGGGTCCAGATTATCTAGCCCAGCGGATTTGTAGGGATCCAGATTTTGCAGCTCTTTCAGAACAGCAGCTGTCTGGATTTGGGTGAAAGAGAAGTGGGGGGGCTGGGCAAGTTGCTGCAGGGCGTGCTGAGATGTTGGTCAGGGTAGGGGTTGCCAGGTGGAAAGCTTGGCCAGCCTTAGAAAAATGCTTATTGAAATGATCGATTATCATAGATTTATCGGTGGTGACAGTGTTTCCTATCATCACTGCAGTGGGCAGCTAGGAGGAGGTGCTCTTATTCTCCATGGACTTTACAGTGTCCCAAAACTTTTTGGAATTAGTGCTACAGGAAGCAAATTTCTCTTTGAAAAAGCTAGCCTTTGCTTTCCTAACTGACTGGGTGTATTGGTTCCTGACTTCTCTGAAAAGTTTAATATTGTGGGTGCTACTTCATGCTAATGCAGAACTCCACAGGATGTTTTTGTGCTGGTCAAGGGCAGTCAAGTCTGGGGTGAACCAAGGGTTATATCTGTTCTTAGTTCTACATTTTTTGAATGGGGCATGCTTATTTAAGATGGTGAGGAAAGCACTTTTGAAGAGCAACCAGGCATCCTCTACTGACGGGATGAGGTCAATATCCTTCCAGGATACCCGGGCCAGGTCGATTAGAAAGGCCTGGTCACTGAATTGTTTTAGGGAGCGTTTGACAGTGATGAGGGGTGGTCATTTGACCGCGGCCCCATTACACACATTACAATTCACATGGTGTCCAGGGCACAGCTTGGGGCTGAAGGGGTCTATAACAAGGGGCAACGGTGAGAGACTTGTTTCTGGAAAGGTTGATTTTTGAAAGTAGAAGCTCGAATTGTTTGGGCACAGACCTGGATAGTATGACAGATCTCTGCAGTAGATTGCGATGCCGCCCCCTTTGACAGTTCTATCTTGTCGGAAAATGTTATAGTTAGGACATTTCTGGATTTTTGTTGGCCATGCTAAACCAGGATTCAGACACAGCTAGGACATCCGGGTTGGCGGAGTGTGCTAAAGCAGTGAATAAAACAAACTTAGAGGGGAGGCTTCTAATGTTAACATGCATGAAACCAATGCTGTTATGGTTACTGAAGTCAACAAATGAAAGCTGCTGGGGAATGGGAGTGATGCTGGGGGCTGCAGTGCCTGGGTTAACCTCTACATCACCAGAGGAACAGAGGAGGAGTAGGATAAGGGTACTGCTCAAGGCTAAAAGAACTGGTCGTCTAGTGCGTTTGGAACAGAGGGTTAAAGGAGCAGATTTCTGGGCGCAGAAGAGTAGATTCAAGGCATAATGTACAGACAAGGGTATGGTAGGATGTGAGAACAGGGGAGGTAAGCCTAGGCATTGAGTGACGATGAGAGAGGTTTTGTCTCTAGAGGCACCATTTTAGCCAGGTGAGGTCACCGCATGTGTGGGGGTTGGAACAAAAGGGCTAACTAAGGCATTTTGAGCAGGGCTGGAGGCTCTACAGTGAAATAAGACAATAATCACTAACCAAAACAGCAATAGACAAGGCATATTGAAATTAGGGAGACGCATGTGTAGCCGAGTGATCATAGGGTCGTGAGTGAATAGCTAGGCGAGCTGGAGGCACGCCGATTCAGACAGCTAGCAGGCCAGGACTAGCAGATGGGCCTCAGGGGGGACGTCGCAACGGGAGAGCTTGTTGAAACCCCCTCGGACGTTTACGTCGGCAGACCAATCGTGATGGATCGGCTGGGCTCCAGCAGCAATGGGTCCAGGCCAATTGGCAAAAGAGTTATTGAAGCCCAGGAATTGTCTGATGGCACTCTTCTGCTAGCTGGGAGAATGGCCTAGCTCGAGGCTAGCTCCAGGCTAACTGGTGCTTGCTTCGGGACAGAGATGTTAGTCAGGAGTAGCCACTAGGATAGCAGCTAGCTAGCTGCGATGATCCGGAGTAAAGGTTCAGAGCTTGCGGTAGGAATCCGGAGATGTGGTAGAGAAAAGCAGTCCGATATGCTTTGGGTTGATATCACGCTGTGCAGACTGGCAGGAATTGACCGGGCTAAGACTGGCAGATGTCTGAGTTAACGGTGATGACCGCTAGCAGTGGCTAACTGACTACTAGCTAGTAGCTAGTTAGCTGGCTAGCTTCTGAAGGGGGTTCCGGTTCTAAAGTATAAAAAATAGCAGATCCATACCACATTGGTTGAGGCGGTTTGCAGGAGAGTATGTATATATGTATATATAAGAAGAAAAACGATATGTACATGGGACGGGACAAGACGAAAACAAAACAGACGTCCGACTGCTACGCCATCTTGGATTATGATGTTTGCTCTGTCCAAAGTTACAACCAACTGATTGCAACATTACCGCATAAATTGAGGAGGTCAGTGAAAGGGGGATAAGGTTGGGAACTTGTTTGTCTGCCCTATATTACAAAACACATTTGGCAGATTTTCTTTGCATAAATAGAAAAATATACCAGTTTCGTTTGAGGATCAAAATGTTGACAGCTGCGCCATACAGGTTGAAAAATACCTGGGAAGAGATTTTCGAAGTTCCAAGTTCGTGGCACATAGTTTATGAACTGACACTCAAAACAACACTTGATTGAACACTGAGTTTTTTTTAATTTAAATTATACACAATTCTCGCCACCAACATAATATTATATATATGGAGTATATAACAATTTCAGCACTGCTGAAACAGAGTCATTAGATCATTTATGCTGGTATTGCCCCCGTTTAGCTTGTTTCTGGTCACAGGTTCAGGAGTGGCTGAAAAATCACAACATTCACCTAAACCGACCCTACAAATAGCACTGTTTGGTAATTTGGAAAGCCTTAGTCAATCAATTAATAAAGTAATACTCTTAGCAAACATATTCATATTTAATTTACAATCTATAAATACTATGAAATTAGAAATGTTCAGAATTAATTTAAGACATCACAGCACAGTTGAAAAATACTGTATATGGCACATGGAAATCAAGAAAGGGTGGTCTACGGAGATAGGTAGGATGGGCTGAGAGTAGCTGAGGGTTGGGATTAAAAGTTCATGATCTGCAAGAGTTAGGACTGAAAACGCAATTTATTATGTCAACCGTATATATCTGAGTATCTTTTAATGTGTAATGTGTATCTCAAACTATATTTCTCTTGTGTAATACTGTGTATAAATGTGCCATGTTTGAATAACGAATATGTAACAAATAGCTGTAAAAAAAACTAATGTAAAACAAAGTATGTTTTGTCCTCCGGAGAGGGTGAATGGGCCAATAAAAATGTAATATACATACAAAGAAAAATCAAGACAAAAAGTCCATCCACTTCGCATGTATCCCAACCTTGAAATGGTTCACCAAAGTCCACAGAATCTATTAAATGTAAAATATCATTATTTTTGGTGTGGTGGGTGTTTTGAGGTATTAGTAGCAGTCATTCAAATAAGTGCAAATGGTATGCAAAAGGAATTAAGGGGATCATGTTACATTTGTATTGTAGTAGGCGGAGCAACACAGTTATATTCAACATTTCCTTCAGTGCAAGTTTTGAAAACACAACCTTTTAAAAATTTTATTTTACCTTTATTTAACTAGGAAAGTCAGTTAACTTCTTTGGGATAGGGGGCAGCATTTTCACTTTTGGATGAAAAGCGTGCCCAGAGTAAACTGCCTCCTACTCAGTCCCAGATGCTAATATGAAAGACAGTTTTAGAAACTTCAGTGTTTTCTATCCAATACTACTAATAATAAGTATTTTTCAACTATTAGTATTAGTATTGGATAGAAAACACTGACGTTTCTAAAACTGTTTGAATGATGTCTGTGAGGATAACATAACTCATATGGCAGGCAAAAACCTGAGAAGAAATCCAAACAGGAAGTGGGAAATCTAAGGTTTGTAGTTTTTGAACTCAACCCCTATCTAATACACAGTGGGATCTGTGTCATTTCACACTTCCTAAGGCTTTAACTAGATGTCATCCGTCTTTAGAATGTTGTTTCAGGCTTCTACTGTGAAGGGGGCCGAATGAGAGGGGATTGAGTCAGAGGTCTGGCAGCAGCCTCGATCTCAGTCACGCGCATGAGAGGTAGCTCTCGTTCCATTGCTTTCCTACAGACAATGGAATTCTCCTGTTGGAACATTATTGAACATTTATGATAAAAACATCCTAAAGATTGATTCTATACTTAGTTTGACATGTTTCTACGACCAGTAATATAACTTTTTTGATATTTCGTCCGACCTTTCCGCTGGAAGTTGCACGCGCATTTTTCGATTTGTTTACCAAACGCCCTAACAAAAGGAGGTGGTATATTGACATAAATGATGAACTTTATCGAACAAATCAAACATTTATTGTGGAACTGGGATTCCTGGGAGTGCATTCTGATGAAGATCATCAAAGGTAAGTGAATATTTATAATGCTATTTCTGACTAATGTTGACTGCGCAACATGGCGGATATTTATTTTGGCTGGTTTGGGTTCTGAGCTCCGTACACAGATTATTGCATGGTATGCTTTTTCCAGTCCTAGAGAGGTTAAGAACAAATGCTTATTTACAATGACGGCCTACCCTGGCCAAATCCTGACGACGCTGGGCCAATTGTGCACCGCCCTATGGGACTCCCAATCACGGCCTGTTGTGATACAGCCTGAAATCAAACCAGGGTCTGTAGTGACGCCTCGAGCACTGAGATGCTGTGCCTTAGACCGCTGCGCCACTTGGGAGCACCTTTATGAAACAGACACGACATACTAGCCTATGCCAATTAAAGACTACTGGCCATTGGCTTGGAACAACAGCTTAACCGCTTTAGGAACATCAACTGCATTGACATTCATGAAAATGTGTTTAGTGTGTGCATATTGAATTAGGACATTTTACGCTCTACCTAACATCCCAGAAGGAAGTTGTGTCCCAGTGTTAACTGTCAGAATACCTCAAATTTGGTTAGAAAGAAAAGGCTAATTTACTTGCTATTGGGCTAACAATATTTTCAGGCGTTATGGAATTTAAATATCTGAAGGGAAAAATGCAATATGGGTATACAATATTCTTTCATTTTCATAGTACCTCTAAAAATATATTTTTGGGGAGATGTACAGTGCTTTCTTTCCTCCAGACGTGTTGTTGGTATTCAGGCCAAAGAGTTCAATCTTGGTTTCATCTGACCAGAGAATCTTGTTTCTCATGGTTTGAGAGTCCTTTAGGTGCCTTTTGGCAAACTCCATGCAGGCTGTCATGTGCCTTTACTGAGGAGTGGCTTCCATCTGGCCACTCTATCATAAAGGCCTGGTTTATGATAGGTTCTCCCATCTCCACAGAGGAACTCTGGAGCTCTGTCAGTGACCATCGGGTTCTTGGTCACCTCCCTGACCAAGGCCCTTCTCCCCCAATTGCTCGGTTTGGCCGGGCGGTCAGCCCTAGGAAGAGTCTTGGTGTTTCCAATTGTCTTCCTTTAAAGAATGATGGAGGTCACTGTGTTCTTGTGGACCGTCAATGCTGCAGACATTTTTTGATACTCTTCCCCAGATCGGTGCCTCAACACAATCCTGTCTCGTAGCTCTACGGACAATTCCTTTGACCTCACAGCTAGGTATTTTCTCTGATATGTACTGTCAACTGTGGAACCTTATATAGACAGGTTTGTGTCTTTCCAAATCATTGAATTTATCAAAGGTGAACTCCAAATAAATTGTAGAAACATCTCAAGGATGACCAATGGAAACCGGATGCTCAATTTTGAGTCTCATACCAAAGGATCTGAATACTTATGCAAATAATGTATTTCTGTCATTGTGGATTATAGTGTGTCGATTGATGAGAAAAATGTTTTATTTAATCCATTTTAGAATAAGGCTGTAACGTAACAAAATGTGGAAAAGGGAAGTTGTCGATATACTTTCCGAATGCACTGTATATCATAGAGGTTAAATATAATACATGTTATTCATATGCTCTATTTAATTATTTGATGTATCAACTGCTAAGTCATTTTATAAACACTTTAAATATGCCCGTAAGTGCTACCAGATGTGCATGGGCTTCATTGCCTCATGTTGAAAACAGGTCATTACATGGTAAATACAGTAGCCTAAATTTCACAAACAGATAATACTTTAAATTGTTTCTAGAACGTAAAAGCTCTGGACTCTACAGCTGTAGCCCTTTCCACTCACAGACCTTGCCATCTCGAATACGGGTTGAAAATGTCTGATTTTATCATTGATAAGCGCCTAAATTGGAATGCAGTTGCTGTACGGTAACATGCTGTACATGACGTCAGAGCTGACATTCTCGGCTTCACAGCATTGTATGGGTTTTGATTGACAACCGTTATAAACTTGAGCACCGCGCGATACAAGAAGATGCTCCCATCCCTCCTGCTAATTGGGCTACTTTTGCACATTTGTTATGCCTGAGTGAAATGCTGTAAATAGAGAGGAGTCAATGTGTTTTAAAAGATGAGACATTGAGCATCAAAATGAATACCGGTCTAATTTTATACAAGCAAACCAAACACTCGTGATTCCAAATGTAAACTTCACATTTCCATATTTGAAAACTTATAGCATTTACAGTATCAAGGTTTATGATCACTATGTTTGATCCGCGGTTATAAGGATGACATGTCCCAAACAGAATGAGCTGATGTTTGTGACATTGTGAAGAAAATTCCCAGCGGAGCTTGCACTTGAATGCTCTCATGACTCCGTTCTATGCACACCAACATCTATGCACCCCAATTGCGATTTATAATGGAACATTTTTGGATTTTGTGAACAACAAAAGGCCTGTGTTCCAAAAAAAACTACAAGTGTCCTTGCTTCAGTTGGTCAGTGGCAAAGCTAGGAGAGCTAAAACACCTTATTGTTGAAGGCTCTTTCCTTGAGTCATAAAAGTGCATTGGAATTACTTAGGAACTGTGCACACTTTGGAGAGGTGTGTGGCCAATTGGAGATACCAGTTAGACTTCTCACTCAAACCCTTATAATACTTTTTTCTGCACCCATTCCAAAATGTCAATGAATATTCTTATTATGTTACTGAATATATCCAGATTATTTTCTGATTTTGTTATTGACAAATTCTGTGAAAAGTACAGATAATGTATATACATAAAATCAACAGTTTAATGTTTGGATTCAGTCTTGTTTCAGGTGTCCTCGTCTTTGACCTGATAATTTTCTGATAATCTCCAAAGTGTTCTCTTTCAATTGCTGCTATGGTCATGCATTTGCTTTTTATAGTTCTTCTGTTAGAAACATTTAAATGTGGCCTCATCCATATAGGCCAATTTCCACGAGTGTAAGGGGTTCATGAAAATGTTTCATGTTTGTAAAAAAGGTCACGACATGATCAGACAACATGTTGTTACGTCCATCCTGCACACACAGACGCAAACACGCTATTTTTCCACCGCACTTGTTTGGTATCTGAAAGCCATTAGCTTGAATTAGATATTTGCTGTCAGAGAAGACAAAAGTGCACTCTCCTTTGGTCATCAGCAATTATCCCATATGAAAGATTCCAAATTAGAGGCTGGGATAATTTGCCCTAGTCTTTACAGAAACATACATTTCCCTAATTGCATATAATTGTGAAGTGTGTTCTTGGCATAGCTGGATGTAATTGCGGACAACCACTATAGCGTCCAACGGCTCAAAAGAACTCCTTATCCAATCATGAACCCCGGCGCAGCAACAAACCCTCTCATCCAGGCTGTATCACATCCGGACGTGATTGGGAGTCCCATAGGGCGGCGCACAATAGGCCCAGCGTCTTACGGGTTTGGCCGGGGAAGGCAGTCATTGTAAATAAGAATTTGTTCTTAACTGACTTGCCTAGTTGAATAAAGGTTAAATAAATGTTTTTTTTTAAATTACCTTCCTCTCTATTGTCTATCACAGTGCCAACCGTTTTGTCACCAAAGCCCCATATACTACCCACCATTGCGACCTGTATGCTCTTGTTGGCTGGTCCTCGCTTCATATTTGTCGCCAAACCCACTGGCTCAAGGTCATCTATAAGTCTTTGCTAGGTAAAGCCCCGCCTTATCTCAGCTCACTGTTCACCATAGCAGCACCCGCCCGTAGCATGCGCTCCAGCAGATACAGTTGAAGTCGGAAGTTTACATACACTTAGGTTGGAGTCATTAAAACTCGTTTTTCAACCACTCCACAAATTTTTTGCTAACAAACTATGGTTTTGACTAGTCGGTTAGGACATCTAATTTGTTCAAATTTTTCCAACAATTGTTTACAGACAGATTATGTCAATTCTAATTCACTGTATCCCAATTCACAATTCCAGTGGATCAGAAGTTTACATACACTATGTTGACTGTGCCTTTAACCTGTCGGAACCCCGTTGCGAAAGCGGAACCCCTTGCCAACAGCCAATGAAATTGCAGGGCGCCAAATACAAATCAACAGAAATCTCATAAATCTAATTTCTCAAACATACAAGTATTAGGCACCATTTTAAAGATACAATTCTCGTTAATCCAGCCACAGTGTCTGATTTCAAAAATGCTTTACAGCGAAAGCTCCACAACCGATTATGTTAAGTCACCACCAACTCACAGAAAAACCCAGCCATTTTTCCAGCCAAAGAGAGGAGTCACAAAAAGCACAAATAGAGATAAAATGAATCACTAACCTTTGATGATCGTCATCAGATGACACTCATAGGACTTCATGTTACACAATACATGTATATTTTGTTCGGCAAAGTTCATATTTATATCATAAAATCTTATTTTACATTGGCGTGTTATGTTCAGTAGTTCCAAAACATGCAGTGATATTACAGAGAGCCACATGAATTCACAAAAATACTCATTATAAATGTAGATGACAATACAATTTTTAGACATGGAAATATAGATAAACTTCTCCTTAATGCAACCGCTGTGTCAGATTTCAAAAGAACTTTACGGAAAAAGCATGATCTGAGAACGGCGCTCAGAGCCCAAACCAGCCAGAGAAATATCCGCCATAAAACATTATTCATAAATGGCATTATAAATATTTACTTACCTTTGATGATCTTCATCAGAATGCACTCCCAGGAATCGCAGTTCCACAATAAATGCTTGTGTTGTTTGATAATGTCCATAATTTATGTCCATTTATGTCCAATAGCTTCTTTTGTTAGGGCGTTTGGTAAACAAATCCAAATGAGCGATCTGGTCCATTCGGACAAAACGTTCAAAAAGTTATATTACAGGTCGAAGAAACTTGTCAAACTAAGAATAGAATCAATCTTTAGGATGTTTTTATCATAAAAGTTCAATAATGTTCCAACCGGAGAATTCCATTGTCTGTTGAAAAGCAATGCAACAACAGCTACCTCTCAAGTGAAAGCGCATGACTGAGAACAAGACCTCAGAAAAAAAAATGTAGACCTCCACAAGTCTGTTTCATCCTTGAGAGCAATTTCCAAACGCCTGAAGGTACCACGTTCATCTATACAACCAATAGTACGCAAGTGTAAACACCATGGGACCACGCAGCCGTCATAATGCTCAAGAAGGAGACACGTTCTGTGTCCTAGAGATTAATGTACTTTGGTGCGAAAGATGCAAATAAATCCCAGAACAATAGCAAAGGACCTTGTGAAGATGGTGGAGGAAACGGGTACAAAAATATCTATATCCACAGTAGAACGAGTCCTATATCGACATAACCTGAAAGGCTGCTCAGCAAGGAAGAAGCCACTGCTACATAACTGCCATAAAAAGCTAGAGAACGGTTTGCAACTGCACATGGGGACAAAGATTGTACTTTTTGGAGAAATGTCATCTGGTCTGATGAAACAAAAATAGAACTGTTTGGCCATAATGACCATCGTTATGTTTGGAGGAAAAAGGACGAGGCTTGCAAGCTGAAGAACACCATCCCATCTGTGAAGCACGAGGGTGGCAGCATCATGTTGTGGGGGTGCTTTGCTGCAGGAGGGACTGGTGCACTTCACAAAATAGATTGCATCATGATGGAGGAAAATTATATGGATAAATTGAAACAACATCTCAAGACATCAGTCAGGAAGTTATAGCTTGGTTGCAAATGGGTCTTCCAAATAGACAATGACCGGATGCATACTTCCAAAGTTGTGGCAAAATGGCTTAAGGACAACAAAGTCAAGGTATGTGAGTGACCATCACAAAGCCCTGACCTCAATCCTATAGAGATTTTGTGGGCAGAACTGAAAAACCATGTGCGAGCAAGGAGGCCAACAATCCTGACCTAGTTACACCAGCTTTGTCAGGAGGAATGGGCCAACGTTCACACATCTTATTGTGGGAAGCTTGTGGAAGGCTACACGAAACGTTTGACCAAAGTTAAACAATTTAAAGGCAATGCTACCAACTACTAATTGAGTGTATGTAATCTTTTGACTCACTGGGAATGTGATAAAATAAATAAAAGCTGAAATAAATCATTCTCTCTACTATTATTCTGACATTTCACGTTCATAAAATAAAGTGGTGATCCTAACTGACCTAAGACAGGGAATTTTTACTAGGATTAAATGTCAGGAATTGTGAAAAACTGAGTTTTTAAGTATTTGGCCAAGGTATGTACACTTCCGGCTGCAACTGTATATTTCAATGGTCATCCCCAAGCCAAACCCTCCTTTGGCCGCCTTTCCTTCCAGTTCTCTGCTGCCAATGACTAGAACAAATTGCAAAAATCACTGAAGCTGTAGTCTTATATCTCCCTCCCTAACTTTAAGCATCAGCTGTCAGAGCAGGTTACCGGTCATTGCACCTGTACACAGCTCATCTGTAAATAGCCCACCCAACTATCTCATCCCCATATCGTTATTTATTTTTTTGCTCCTTTGCACCCCAGTATCTCTACTTGCACATTCATCTTCTGCACATCTATCACTCCAGTGTTTAATTGCTAAGTTTTAATTATTTCACCACTTTGGCCTATTTATTGCCTTACCTCCATTTGCACACACAGTATATATATTTTTTTTATTGTGTTATTGACTGTACGTTTGTTTATCCCATGTGTAACTCGATTGTATGTGTCGCACTGCTTTGCTTTATTTTGGCCAGGCCGTAGTTGTAAATCCGAAATTGTTCTCAACTTGCCTACCTGGTTCAATAAAGGTATAATTCAAAATAAAATTGACAGGGCCTTTCAAAAAGGCCAGTCTGAAGACCACTGGCCAATTAGGGTAGATTTCCATCTACTGGCCCCTCACAGAAATGACTGCCCAATGGTTGCGCTCCCCCTGGACAAGTCAGAGTTTATATTTTTGTTTCTGTTCTAAATTAAAATAGTACATCGTTTTCCGCTGAGTCTTTTTTTAAATGATGATGTATTTTTTAAATGAAGAAATGCTTCTTCAGTAGGTGATGGAGATATTAGCGTACTATTCATAAAGCAAAACTATTGCTGGAAAACAGTAATGTGGTCAATTTGGAGTGGTATGAATTGTTCATTGGCTGGTTAAGGCAGAGCAGCAGTAACACTCCTGCCTCTGCTCAGAAATACTTTGTATGAAGCTTTGAACTGACCTGACACAAACTACAAACCCCTACTGTATACACAACAGTATGGCTATAGTCACACATTAGGTGGTTCCTTATTAAATGTAATCATTTTTATGAATACATTTTGAAATTAACATTGAAATCTTTTCTGGAAAACCAGCGTTGAGTTGATGCCGTTATGTATCAAGCATCGCAGAGTTGGAGTGATGATACAGGATCAGGTGTCCATGTAATCTTATTCATTGTGATTGGCACTACTACTCTGAGATGCTTGATAAATAGAGCCCCTGGTGAGCCCTCTGAAGACCTTTGCCCTCTGCTCTCTCCCCAGTGCCTATCAGCTGGTTGTGAAAGAGGAACGCAAGCAGAAGGTGCGGCGGGCGGCCGACGTGCTGGAGTGCTTCTCCGTCCCGGTCAGCTTCAAGAATGCCTCCATCTTGGATTTGCCCCACTACTTTGCAGCGGAGCTCCCGCCTATATACCTGACTGTGGTGCAGCCTTTCAGCGTAGGTGACAACAAGACCTACAATGGCTACTGGAACCCCCCTCTCTCTCCAGCCAAAAGCTACAGCATTTACTTCCAAGCCCTGAGCAAAGCCAATGGGGTGAGTAGTCATACAATCTTTTCAAGGTCCATCACTGTTCAATGTCACTGTTGTATGATGTCTAAATGCAGATTAGGGTTGTCACGATACTATAATCATGGTACTCAGAACTATCATGACAAGTAAATAAAACATGAAACGGCTTAATTTCTTGAGGAAAACGAGCCTTGTCATTTGGGGTCCTTATCCCATTTATAACACACCATATTTGAGATAAAGCAGGTTTTTATACGACAGAGTTCAGTCTGCATCGTGATTTTCTTTTTGCCATGAGACATTGAGTATTGTAGTATTGTGATAATGGTATCATGACACCCCTAATACAGATGTTCAACCTTTTAGTATTACTCACCTTTTGTGTGCAGTGCTGAATCTTGAAAGACCACATTTTTTCATGCTATCTTGAATCATATCAATTTCAGTCTTTAAAGGTGTAATTTACTACGGGGTGCATGCACGCTCTATTTCTGTTTTTAAATACAACTAAGATGATATACACTGAATGTACCTAATATTGAGTTGCCCTCAGAACAGCCACAATTCGTTGGGGCATGGACTCTACAAGGTGTCGAAAGCGTTCCACAGGGATGTTGGCCCATGTTGACTCCAATGCTTCCCACAGTTGTGTCAAGATGGCTTGAGCATGAAAAACCCAGCAGTGGTGCAGTTCTTGACACCAACTGATGCGCCTGGCACCTACTACCATACCCCGTTCAATGGCACTTAAAGTGCACTCATAAAGGGGCTGACAAAGAATAATGTTCATTATTACACTCAAACGTCTTTCACTAACTCGGTTTCCATCCAATTGGCGACAGATTTTCATGTGAATATTCTAAAATCTGCCTCAAGAAAATCTAAGTGACATCAATAAGGGATCATAGCTGGTCACCTGGTCAGTCTATGTCATGGAAAGAGCATGTCTTCATAATGTTTTGTACACTCAGTATATGATCTATTACCACAGGAGGTTTGTTGCACCTTAATTGGGGAGTATGGGCTCGTTCTATTGACTGGAGCAGAATAAGTGAAATGGCAACAAATACATCAAACACATGGTTTCCAGGTGGGTGAAGCCATTCCATTTGCTCCTTTCCGTCCATTATTACGAGCCGTCCTCCCCACAGCAGGCTCCTGTGTCTAGAACAGACCTAACATAATACATACCTATCAGTCTAGTGAATGTACAGTAAAATGGCAAAAGGTTCTTCTTCGTAGACAGCATGCAAATATGTATGGCTCAGCTCTTTTTAATCGAAAAACAAGATTTGACTATAAAATGGATTTCAAAATAGGTTAAGACCAGAGGACTGTTAAATAATTTTCCACCTCTGCGACTTTGTTTGGCAGGGGCATCAGCTGGCGTTACAAGCAGCACCTTCCCAACGCTCAAGTTTTCCCAGAATGCAGTTTAGCTTGCCTGAGCGTTGGTCACATCGGCTTCATGATTTGATTGGATATCAGTCAATTCAATCTGAGTTTCAGACTCAGTGAGAGAACATTCAAAACAACATTAGACCATGACCCAGATAAATAAATAAAAAGTAATGCATAAAATATGGATTTAGCTTGGTAGTTTAGACCTGCCATCAAAGATAAGGCATTTATTCCACCTCTCTTGTTCAGTAATTTGTTACTCTGTCGAAACCTTTAGAGGGACGAGTATGTGACTATTTTCCATTATACTTTGCCCCATTAAATTCAGGTTAGAGAACAGATTTTTTTTTTTGCTTTACATCAAGCTTAACTGTCACTCTGTGGCTTCAAGGTACGGCAGCCCATCATTATTTCATGTAAGTATTTTTTCCATTTAGCCAGTGTTACAAATGTAAATGCTCAGTGTAAACATGTTGATTACTGTTGCTCACTTATACTCTCCATCTTTTAAGAGACTGCGTAATGTACATACTGACAGTACTGTGCATTTTCCCTTACCCTCTACTACAGCTTGAAATACCAATGAGATTGAGTTGTGCATGATGGCAGCCCCTAGTTTGCTCATCAAGTCTTCTTTCATGGGTGGCATCCTGTAGATGCCATTCTTTCATCCTTCCATTGTGCCAATTAGAAAGAGTACACATCAAATGAGCCAGAGTGGGCTTTTCCAAAGCTATGTGATGCCACCCAAGCTCCCCAACAAAAATGGCATTGCCTTAGGGAGGAGAGTCTAAGTCTGGACAGGGAAAGAGGGAAGGAGGGAGAGAGTGAAAAACGTAGTATGAGAGAGAGAGAGAAAGAGAGTGGGAGAGACAGTGGAAGAGAGAGAGAGAGACGGGTAGAGGGACGCTCTGTCCCCCAGTACAGACGAGCTGCCAGCTGATACCTCAGCTCCATCTCTCCTGGCACTGCCAATTGCACTCGAAACCCTCCTCCCTCGCCTATCAAGTCCCCCAGGCTCCTTTCTTGAGACCAGCCGCAGTGACCAGACTTTAACTCTGCATTGTTGGAAAAGGACCCAGAAGTAAGCGTTTCACTGTTTGTCTAGACCGGTTGTTGAATGTGACAAATAACATTTGATTTGATGCCCTACACAGCAGTGGCGAGGAGGGCGGCCATATTGACTGACTGGTCATATTTTTGGCAGTTGTTTCCCCCCAGAATGTGATGTTGAGGCTTGACAACTAGGAGACAACACACCTACTCCATTTCCTGTGGTACCAACCACCAGGAGCGAATGAAAACATTTTTTTTGTGCTTTTGGCCAACATCTAGTAGTGTTGGCTTTGAAAATGCTGAGGTACAGTTAACAGCAAGCCTGGCTTGAAAAAACAACAGATAAAGCAACATCTCACAGCACAATGCCTCTCTCCTATTACAAATTTTGTTTTTTCCATGTGTGTTTTGAGGTTGGACTTAACACCTATAGCTCGTTAGCACATAGGGCACACCGATGGGTGTCACCTCGTTAGTCACCTGTACTGGTTACCATCTCGTTAGTGGGAAGATGTTTCACCTTTGCTGGTCCAGGTGCTATTTAAGAGTGGCTGGGTCAGTGCTCCAGTGTCTCGATAGATGTGGAGGGTTAACACCTTTAGCTCGTGCTTCCTATTTAGATTTTTAGACAAACTATCCTGTATCTGATTTTGTTTTGTGCCACCATTTTGGTTTGTTTCCTGTCATTAAATTCGTTGTGGGTTTTTCTTCTGTTTGCCTTTTGGGCAAATTTAGTGGGTGCTCATGGTGGGTATCTTTTAGGTTCCAATTGTTGTCGCTAGTCAACTTAATGTTTTTTATTTATTCTGTCTCTTGTTTTTGTTCAGGGACAAGGTGTAATTATGAAGTAATTTCAATACATCAATCAGTATACCAAATGTAGCTTCACTGCAATTTTTTACCGTTAGTTCCTGGAAAGGCTAAATTAGGACATGTCGGACCACAATTTAGACAGACTGGTGATGTGAGCTCTCTAGGACACCGTGGATGTCTGTGTCTCCTACAGCGGTTCAACCAGCTGCACCACAGGGACTTGGTATTCAGCTCAGACTAGCGCTCTTAGCCACAAGATGTCTTCCAACTAGAGACCAGCATCTGCAACGCAGCCAAGCAGCATTTAAACAACCGCCTGTAAAAAAAACGTTCCAGGATAAGACTATAAATTAACGCTACTTTATTAACATTACTGCTTCATACTGTTGTGGCTTGCTAATTAACATCCCAGTGAAAAAGCTTTTGCATATGGCTGCCTCCTTTCAGGTCTAGGCCATGCATAAGAAGTTTTGTCAAACAGGTTAGCGATGGTGAATGGGGAATTCTCCTCTGGCTTTCATAACATTTTTTCGATGGTTGGCCAGGTGCTTTGAAATGGAGGGCATGCTTATCAAGAATGCCCTAGAACTCGGGAGAAAATGCCATGCTAGTGTTTGAGGAGAGCTCCTTACAACAAAACACTTTTTTCACATTGATAGGTTTGAAAAATTCACCTCTGAAGGTGAAATGTGTACTTACATTCTGAAATCTTGCTCTGATTTATCATCCAAAGGGTCCCAGAGATAACATGAAGTTTAATTTTGTTAGATAAAATCATTTTTAAAATCCTAAAAAGGTCCATATAACATGCACAATTGATTTTGTATTATCACTTGTTCAATTTGCAAAGAAAGGAATCTGTGAAAATCTAACCCTAAACATAGTTTCAACCAGTCAAATCACATTCGTATGTATTCCTCAGAGATCCTTGAACGTAACCAGACATCACTATATCATTAGGGGTGTAGTATATCCTATAGGACACCAAATTTGATGACGCGGCCGGTCTTCATTTTATCTACTGTATCTTTGTCAAATAAGCACCAATCGGTGTCAATCAAAGCTAGCTAGATAGCTAATAGCTGCGCTTTATGGGAGTATACAGAAACCTGTGTGCCTTTTTCCTTTTGGACCAAAATGATACGAATATTCAGAGTTATGAAAACTGGTTGTTTTGACAATGTTTAACTTGTAATATGGCTACTAATAATGGAAAAGTTCAATAAAAGTTCAAGTATACAGATTTGACGATATTCTTGCAGAAAAATGTAATATGAATGCAACTGTCTCCTTCATGATTTGCCAAATGTACCTGGGTGACTTCACACTAAATGTCATGTAGTTCGCTCATACTTCAAGTTATCCGTCTGAAACTTTGCACATACACTGCTGCCGTCTTGTGGACACCATCGGAATTTCAACCAGAGTGATGGCTAGAACTGGAACCTTTCTCTTGCATTTCAAAGATGGTGGTAGAAAAAAACGGTTGTTTTTTCTTTGTATTTTCTTCTACCAGATCTATTGTGTTTTATTCTCCTACATTCAATTCACATTTCCACAAAATTCAAAGCGTTTCCTTTCAAATGGTACCAATAATATGCATACCCTTGCTTCAGGGCCTGAGCAACATTTAGTATGTCATTTTAGGCGTAATTTGATTTTTTTTAAAAGAGGGCTATCCCTAAGCAACCATCCACATAACATGTAGGCCTGAACCACATTTATTATGAAATGAAGGCAAATCACTATGGAATCCTGTCTCTCATGATTTGAAGACTGTGTCTTTTGATTCTAACATTAACAATGCTAGATAGCCAAGTAGCTTACCCTGCTGCATCTGAAATAAAGTGGTTTTAACATTAAAAGCCAAATACAGCCTTTGCACCTGTCGAAGCAACCACCCAACAACACTGTAGGCCTATTGGAACAAATAAAAGTAAGATGTTTCTTAACTTTGAAAATGTAGGCTATTTGGAAAAGCCAAGGGAGCTGCAACTTCGTTGGTGATGGTGGTTTTGCCGAATGGAATCATGGGTGTTTGATCCTTGAACAACAGAAAAATATTGGAGTAAGCTGACTATAAATATCATTCTATAGATTTTTGAGTGCCTATTTAAAATATTTACAGATGTTATTAGACCAAGACAGCCAGAGCAACATATTCAGTAGCAAGGAGTTCCAATACGATCAGAAAACTACAGATGGGTTGTATCGACAGCTGAAAATTACTGTCCATCATTTATTTTATTTGTCATCTCGGGGATCCTACTCCGGTTTTGCCCATTCTAAACAGTCAATAGACATGAAATCATAGAAGTGCACTAAAACAATGTAGGGCATCACTAAATACTTCATAGTAACAACCTAAATGTTAAAGTGTTGGAGTTGCCCTATAATAAATTAATCTCTGAGGGATTCTTACACATGCCATATCAGGATAATCTAAGAGTTGCTTTTAGAACCTAAAATCTTAGTTTATTCCAAATGTCCTCTCTCTCTGTGTCATAGAAATGGAACAAGAATATCTCAATGATATAGGCAAGCGCCACTATTATTTCCCCCTATTTTCCAGGTTTTTCTATCAGCTCTTGGCCACTGCTCTCCCCCCTTCCTCCCCTTCCTATCTGTCTCACCTTTTCTTTTATAAGCTGGCTTGATGCTGAGGTGGGGTTTCAATTCCACCCCTGTGCCCACAGGCTCCAGACCTGGCCCAGTTTGGGGATACACACACTGGGTGTCTGATTAAGATAAAGAGGGTGCATGTGTGCGCGTGCACAGAGCTGGAATAGGGTGGGGGGCCTGTGGATGGATGATTTGAGGCCGAAGGGGCAGGCGATGGGTTGTTCTCCCCTGGGCTCCACGCAAGGCTGGGTTTGTGAAGGCAGACTGTGGGAGGTTTACACACCAGTGAGAGATGAGAGCGAGAGGGCGATAGAGGGGGAGGAAGGAGAAACAGAGACGAAGGGAAAGAGGAAGGAAAGAGAAAAATACAGGAATCATAGGGCTGCTGAGTGTGCCCTGATGCTGAATTGATGTGACTATCAGAAGTGAAATGGCATTGCGGTGGATAGGCATAAGCAATTCCTCCCAAAGTTCAATTCTCCCCCAAAGTTCAGTGTCTGGGTTATGGTATCACTGAGTGTACAAAATGTTAAGAACCCCTTCCCCCCTTTGCCCACAGAACAGCCTCAGTTCGTCGGGGCATGAACTCTACAAGGTGTTGAAAGCGTTCCACAGGGATGTTGACTCCAATGCTCCCCACAGTTGTGTCAAGATGGCTGGATGTTCTTTGGGTGGTTGACCATTCTTGATACACATGGGAAATTGTTGAGCGTGAAAAACCCAGCACCATTGCAGTTTTTGACACAAACTGGTGCGCCTGTCACCTACTACCATACCCCGTTTAAAGGCACTTAAATATGTTTTTCTTGCTCATTCCCCGTCTGAATGGCACACATATACAATCCATGTCTAAATTGTCTCAAGGCTTAAAAATAATTTTTTAACCTGTCTCCTCCCATTCATCTACACTGATTGAAGTGAATTGAAGTGAATTGAACAAGTGGCATCAATAATCATAGCTTTCACCTGGATTTACCTGGTCATGAAAAGAGCAGGTGCCCTTAATGTTTCGTACACTCAGTGTATAAATGATTGGACAATTCAAATTTAGGAGAATCTCTTATATAACGGTTTAATGTGATTTATTATTATGTGACCTGTTAATGTTTTCTACACTCAATGTATATGCCTGTGCTTTTGTGTGGAGTGTGGATCTTTTCGGACCTAAGCAGATGCTTTTATCTCAAGAAAGAGACACATTAAAGGGGCACTCATAAAGGGTCTGTCAAAGAAAAATGTAATTATTACACTATTACAAGACATCTGTCACTAGTAAGGTTTCCATCCAATTGGCGACAGATTTCCATGCCAATATGAAAACATCTGCATAAAGATAACTTTTTAAATTTTCCACCAAACGGACTTATTATGGATAAAAATGAGATGTGTGATGACGTACCGATAGTTTTGTCACAAAAACTGTTGCGTTAAATAGAAAATGTGTGAAAATGTGTCTACTCTTGGCACATGCGTTATAGCCAACAGCTCACAGATATAGTGCAGTACATTTTGGGTAGTGTAACTTAACATAATAATTTAACTTATTTGAACATTCTGTCATAAAGAGCACATGTTCAACATTTTCCCATCTCAAAGGGTTAAAAATAAAATACTATAATAAATGCCAATAAAGTTCCATTAGATTAACAGGGTTGAGGCTTTCACCTTAAATCAACCATAAATCTCCTTGTGACGGAGGGATGGAAGCTTGTTGTGTGCAATGGGGAGAGGCAATTGAATGTAAGCTTAACAACATTTTTTAAATTAAATATTTCTAGCCTATCTATGGATAATAGAGTTGACATGTTATATTCGACTCGCTCAATTTTCCACCACAAAACACAAGAAAATGACCAAAGAGAGCAGAAACAGGTCACCTGCTTTAACACTGATTTGACGATTATGTTAATTGTTTCTTTTGAAAAACAAATCACCATATTAAAGGTGAGAGTTCAGTACATGTAACAGGGTTGACCTTAAAATGAGGGACAGACGTAATGAATCACTAATCACATTAAATAAATCATCTTAAGAAATTACTTTGTCAAAGCAAGAAAATAACTAGGGCTTTACAATGATGGAGAAATGTAGGGGTTAAGTTGGTAAAAACCTTCCTAAAAGTATTTTTGGCACTTTAGCAAGTCTTTATTCACATAAAAAAAAAATATTTATTTAATTTTCCATGTGGTCTATATTAAAGGGCACTTCACTCAATATGATAGGCTTTTTCTGCTTAAAATATCAAAGGGATGCAAAATGGACTCGTGGAGCTACCGAATGTGTCCAATTCACCTCCATTTCGTTCTCCTGATCATTCGGTCTCAAAATCTAGGGGATTTACGGTAGTTAATGGTAGTTGCCACCAATACCAGGGATTTAAGTTAAAGGTAGTTGCCACCGTGGCAATTGACCTGTTAATGAGGTTTCATTGAGCTGCACGTTTAGTATGTGTATCTGTGTTCAACATCTGTTCTGGGGCGGCAGGTATGTTAGTGGTTAGAGTGTTGGGCCAGTAACCGAAAGGTTGCTAGATCGAGCTGACAAGGTAAAAATCTGTCATTCTGCTCCTGAACAAGGCAGTTAACCCACTGTTCCTAAGCCATCATTGTAAATAAGAATTTGTTCTTAACTGATTTGCCTAGTTAAATAAAGAAAATGGGAATCAATGGGAATCACAGCTCAAAGCTGCCCAGTGACACGAGCCTATGAGATGAGCTAAATATGCTCGCTTTGAGGCAAGTAACACTGAAACATGCATGAGAGCATCAGCTGTTCTGGACGACTGTGTGATCACGCTCTTCGCAGCCGATGTGAATAAGACCTTTAAAGAGGTCACAAGGCCGCAGGGCCAGACGGATTAAAAGGACGTGTACTCCGAGCATGTGCTGGACAACTGGCAAGTGTCTTCACTGACATTTTCAAACTCTCCCTATCGGAGTCTGTTATACCAACATGTTTCAAGCAGAGTCCCTGTGTCCATAGTCCCTGTGTCCAAGAACACTAAGGTAACCTGCCTAAATGACTACAGACCCGTGGCACTCGCATCTGTAGCCATGAAGTGCTTCATAAGGCTGGTCATGGCTCACATCAACACCATTATCCCAGGAACATTAGACCCACTCCAATTTACATACCACCCCAACAGATCCATAGATGATTTTTCTTTATTGCACTCCACACGGCCCTTTCCCACACTGGACAAAAGGAACACCTAAGTGAGAATGCTATTAATTGACTACAGCTCAGCTTTCAACACCATAGTGCCCTCAAAGCTCATCACTAAACTAAGGACCCTGGGACTAAACACCTCCCTCTGCAACTGGATCCTGGACTTCCTGACGGGTTGCCCCGCAGGTGGTAAAGGTCGGTAACAACACATCCGCCACGCTGATCACAACAGTGGTAGGCCTGATCAACAATGAGACAGCTTATAGGGAGAAGATGAGAGACCTGAACGTGTGGTGCAAGGACAACAACCTCTCCCTCAGCGTGATCAAGACAAAGGAGAAGATTGTGGACTACAGAAAAAAGAGTATCAAGCATGCTTCTCATCGACGGGGCTGAGGTGGAGCAGGTTGAGTGCTCCATATCAACAACAAACTATCTATCATGGTACAAACACACCAAAACAGTTGTGAAGAGGGCACAACACAACCTCTTCCCCCTCAGGAGACTGAAAAGATTTGGCATGGGTCCCCAGATCCTCAATTTTTTTTGCAGCTGCACCATCGAGAGCATCCTGACGGGTTGCATCACTGCCCGGTATGGCAACTGCTTAGCATCTGACCGTAAGGCACTACAGAGGGAAGTACGTATGGCCCAGTGAATCACTGGGGCCAGGCTTCCTGCCATAACGGACCTATATAGTAGGTGGTGTCAGAGGAAAGCCCCCAAAAAATTCAGAGACTCTCTGCTACCGCACGGCATGCGGTACTGGAGCGCCAAGTCTAGGACCAAAAGGCTCCTAAACAGCTTCTACCCCCAAGTCATAAGCCTCATTATTGTTATTTTATTGTGTTACTTTATATAATTTTTTTACTTTTGTTTATTTGGTAAATATTTTCTTAACTCTTCTTGAACTGCACTTTTGGTTAGGGCTTGTAAGTAAGCATTTCACGGTAAGGTCTACACTTGTTGTATTTAGCGCATGTGACAAATAAAGTTAGATTTTTATTTATTTTGGACCTAAGCCTTCCTTCCAGCCGTTGGGACAACAACTCCCATTGTTAGGGCGGAGACATGAGCATCTTGTCATTATATACAGATCTATGCCCACACAGATCGGACAAGTATGAGCAATGGATTACGGTCTCTACTACATCGCACAGTTTGGGCTTGATCTGATTTATCTCTAGAGAATGCCCTGGGTCAGAGCTAATTAGTTCGGACCAGAGCCCTGGACCAGAGCCCTGGACCAGCGCTAGCTAGCTACTAGCTACGCCCTGGACCAGAAGTAGTGCGGACCAGAGCTAGCTAGCAGAAGAACCGGCAGCAGTGTGTCCTGTGTCCAGTCAATCTACATGCACCACAACACAATGCAGAAGCTAACCCAGAGTGCAGTAGCCTGCGCATTCACACATAGGCCCAGACCGGCTACACTAACAATAAATAGTAGCTTAATTACTTGTGCTTGTGTTCATCTATATGGGAGATGTTGCATGGTATTAAGTCTGATTTAGATACAAGTAAAGTTTTAAAGAAAGTAACAGTAAGGTACAAAGCAACTGGATGAAACTATTAAGAAAGTAATAGTAGTTGTCATGGTAACGGGAAAATATGATTTAGAATATAGTGTCAAGGCTCCATAGGTACACTTAAACTATGGTGAAACTACAAAGACATGACCAGTAAGTTACATAATAATTGCTTAAGTACAGTTCTTAAATAACTGGGTAACGACTGGAAAGTAATAGGAAACAACAGCGAAACAAAACAACAAGGTAACTACCCAGCTACAAGCAAAGACCCAAGAGGTACGTTTTGAGGTTGGCTGACATAGTCAGTGCTTAAGTGCTGCTTAAGTGCTGCTGCTGAGAAGAGGGGGAAATGGCCTTAAATACTTACTACATAGCTTCTGCTTATTAACCTCTATTATTGATAGTGCTATCCACAGGGGGTACTTGGGAAGACTCATAAGAACATAGGACTACTGGTAAACAGCACATGAGGGGGTACTTAAGGGGTACTCCCAACAGAGCAAAATGTGATTGAGGGTACAGTAACCAAAAAAGATTGAGAACCACCACTGACCTAGTAGATGCCATTTGGAGAGCAAATGCCCTCACTGCTTTTGGGGTCAATCGTTTTTTGAAGTGTATGAAGTACTATGACTGAAATGTCTGGATTTCTGAACCCATTCCCATTCTTCTCTTGTGCTGTCTTGTTATTTCAATCCCAAATCCACTAGAACAGGGTTAGGCAACCCTGTTCCTGGAATGCCGCAGGTACTGTAGGATTTTGTTCCAACTAGGCACCACACCTGACCAACTGAGCTAATTGATCAGATCAGTGATTTGCCTAAATTCAACACAACTGGTCAGGTCGTTTAAATTAAAAACATGAAGTGCCTGCGGCACTCCAGGACCAGGGTTGCCTACTCCTACACTAGAACACGAGGAGAGTGATGGAAATCACTGTGTTGGGACAATATAATTGAATAACTCTCTGTCTTTTCAGGAAACCAAAATCAACTGTGTGAGACTGGCTACTAAAGGTATGAGAACATTTTTAATATGTCCCATGCATAGGAAATACATTACTTCATGGATTAAAGGCCCAGTGCAGTAGAAATAAACATGTATTGTGTTTTATACGAGGTTGGAATAATACTGTGAAAATTATGATAATGCTCTTTTAGTATAAGAGCTGTTTAAAAAGACTTCCTGAAATTCCAGCTTGTGGTGGGATGGAGTTTTGGTCTGAATGGTGACATCACCGGGCAGCAAATTGTTTTATAGACCAATAAGAAGGATAGTTCCAAACCTTTCTGCCAGTTACAGTTTCCCCACCACTCCCAGACAGTCAGAGCAAAATTCTTGCTTGCGAAATTGCTCTTTACTAAGAACCTACTTTTGTTTCTTTTTGACCATTTTAATTTAAAACAATCACAGTGACGTACTTATTTTTTTACCCAGGAATGATTTAATATTGAGCTGAAAATGGCTGCATTGGACCTTTAAAAAAATACTCATAGGGTCATATTTAGTAAAACTGTTAAATGCAATGAAATCAAAGAGATGCATATTTAACAAGTCAACTGGGCCCAATGAATGTTACTTGTATGTATTTGGAGCGCTACACCTGCATAGAAGTAGACTGTCCCTATTTTAAAGGTATAAGTGACCATAAGCCCCAAACTCTTGTCAGTGTTGAACCTGCATGGTTTTTTTCGATCTATACACTCCAAGATTCTGTTCAGCTTTTCATTTTCTCTCCATTCTGTTTATTTTCTCTAAACCATCTTTATAAAAAGAACACATTAAGGATCAGTAGTATCGAAGGACAACCTCCATTAATGTAATTGATGGTGAAAAAAACAGTTCACCCACAGAGAATACCATTTCATTATTCTGTTTTATTTTCTTCCCATTCCCTAATTTAAGTTGCTGTTTATCTTTTTAGACATACTGTACATACATTTTTGCACAGACAATATTCTTTTGATGTAGTTATTGATTTTCACGTAATTTTTTTGTCTTAAGTCAAATATTTCTCATCAGTGGGCTCTATTTTTTCCGTTCTTTTCTCTCACCATGCTCCTGTTCTGAATTGATCTCTTTACCGTGTTTGGAGTCTACACTTGTAGACACACTGATTGCATGTCTGCTTTGGAAAATACATGCTTTAAACTTTGTGGCCCTTCATCTCTTCTAGTACGAATACACAGCTTGATTATTTCAATATGATTGTATTTGATAGTTAAATACTGTATAGAATCTGTATGGAAATTTGGGGGTCATAATTGTTAACATGGAATTTGAGTTTCCTATTTGAAAAACCATGGCAATGTTGCTGAGATTGAAGCTGTCCTAATATGGACATCGTAAAAGTTTAGAGATCTAATTTTGGATCAAAACTCCCACAAAGTTCAAACATTTAAAAACATTTTTTTTTTTACTCCATCTCCTATTTTTCTTCTTCCAGTCAGAATCAAAGGTTAATATCAATGCTTTCATTCCAATGTCCCATTCACGTGCACTGAGAATCAAACCTCGAAAATATTCCTCTGAAATAGATTTATGGATCCGAAGATGCTATTAGGAACACTTCTACTACTTTTCCATTTTCCGTTAATGGAAACTATCCGACTCTTGTTGAAATTCATATATTCAGCCATCTATATAATCATACTGCCCATAGTTTTCTTCAAAATGTTATAGAAATATCACTTGAATTTTTACCTACTTACTGTGATTAATGTTCAATTGAAACAATGAAGGCGTCTTTTTTTTAGACAATTTTTCTTTGTTTCTTTCTTCTTTCATGCATGCTAACCGGGAACTTTAAACCTTGTTCTTAGTGGTAATAGGTAGGGGACAAAATACCACGCCGTACATACTTGTCATCCCCAGTGAAGGTGATTATTGCTCCATAGCCAGATTTCTTTATTCTGTTCTTTTATATACATTACTTTGTTTGTATTTTTTTTATTTTCTCTCTTTCCTCATCTTAATGCATTTGTTTGCATGTCTGGTCCACAAAAGTGTAGCTGGCTGTCATTGATTCCATTGAGACTACTGTACCTTGGTGCCCCAAATATGTATGGTTATCGTCCCTCTTATTATTTTCATTGTTTGTTACTATTTTGACAATCCCTGAGATTTGTTTGATAGTTGTCTTGTAGTTTTGCTCATGGACTTAAGCTTTTTAAACTGTATTGAATGTGCATCTGTAATCCCAATACATTTGGTAGAAAGTGGCTTAAACACAGATCTGACAAACATTTTGATATTTTCATCCACCATGATCTCTCTATGATTGATTGTTATTTGTCTTTTCTTAAGTGGCAAGAACATTATGATACTCGTTTATCATCCACGCGCCCTATTCAACAATTGTCAACTGCAAAGCAAGACCGTCAACTAAGTTATTGTTATTATGCCACAGAGTGCAAAATGTGAACTTTATCTTCAAATGTAACTTCTTTAGGTCTGAATTACTGCAAAGAACGTAAGCCAGTATAGTCCTTGCTTTACAATAGGGATGAGTCAAGATGAGCTGTAATATGTCTCTGAGCAAAATATACAAAAACGAGACACACGATGTCAACCCACTCCCTTCCTTTCCAAGTTGAGTCTGCATTTACTCACCCAAACATCCCCTATACAACTGTCCTGCACCCTGCCTATGCTCCACACTCACTGTCTGTCACGCTAACCCCTGAATGGAACGTCATACCAGTTAGAGAGGTGGCTACTCTCCTGTCTGGCTAGATAGAGATCAATGTACTGTTGTAATGTTCATACACTCCATGTTATACACATCTATGCTATAGTCCACAAGGAATCAAGTTCTAACCTTGTGCATCCATACACTGTCTGTGAATGTCGATTACCATTTAGATGTACCATACAGATTTACAAACTTACCATACAGATTTACAAACTTACCATACAGATTGTATATAGAGTGTTTGCTGCTAGTGTCATGCAATTATGATAAGTTGCTTGCTGTGTGCACTTCAAAAGGTACAATACCCCCCCCCCCCCCCAAAAAAAAACACCAACCCTTAACACAGAGTACAGCTCGCTTGCTCTTGAATCAGAGGAAATGCTGTTGTCTCAGTTAGAGGTGGTGCCCATTTTATATTTGTGTTGCTCTGTGGCACTGTGTTTGGTGTTGCTTTCCTTAGCATCGTAACTTTGCCTGGGTATATGGAGATCTTGGAGGGAAATCTGGCAATGTATTGTGTATGTAGACAGCCCGACCTGGTAGACTTTGGTGTTGTCTTATGCAAATGTTGCCCTTATAACACTTTGATGAATTTCCATCTACCTCGATGTGCAGCAACAAACCGTTCAATGGCCCTGACTCAAATCGGAAAACAGTTGCTGGAAATCACTTTCTGGTGTCTGGGGAGAAGAATAGCAGGGTTAGGTGAACACGATGACTATAAAGACATCATGGCAAATTAATAGACCATTTTATGAGTGATGCAATAGTACAGAATCAGTTAAATTGATTGTTGAAGGGCATTTATTTTGTATTTGCCTTTTTAGCACAATTACCCTTTATGTTGAGTTTTAGCTACAATTGGATGATATTTGTGAGCCAAAATATCATACGGAAGTGACCTTAGCAGTACAAAACCTAGCAACCTCGGTGATCTTGGTGTATTGGGTATGATTTTGGTCTGACAGTTAGAGTATAGTTAGAGTATTTGCGACAATATGATTCTGGTCTATTTTCCACTATATGACCAGGTCTATAGCGCTGTACCAATGAGCTTTGCTTAGTGAAAGAATGATGTAGATGTCATGTTTCTGGACCACCCAAACCTTTTATGTTCAAAGAAGCCTGTTTCATAATAGTGACACTCTCTTTGTTGAGGACAAGCACTCAGTTCAGGATAGAACATTGACCATATGTTATGGTATATATTGCAAATAAAGCAGATAAATGTATGGTATTTCCTTTTTATCCAAACAAAAAAAGAACCCAAATAATGTATTTTAAAGCCTTTAAGTACTGCGTGCACTGCTGACCTAAACAAACATTAGTGTTGACATTTTGTTCTGAGGCCTAGTCTTGGTACCATTAGCATTGTACATTGTTTACAGTGCCGATAAATCACATTAATCTGAGCCCATCTGACCCAGCGCTGCAGTGCTCAGATTGTAATCCCATTAGAGACACTTAGCTTTGCTGCTCTAATCTCACAGGGCTGCCCCGTCTGCCAGACAATAGCTCCCATGCAGCGCTGTTTCCTGCCAAATCCCACTGCTGCCACCAGTGTCACTCATCCCTGTCTGTGGAATCAATCCATCCATATATGAATGAGATTAAGTTTTAATATCATGGGTTTTAGTCATAATTCCTTTTTTATAGTTAACTTTTACCCCAGCCCAAAGTAAAAGGCTTTACATATTTTTTTAAGCGAACAACCACGTTTGTGGGTGTGCAGGAAAGCACAGTGAGAATTTAATCAGGGGAAGATTATGATTTTTATGATGATGGATCAAGGGTTCTGATTAGGTGTCAAATGACTCAAGTCTTGCGGGAACTCTGCACCTGAAGTTTTGATCTTCACTGTTGAAGCAGGAATTAAAAACACAGATTTGCGACATTCCTTAAAACGACAGATATCCCCATAAATGACAAGATGGGTATCAATATAACTTCAGTGTAGATAGTGATTGGGTTGGGTTAAATACGGAAGACACATTTAAGTTGAATGTATTGTTGTACAACTGACTAGATATCCCCCTTTCCCCAAGCTCTACGGCTACACACAAATAGGGTCTTTATTCTATACAGTAAACTGAATGGGGCAGTTTACCCATTCCACATTTTTAGGTGAGGTCTATGTAATTTAAATTCAAAGTAAGATTGAAAACTGTGTCAACATGGTGTTAAGGGTTCCGTAAATTGAAGTCGAAAACATGCCAAGGTTATATTCTTAATCTGTTGGTTCAAAGGATATTTTGAACAAAGGCATTTGTAAAAGAGAGGCTAGAAATAAGACACCCAGTTTGTTTGAACATGCCTTAATTGTTTATCAAGTTTGCTCATTCATTTTGGCATGTGTACATCTATCCAACGCTGTTCTGCAGTACAGTGGAATAGCTCAGGAGATCCGACAAGACTTCTTTCATTGGATTTGAAACAGTCACTTTTCGTTATGTCATTGGAAGTTTGCATTCATCAAATTGTAAATGGCTTTGTTGCTATGTTTAACAAATATATATATATTTTCTATTTAAGGCTTTTTTTCTGAGCACCCTTCACCAATAAGAGCCATACTTGTATTGATCTTCAACATAGTCAACATGAATAAGCTACATATACTAATTAGGTCTACAAACATTCATTGATGGTGTTTGGTTGGTAATAAAATATAAATGAATGTGTTTCTATAACACCTCAATGCACCTCCTGAGAATAATACCTCAAGTGAAAATATAGCATCTATAAGAGGTTGAACATAGAAGCAGCACATTGTTTTACTCTAATGTTTCCAAACAGACAGCAACACTAGGGTGCAATTCCCAGTATTTTGTATTGTTCAAAGCAAGGATTTTCAGTTGTAGTTGATAAGGTAAGAGTACTTTTGTAAGCTGTGTAAGGCGCTGGAGTCGCTAGCAGTACTATTAACTCACTCAACCTATACATTCTCTCCCTCTCTGTGGTTCACTGTATGTCCAAGCTACTTCAGTCACAACCCATGCTAACATTTTCCTGCATGTCCTTCCTAAATCAATGTTTGTTCAACATTAGTGCACTGCATGTCTTCAGTGTGTCATTGTGGTGCAACTGCTGTGTTAGATGGAAAGCCTGTTGAAATGAACAACTCATACGTAACTCAACCACAAGTCCTTTGATGCAAGAGAAACTGACCTTACTCTAACTTGTGTATTTCCAGTCCAGTCGGTTATTTGCATGTTGATTTTCACCATTCATCTGTCCTGTGTGAGAAGCACCTTTACACAAGTTTACTGAATCTTTATTGAACTTTGTCTTGTTATCATTTGGAGTTTAGCAGGCAGGATATAGCCAACATGTCTGCCAATACCCTTAACAACAACACTATATCTAATCACCTTTACCTTTTCACTCAAATAATGTCTCCCTTTCATCACTAATAATGATCATGACATTTCTTTGCATGACTTTGTGATAGTGTGTGTGTGTGTGTGTGTGTGTGTGTGTGTGTGTGTGTGTGTGTGTGTGTGTGTGTGTGTGTGTGTGTGTGTGTGTGTGTGGAGGATGGTTGCTCCAGGGTAAACTCCCTCCTCCTCTCTGTGATGTGTCTGTGCCTGTTTATAGGCGCGTCCACCCAGGACTCAGACGCTGTGGAGCCCGAAAAGCAGGTGGACAGCACTGTCAAGATGGCCGGTGTCATCGCGGGCATTCTCATGTTCATCATCATTCTACTGGGAGTGGTTCTCACCTTCAAACGCAGGTAAAGAGCAGTAGAGAAACCCGTAGTGTGTCCCCGATGCAGCAAGTGTAAGCGTAAATATGTCGGACTATATTACTACAGTCATAACACCATAGTGTGACCCAAATGTCCCATGCACAATATTACTAGATCACTGCTCAGTTGAGCAGAAAATACCATTGGGACTAACTCATAAGGAGGTATGTTTTTAGGGGGGCTTTACAGACATACACAGCTTTCTGTGTCTTGTTCACATGCACCCTGGCTGACTTCCATCACATCTATGTTTCCGTCCTGTCTCTTGTTTTCCTAAATCACCCTAATCACATCCCCATGCCATTTTTCTATGCTAGGACCCACAGTTTTTTATTTATATTTATAATAAAAAAAAAAATTGGTTCACCTTACCACTCCACACATAGTTACCTCAACTTTGAAGTGTCTTAATGACCAACCATTTGTCATTGTAGGAGTAGGCTATGCTACTGAGACAAAATTACTTGTATGTCACCATCACAAATATTCTTGGAAATAAACAGGGCAGCAATTTATAATAACTTTCATGAATGAATAAACTATTGATAAGTACTATTTGATAATTTCTTTAATCATTTATAAACATTGCATTTTGAATGGCTTCTTCATGAAAGTTATTATAAAGTGTTACCATTAAGTTGAGGGAGCACAATTACAACACGCTCAGATGTTTTACGTAAACTGTTTAAAAATATATATAATATAGTTAACCTTCTCTTGTTACAATGTTGTTCACTTAAAATCCTATTAATGACATATTCCAGAAAAAAAGCTGCTCTGGTTGTCATGGTTTTATTTTACAATCCTATGGCGAATAAGTCACAGAGATCTGTACGTACACAAATCAATAAGAAATCCTAGACTCAACATACAGTTGCACCCATGAGCAATGAGGCTTTACAATTATTTCAAATCAGACAACCTCTGCAGAAATAAGTGGATATGTCAACAACAAAGATGGCCTCCTAAGCAGGGCATATATGAATTGCAAATCAATATGTAGATGAAACCGTGGGTGTTATGAGGACATGGGTTAACTAGTATATATACCAACTATGATAGCTTGACACAACTGTGGGAAGCATGGAAGTCAACATGGGCCAGCATCTCTGTGGAAAGTTTTCAACTCAATATTAGGAATGTGTTCCTAATATTTGGTATACTCAGTGTAGATCGAGGAGAGGTAGAAGTGCTTAGGCTACAATATCCTAAGATGCCTGGCTTTGCTGGATCATCTATATTTCATTCTTGCATCATAGATAGTTAACAATTGCAGCGTTTTACATGGCTTTCAGCCACTATGTTTTTTTTTGTGTGGTGAAAACATGCTGGAAGCGAGTATACGCTGTCCATTTAATCGTTCAAAGCAGTGTTGCGTGTTTTAGAGCTTTTTGTACTAACATACGAATGAATTGAATGGACAGGCAAAGACTTAATGGTGACTGTTTTCCTGCACGGTAGCTTGAACCTTTAGGGCTCTTACAGCACTGTCAAATGTGCAAGTCCAAGATAAAAATCCTTAAATGAATGGTAAAAGTTCCAAAAACGGTAGCATTTTGTACCTGCACTGAGAAGAGGATTATTAAGGTCGTGGGGGAGTCTATTTAAATTGTGATCAGACTAAGAAAACGATTGTTTCTATGACAAGATGGGAGTTGTAGAAATCCACAGTAGTGTTGAGCGGGGGGGTTACTAAGCTAGCATATGGAATTGTTTTAAGATGGTCATACCATGGATCATTTAGCTATTTGATTTTGAATTTTAGGACCTCTTTAGGTATAAAAATGTTGACCTTTTCTACTATAGCCCATAAAAACGCATTGAATAACACATTCATAAATGGCAAAAAAGACATAAAAAAAATCTATCATAAGGAATAAGGTTTTAAAGTGTCTGTCCTATATCTAGGTGATTTAAGAAAGCTAAGGAAATATATATAATTTTTTGGACACATATTTAACCCCTTATTTTTGTTGGCACAAAACTACCTTTATACTTCCATTCGTTTGTATGGGTTACCTTCAGACGAGTCCCCTGACACTTCTGGAGGTCGTAGAGCAAAACAGAGTCTCCCCTTTCCATACAGTGGTCATTCCATAGAGCGGTCGTTCGGACACTACATACGTTTTTGTGAAAATACAGATTTTCGGGATGTTTCATGGTCTGGCAAACACCGCTGTAGCTCGGTCACCTCCCACTGTAGATGCGGAAGGCAGATATAGGCGGATATGGGGGTTTGAGACACAGCCCATGCAAAAATACTTATATCTCAAGCTTAAACTGGCAGATTATTGTTGTATGATGTTACACGGGTGCGTCAATGGACTCTTAAGGATTAACTAACATGACATTTCTTTCCTGGTTATTAAACAACTAATTGACCAATTACTAATTCAATTACTTGAATTCCATTTAGTTTTTTTTGTGAGCCCAAATCACTGTTTCTCTAGCGAGAAAACAAATCATTCACGAGAGAAATCAAGCCAAGAAATATGTCGGATGATCGGCCATCTCCATGATGGGAGATACATTTTCATTAAGCAAATATTTAACATAGTTCAGCACAGAAACGTGGTAATTAACTACAATGACCATAATCCATTGCAGCTTTTTCCCCTGGCTCCGACAAAGACAAATAGGGGAAACTAGAGGTTTCACTGTTGCCAAAATCTGTCCCAAAAAAAACCTATGTGTTTCTATTGGCTTATTTTGGCCCTAAGCTTGTCGCCTTCCTTCCCGGCTTTAGGATAACGACTCCCTTTGTTAGAGCGGAGACATCAGCTTCTCGTCATTATATACAGATCTCTGGACGTATACACTTTTACGCCTGCTATGTTAGGTTAGATACACACAGATCGTATGGGAGAGGAATGCACACAACACAATGAAGAGAGGAACAGAGACCCTTCATTAAACCCCTCTAGAGCTGTTTGACATGGGGCTTGTGAAAGCGGAGGATCTGGACAAGAAAATCGTCACAATTGTCTGTCCAACCCGAACTGTGTGAGCTATGAACTATAATACTGTATGTCACTGATATTGAAAGGTTAGACTCTCACGAACACGACAGTGTCAGTTGTTTGACTCTACAATATCCACAAGCTTTACGGCAGTTGTCTTGAACTCTGTCGTGGACATTCTCATTTCGAAGAGGTCTTCTCACAAAACCAACTGTCCAGACTGCACCGTTGGACCTACAAACTGTCACCAATATCACTCACAAACACAAACATGTCGGTTGTTCTGCTCTACAACCACACAAGCTTCAGTGGAGTCATCTGAAAGTGACCCAGTACCAGGCTGTAAAAATTGCAAAAAGTGACCAAACATCAGAACCTTGTTCCTTATTATCATACTTTTGGTTTTGCCATTTATGAATTTGTAGTAAATGCCCTTTTTTTATACCTCAAAATCAAATGGTTCAATTATACATTTGATGACCACCTTAAAACAATTCCATATGTTAGCTTAGTAGATATTGCGATCTAAGGGCTTAGACCTACAGGGGAGTATGCCTTTTCTACTTTGAAGAACTAGTTAAATTATTTAGTCAGACAGAACGGCAGCGTAGTTAGGCAAGCTAGCTAAACAGGATGACTAAAGACAGTACAGTATGGGGCGCACACAGATAACAAAAGATGGGCTGGCTGACTGCTACTGCCTGAGCAGAGAGGAGATGAGGACTTTAAGGAATGAAAAATAATAATAAGTCATCAAATAAAAACTAAGAAATACACACAACTTCAATATTATGTTATTTCATCGTAACCCCTTTTTTCTATTGATGTGGACTTGACAGAGACAATGGAATGTTCACCATTTGTGGCTTTGGAATTTCGCTAACCGCTCAAAACTACTCCACATAGCTTCTCAACAGTATTGTAGAGAATTGTAGAAATTCAAAGATTTTTCTCTTGGGGCTTAATGTGTTTTTTTTTCTTTAAAAACATCAGACTAAATGTATTATAAAGTAGAGGTTTATTGTAGTAACAAATCACAGAATACATCCGCACATTGCAGTTTTGTGATGGTATATGCACAGACAACCTTCATGTGCAATCAGTGGTTGAGTGTCAGACCAACACCAGCTAGGCCCAATCCTTCTCTCCATTTGGACAGGTGCACATGTTGTCCCAGTCGGTGTGTTTGTGCGCGCGTGGAAGAGCTGGTTCTCCTCCACTTGAAATCAGTGTTGACTTTGGCAGTTTAGACTGAGATGGCTGAAGTGGAGGGAGAGCACTATTTGTACAGCCACTTCATTTGACATTTAACTTAACCAATTAATATTTCAAGCCAAGCCCCCCATGTTAATTATGCATGTAGTTAGAATATTTGTTTGCTTATGTCACCCGCTAATTTGTGAATGGCCACCTCTGATCCCAATGGCTGGGCGAGTAAGAGTCCCTGCCAAATTCTAACCATCTTATTATCATGCACATACCCATATACAGTTCAAGTCGGAAGTTTACATACACCTTAGCCCGAATACATTTAAAATCAGTTTTTCACAATTCCTGGCATTTAATCCTCGTACAAATTCCCTGTTTTAGGTCAGTTAGGATCACCACTATATTTTAAGAATGTGAAATGTCAGAATAATAGTAGAGAATGATTTATTTCAGCTTTTGTTTCTTTCATCACATTCCCAGAGGGTCAGATGTTTACATACACTCAATTAGTATTTGGTAGCATTGCCTTTAAAATGTTTAACTTGGGTCAAATGTTTCAGGTAGCCTTCTACAAGCTTCCCACAATAAGAATTTTGGCCCATTCCTCCTGACAGAGCTGGTGTAACTGAGTCAGGTTGGTAGGCCTCCTTGCTCGCACACGCTTTTTCAGTTCTGCCCACAAATGCTCTATAGGATTGAGGTCCGGGCTTTGTGATGGCCACTCCAATACCTTGACTTTGTTGTCCTTAAGCCATTTTGCCACAACTTTGGAAGTATGCTTGGGGTCGTTGTCCATTTGGAAGACCCATTTGCGACCAAGCTTTAACTTCCTGACTGATGTCTTGAGATGTTGCTTCAATATATCCACATCATTTTATTTCCTCATGATGCCATCTATTTTGTGAAGTGCACCAGTCCCTCATGCAGCAAAGCACCCCCACAACATGATGCTGCCACCCCCGTGCTTCACGGTTGGGATGGTGTTCTTCAGCTTGCAAGCATCCTCATTTTTCTTCCAAGCATAACAATGGTCATTATGGCCAAACAGTTCTATTTTTGTTTCATCACACCATTACTCCAAAAAGTGCGATCTTAGTCCACATGTGTAGTTGGAAACCGTAGTCTGGCATTTTTATGGCGGTTTTGGAGCAGTGGCTTCCTCCTTGCTGAGCGGCCTTTCAGGTTATGTCGATATAGGACTCCTTTTACTGTGGATAGAGATACTTTTGTACCTCTTTCTTCCAGCATCTTCACAAGGTCCTTTGCTGTTGTTCTGGGATTGATTTGCACCTTTCGCACCAAAGTACGTTAATCTCTAGGAGACAGAACGCGTCTCCTTCCTGAGCGGTATGACAGCTGCATGGTCCCATGCTGTTTATACTTGTGTACTATTGTTTGTACAGATGAATGTGGTACCTTCAGGTGTTTGGAAATTGCTCCCAAGGGTGAACCAGGCCTGTGAAGGTCTACAGTTTTGGCTGATTTCTTTTGATTTTCCCATGATGTCAAGAGTTTGAAGGTAGGCCTTGAAATAGGTCCACAGGTACAAACTTCACTGAAATGTCAATTAGCCAATCAGAAGATTCTGAAGCCATGACATGAATTTTCCAAGCTGTTTAAAGACGCAGTCAATGTTGTGTATGTAAACTTCTGACCCACTGGAATTGTGATATAGTGCATTATTAGTGAAATTATCTGTCTGTGAATAATTGTTGGAAAAATTACTTGTCATTCACAAAGTAGATGTCCTAACCAACTTTCCAAAACTGTAGTTTGTTAACAAGAAATTTGTGGAGTGGTTGAAAAACTAGTTTTAATGACTCCAACCTAAGTGTATGTAAACCTCCGACTTCAACTGTATCAACATATGAGGGCAGGTGTAATATTCATTATTCAGCTGATTCATCCCAATGAAAGCTTTAGGGTCAACGCAATCATTCTAATCATCTGAACTCCTCTGCATGCATTTCCAGTTGAAATAGACTATTTAGCCTTTAGGTGTAATATCTATACTTCATCTCTAGACATACGTTATATGTTGGTATAACAAAACGTCTTAATAAATCATCTGTACCAGTTATTGACATGATCAAATCCACCACTGTTGTCCACTCTTTTTCTAATACTAGTCTCACACCCTTCTCTTATCTTCTTCCTCTTTTGGCCTGCGCCCGCTAGAGAGATACACACATGGAGAACTCTGAGTGTGGGGTATTGTATGTTTATTTTTAGCTACGCATCTTGAGATTGTGCCTCACCATTTTTGTTGGGACTCATCTGTGATCAGATACGTCATTCATGTCCAACACATGCACGAAAATTCACGAGGCCATTACTTTTTGATACTCAGACCGTCACTGTCGATTGCACCATTTTGGATTTCTAGCTTTTGTTCTGCATCACTGTGATTGTACAAAATGCCACTCTCAATGTCAGTCTTATTCGTTGACTTATTATTGATATTTTTTACCTAGCCTCCTATGCATTGTCAGTTGAATATTTGATACATTATCTGTAATGATCTATAGTGAATTTTATGTCTTGCATTATAAGTACACCTTTAAGTAAGGATTTTCATTCATATTTTGTTGTTTTGGGTTGCATAACCCCCCTGGCGCAACAATGAACTGGCCTTGCAGCTACTGTTGTTACTCTTTACCTGCACTTACCCACCAAGAGGAAGGTTTAACTCTGCTCCACTTTATATGTCAAACTAGTAATTTTCACTAATAATGTCACAACCTATTTGGAGTGGTGCACTAATTCGGATTCATTAAGTGTTTACCACAATAGCACTTTTTATGGTGAGTGGGTTGTATTCATTACTCTAAACTATGCCTCTCGTATACACACATATTTATTCAATGTTTTTTCAACGTTCTGATTCATCAAGGTGGTCAAGCTTCTGACAGGCCTCTGCTGTCGCCTATAGTTCTTCATCATTCTCGCCACCACCAGAGAGAAGACAGGGAAGAAACCACCATTTACCTTCCTCTAGGCTGCTATACATATTTATTTAGTTTGTCATTTTATTGTTTTTGATGGAATTTTAGTGGTAGTTAAATAAAATGCATTTAGAATTTTACCATTGTTTTACTAGATCAGTGTATTCTCAAATTGAAAAAAGTTAGACTGCTGCTCCTCCGAGCTCCGGCAGCACTCCACCCCTTGTAATATTTCTCCGTAAACAAAATGTATTTTAAATATCCTCACCCACACCGACTCTCCAAAACTATGAACTTCAGCCTCGCGTCCTTAGCAGATCCCATCGCCCTACCAATACTCCTTTTTTCCAATTTCAAATCCTCACATTCAATACCACTTTAGTCCAGACAATATACCTTTCAGAACATTAAGACGGTGTAACCAAATACAATTAGTAATTTATTGGTGCCTTGGTGCAAACGTAGGCAGTTAACATTACAGATGAATGCTCTGCAAGGCCATTCAGTCATGGGCTCAGAGCGATCACATTTAAAATGCCGGACAAAGGGATGATTTTTGCAAGACATTCGCAGGGCAATTTAGCCAAGTTTCCCATTTGGGAGGTACCAGAATCAACCAATAGGAAGCGCTACGCAAATTTCCGTTCATTTTAACTCTGCGGTCCCGAATTTCCGACATGATGTAAATGCATCATTAGACCAAAAGGATTTGACAAATGTGTTTGACCATATGACATTGGCCTACATCTAGTCTTGCGCTGCGCAGAATATCAGATCTCAACAACGATTGGAGAAGGATTTAACATCACTAGTACCATATCTTTATGATATACACTGAGTGTACTGGACATCAAGAACACCTTGGTAATATTGAGGTGCACCCCACGTTAGGTGGTGGACCGTTCTTGATACACACGGGAAACTGTTGAGCGTGAATAACCCAGCAGCGTTGCAGTTGTTGACGCAAACCTGTGCGACTGGCAACTACTACCATACCCTGTTCAAAGGCACTTAAATATTTTGTCTTGCCCATTTACCCTCTGAATGGCACACATACACAATCCATGTCTCAATTGTCTCAAGGCCAAAAAGCAGGACTGTCTGGCACAATCCGGGACATGTGGTCACCCAACATGGGCGGAGTGAGTTAAGTGTCCATTCAGTCACTGCATGTTTGCATGCGTACGTGGTATAATTAAATGTTTACAATTCATATGGATGCGTAGCGTGTGCGCGAGTGTGTATGTGCGTCCGATGTGTTTATACAGCAATGGTATTTCTGTGTCATGTTTACATAGTATAACCTTTAAAGTGTTTTTAGACTTTTTTTTGCAAATACAGAAATATCTCATTTACATAAGTATTCACACCCCTGAGTCAATACTTTGTAGAAGCACCTTTGGTGGAATGTACAGTTGAAGTCTGAAGTTTACATACACCTTAGCCAAATACATTTAAACTCAGTTTTTCACAATTATGACATTCAATCCTAGTAAAAATTCCCACAAACACACAAATAAACACACACAAAGACAAAGGATCATGTTCATAGCATTACATACATAGACACTTGAACCAAACCTTTGCAAAGTTTACATTAAAAGACAGAGGTTGGTTGCTCCTAGATGCTAAAGCATTTATGCAGTTCTTCCACTTGTTCCAGTGAGTGGGTACTCCATGACCTTGTGTTTATCCACAGATGCCTATTACTCTGGGGCCATTAACCAGCCCTTGTTATGGGGTAGCATCAAAAATGGCACCCTATTCCCTATATAGTGCATTACTTTTGAACAAAGCTCTATGAGCCCTGGACTACATAGGGAATGGGCTGCCATTTGAGACACAGCCTGGGATGAGGTCGCATTGTCTTTTTCCATATTTAAAAAATAAATAAACTGTTCACACGCTGCATTAACATACAGTTGAAGTCAGAAGTTTACATACACCTTAACCAAATACATTTAAACTCAGTTTTTCACAATTCCTGACATTTAATCCTAGTAAAAATGCCCTGTCCTAGGTCAGTTGGGTTCACCACTTTATTTTAAGAATGTGAAATGTCAGAAAAATAGTAGAGAGAATTATTTATTTCAGCTTTTATTTCCTTCATCACATTTATTTCACCCAGTAGGTCAGAGGTTTACATACACTCAATTCGTATTTGGTTGCATTGCCTTTAAATAGTTTAACTTGGGTCAAACGTTTCGGGTAGCCTTCCACAAGCTTCCCACAATAAGTTGTGTGAATTTAATTTTGGCCCATTCCTCCTGACAGAGCTGGTGTAACTAGGTCAGATTTGTAGGCCTCCTTGCTTGCACTCACTTTTTCAGTTCTGCCCAGAACATTTCTATAGGATTGAGGTCAGGGCTTTGTGTTGGCCACTCCAATACCTTGACTTTGTTGTCCTTAAGCCATTTTGCCACAACTTTGGAAGTATACTTGGTCATTGTCCTTTTGGAAGACCCATTTGCGACCAAGCTTTAACTTCTGATGTCTTGATGTCTTGAGATGTTGCTTCAATATATCCACATAATTGTCCTACCTCATGATGCCATCTATTTTGTGAAGTACACCAGTCCCTCCTGCAGCAAAGCACTCCCACAACATGATGCAGCCACCCCCGTGCTTCACGGTTGGGATGGTGTTCTTTGGCTTGCAAGACTCCCCCTTTTTCCTCCAAGTATAACGATGGTCATTATGGCCAAACAGTTCTATTTTTGTTTCATCAGACCATAGGACATTTCTCTAACAAGTATGATCTTTGTCCCCATGTGCAGTTGCAAACTGTAGTCTGGCATTTTTATTGCGGTTTTGGAGCAGTGGCTTCCTGAGCGGCCTTTCAGGTTATGTCGATATAGGACTCGTTTTACTGTGGATATAGATACTTTTGTACTTGTTTTCAACAGCATCTTCACAAGGTTCTTTGCTGCTTCCGGGGTTGATTTGCACTTTTCGCACCAAGGCTGCGTGGTCCCATGGTGTTTATACTTGTGTACTATTGTTTGTACAGATGAACGTAGTACCTTCAGACGTTTGGAAATTGCTCCCAAGGATGAACCAAACTTGTGGAGGTCTACAATTTTTTTCTGAGGTCTTGGCTGATTTCTTTTGATGTCAAGCAAAGAGGCACTGAGTTTGAAGGTAGGCCTTGAAATACATCCACAGGTACACCTCCAATTGACTCAAATTATGTCAATTAGCCAATCAGAAGCTTCTAAAGCCATGACATCATTTTCTGGAATTTTCCAAGCTGTTTAAAGGCACAGTCAACTTAGTGTATCTAACCTTCTGACCCACTGGAATTGTGATACAGTGCATTATAAGTGAAATAATCTGTCTGTAAACAATTGTTGGAAAAATGACTTGCGCCGTGCACAAAGTAGATGTCCTAACCGACTTGCCAAAACTGTAGTTTGTTAACAAGAAATTTGTGGAGTGGTTGAGAAACAAGTTTTAATGACTCCAACCTAAGTGTATGTAAACTTCCGACTTCAACTGTAAATCTTCTCCCAAGTGTAAGGTTGTTTGCAGTCTGAAGCAGGTTCTCAGATTTACTTTCCAACAGGACAAAGACCGGAATGCTCTTACACTCAAATTTATATTATCATTTTCACAATTTCAGTGTTGTTTCCAGCTCCATAGAGTTATGTTTTTGACTGCCCTGCCTTTTTTTGCATGAACATACAGTACTCGTCAGCAGTTTGGACACCTACTCATTTAAAGGATTTTCTTTATTTTAAATATTTTCTACATTGTAGAATACTTGTGAAGACATGAAATATCACATGGAATCATGTAGTAACCAAAAAAGTGTTAAACGATTAAAAATAAAATGTAGATTCAAAGTAGCCACACGCCTGAAGATGTGTTGGGTCATTGTCCTGTTGAAAAACAAATGATTGTCCCACTAATCGCAAACCAGATGGGATAGTGTATCACTACGGAATGCTGTGGTAGCCATATTGGTTAAGTGTGCCTTGATTTCTAAATAAATCATTGACAGTGTCACTAGCAAAGCATCATCACACCACCTCCTCCATGCTTCATGGTAGGAACCACACATGCGGAGATCATCCGGTCACCTACTCTGCGTCTCAGAAAGTCAAAACATCTCAAATTTTGGACTAATCAGACCAAAAGACACGTTGATCATGTTTCTTGGCCCAAGCAAGCCTCTTCTTATTATTGGTGTCCTTTAGTAGTAGTGGTTTCTTTGCAGCAATTCGACCATGAAGGCCTGATTCACGCAGTTTCCTCTGAACAGTTGATGTTGAAATGTGTCTGTTACTTGAACTCTGAAGCATTTATTTGGGCTGCAATTTTTGAGGCTGGTAGCTCTAATGAACTTATCCTCTGCAGCAGAGTTATCTCTGGGTTGTCCATTCCTGTGGTGGGCCTCATGAGAGCCAGTTTTGTCATAGCGCTTGATGGTTTTTGCAACTGCATTTTAAGTAACTTTGAAGTATATTTTCCGTATTGACTGACCTTCATGTCTTAACCCTTGTGTGGTGTTCGTTTTTGTTATGCACCCAATGTTCGAAGGTCTGATGGACCCATAACATTATTGTTTTTAAAACAATACAGCCATAACAATTTACGTAATTAATTATTCGATGACTTAAATCTATTACAAGCAATATAGACAGCATACATGGTTAATATTTGCCATTTACCTCTGCTAGATCACGTGTATCAATAAAAGTGCTATTTGTTTTTTTTTAATTAAATGTATAATCCAGTCATGGGTGGAATATAATTGAAACAAGGTTTTCATCACTATTGATGTTTTATGTTTTTAGCTGAACAAATTGGGAGGACAAATTTTACATACAGTATTTTATGGAAATTATAAATGAGCCCCATTGAAAACAAATTAAGGCCAGACAGTATCTGTATACCAGACATATGAATGTGTCTCATGGTGTGGATGAAAACATACCGTTCAAAAGTTTAGGGTCACTTAGAAAGTTCCTTGTTTTTGAAAGAAAAGCTAATTTTTGTCTATTAAAATAACATAAAATTGATCAGAAATACAGTGTAGACATTGTTAATGTTGTAAATTAATATTGTAGCTGGAAACGGCTGATTTCCACATAGGCCCATTATCAGCAACCATCATTCCTGTGTTCAAATGGCACGTTGTGTTAGCTAATCCAAGTTTATAATTTTAAAGGCTAATTGATCATTAGAAAACCCTTTTGCAATTGTGTTAGCACAGCTGAAACTGTTGTTCTGATTAAAGAAGCAATAAAACGGGCCTTCTTTAGACTAGTTAAATATCTGGAGCATCAGCATTTGTGGGTTTGATTACAGGCTCAAAATGGCCAGAAACAAAGTACTTCCTTCTGAAACTTGTCAGTCTATTAATGTTCTGAGAAATTAAGGCTATTCCATGTGAGAAATTGCCAAGAAACTGAAGATATCATACAACACTGTGTACTACTCCCTTCACAGAACAGTGCAAACGGGCCCTAACCAGAATAGAAGGAGTGGGATGCCCCAGTGCACAACTTAGCAAGGAGACAAGTACATTAGAGTGTCTAGTTTGAGAAACAGATGCCCCACAAGGCCTCAACTGGCAGCTTCATTAAATAGTACCCGCAAAACACCCGTCTCAATGTCACCAGTGAAGAGGCGACTCTGGGATGCTGTATGCCTCTGTATGCCTATGTAGATATTCCATAGAAAATCTGCCGTTTCCAGCTACAATGGTCATTTACAACATTAACAATGTCTACTCTGTATTTCTGATCAATTTGATGTTATTTTCAAAAACAAGGACATTTCTAAGTGACCGCAAACTTATTAACAGGACTGTCAAACAGAGGAAAGGATTGGAGGCTAATTTTCCATTGAATCAAATACTATATCTGACTGCAGTACATACAGCTCTATTATGTTGATTATATCCTTTAAGACCTTGGATATCGACACGTCTTAACCACCACTGGGTTTTTCCCAGTGATAGGGGCAATTGTCAAAATTCCATGGCGAAGTCAACTGAAATCAATTCTATATTTGGTTTGATGTTGCATGAAGGTGATTTGGCCATTTACAAATTGTTTTACAATTGCCCCTATCACTTCCATTGATTGTTAGCTACCGGTGACTAAAGTTAGCTGAAGTTTGTGCCTGTTTAAAGAAAACTACTTTTTCGTTTGAGGAACCATCTAACATGGTTAGAGTTGTAAAAGTTGTAAAATCCTGAACTTCCCCTTTAAAAAAATATACACATCATTGTTTGTGTAGTAAGTGGGTATCAAATTGTATTAAAAAAAAGACTATGCTAAACACATTGCTGCTTATTATGAACAGACTAGTGTTGTGCTGAATACTGTAGGTATTTGTCACACATTTACTCCTTTGATATATCTGATGTCAACACGTTTGGGAACTACAAACCTTTAAAAGAAACAACAGATACCATCTGCTTTTCAGTCTCATCTCTGCTTGCTAACTCCTCACTGCTCGCTGCATGTCATTTGTGATTGTTCTACCTCTCAAAAGAACCCTTCCTAGAGAAATCCAACAGAATGCATGCACACACACGCAAGCCTACTCTAATTTCAACACTCAGGTTTGATTTAGTTCCTAAAGCAGTCAAAGTGTCAACAGTAGCATCGCTTTCTCTTTCCATCGCACTAAACAGAATGGCTGAACAGTATGTCATTAAAACATACCCCCTTCCTCTTACTCCCACTCCTCCTCCCATCCCTACTCTCCTATTTTTGTTTTCCCAGCCACCCACTCTCTGTTCAGACAATTCCATCTCTCAAGGAGTTTCAATTTTATTGGGAGCCAGATGTGTTATTTCTTCTTTAAATGCGGGTGAATTATGTGTATTTTCTTCTTTGATGAAATGGCTGCAGGGGTTTGAGTAGCGTACTGTTGGTTATATGTGCAACTGTATCGGAGCACCCAAATGTCCAGCCTTTACTATAGACTGGTGGACCATAGGCACATGCAGAGCTTAATGGGAAGGTTGGTTTAACTAGAACTAGACTGTAGACAGACAGGCAGACCAAAAAAAAAAACAGGCCAGCAGCAAATCAATGTCTTTAACCCGTTCTTGACATTTTTCTCCATCAGCTCTCCTTGGGTGCTAAAGAACTAACTAATGTAATCTGTTTGTCCTTTTTTGGGTGCTCAATTTTGTCCCACTGGTCTACCTTCATGTTTCAGAAGAAATGCATATTCCTACTCTTATTACCTGTAAGTAGCATTAAGGAAAGACCCTTTCCCAATTTTGATATTTATCTTTTTTATTATCATTGTTTCTCATGTTCTTATATTACTAAACCACTGAGCCTATTTTAATTCCCCCTCTTAGCCCTATAGACATACACTTGTTCAGTTACTGTTTATGGAACAAAATTGAATACAACAGACTCTACAACTAGAGTTAGTGTTAATGTTTAGATCTAGGGCCTTTTTCATGGCCAGTTCTTCAATACTATGTTTTTTTCTCAATCAGAAATGCCATGGTGGACAAAGCATCTCAGCACCTACAAAAAGAACATCTTCAGCCATGTATAATGTTTTGTAACTTGTCCTTTGTAGGCATTTTTGTGATGGGGAGTCAATAACAAGCTGTGCGTGTATATTATACTAAGCATCAGCCCAGGACATCAGCCCATGGTCAAATAGTGTTTCTATGGAGACCTTTCATTTTTTGCTTCATGCTGCAAAGAGATTGCACATATTGTTTGCCATTATTATTACTGCTGCTAGTTGAAAATAGTTTCCCAATTTCTCAAGGTTTTATGTAGTTTATATCTGCATGGTGCAAAGACCACTTTCCTGTCTTTAGCGAAAATGCTTAACTGCAGTAGACATATCAATGTTCAGTTCCTAACATAGCAAAACAGTAATCATGAAAACTTAACTGCCAGAAATCTTTAACCCTCAAAGAAATTACTACTTTACGATTAACATATGGAATTAAATTGATGGCTATTACAATGCAGGCTACATTTCAAAACGTATGAATTGTTTAATTTGCTTATTGCCGAGTGTACAGAAGCATGGATCTGGGATGTTTCAAGCATTTAAAGGGTTTTGGAAAACACAGTTCTGTAGCTGTATCTATTTTTTCCTTGAAGCTCTTGAAATGTTGATGCATTGATGCATCCATTCCCAGCAGCCATTGCCTGGAGCAGCCGTTACTCTTGAGCAGCAGTCTTGCAGATTGAGTAGGAGGCCCACAGGCTATTAAAGGCCACAACACTGAGACATTCTTCTCGGACATGTAGTTGAATCAACATTTTCCTATTCACATGATTAATATTGTTAACAATATCAATATAGTCAAACCTTTCTCTAATTTGAGCCTTCTCTTTGGAGTCCTTACAATAGTGTTTCACAGAATGAAATATACTAGCCTCAATCTTTGCACGACTCTTAATTTTGTAAGCAAGTCTTTGCTTGAAAAACAGCCCTAAAACGATTTGCATCACCCATTCTGAGATTTCAGTCTTACTTTCCAATGCCATGAGAAGTTACAAAACAAGAAACCTGATTACTTAATTCACACACTAACTCTTTCCAAAAGACATTCCTTCAGACCTCTATTTATCCCTTTCGTGTGTGTGTGTGTGTGTGCGCAAGTGACTGAGTGAGTGTTGCATGTTAACCATGCTGTGAAGACCCATCCGCGTCACCCATCCTGCTAAAGCGCATGCTGACTTACTCACCTCACCCACAGGGCTGGCCGCTTACTCACTGTCTCTCAAAGGAGTTTTGTAATGAACATTTACAAAACTTAGCTGGATATGTTTCTCGGTGAGCATACTTCATGTCCTGCACATGCATTATAAGACGAATGTAATATAACTGCTTTCCTGTGATCAAATTGAATATTAGAGTTTTACATTATAATTTGTATGATGTGTCGGATGTCAGAAGCAGATGAGATCTGATATTCTTGTATGACCAATGATATAACACATTTGTAATTTATTTTGTTTTATAAGGATCTTGTTTAGCCCAATGACTAATCTTCCAAGAGTCCTTAAGAAATGTAAAAAAAAATATTTAAAAAACATACAGAAATTAGAAAAACAACAAAAGCAAAGTAAAAGCATAAAAACACAAAGAACCACATTCCTATTATCTGTACATATTACGCCTTCCCCTCCCCCACCCACATACATAATGTGCACATATGAATTTAAGTACAACATACATATTGAGAGCTTGCGACTACAATAAGCTCCTAGAACCACTCTAGTCGCTCAAGACATTTTATGAATCAGTCTCTTAAGACAACTATTTGGCAAGTTTTTTTGGAACCTTTTGGCAAGGAGTTCCAGGACTCCACTGCCCTGAAACTAAAAGATCTTTTGCCCATCTCTAATTTGAGTTTTGGTGGGTTGCATGTTTCATCACAATATTGTTTTGAATGTTAGTTCTGGACTGATTTCAGACTGAGCATTCTACTCAATGCATCGTCAATGAGCGCTGATGAAGATTTCATCACAAGTGCATTACAGTGGCTTGGAAATACAGTGACATTCAAAAGGAGGCTAACAGTTAGTAGGAAAAGCTTTTGTCATAATTTTGATGTCACCAGATTGACTTTAGATGCAGTATAACGCTAGCTAGCTAAGATTGAGGGGAGGCCACCGGATTTTAGCTAGCTAATGTTAGCATAGCTAGCTATTTTTTGACGAACTTTGCTAGCTAATAACAACATTGTCATCTGTCTAAAGTAAATTTGACGACATGATAATGCTGGCAAAGTTGTTTCCTACTAAAATATTTGACTACTTTAGCAATGCAATCATATTTCCAGGCAATTTAATTTAGACTAAACAGTAGTTAGCCTCTGTCCAGAATGATTGGGCTTATCACCACTTTAGGGCACCGCCGATAGAGGGCGGCTTGAGAACGTTTATAACAATGGCATAAGAACGTTCATAACAATGGCATGACACAAGTGATGGAGGTGCAACCTATAAATAGCAAAGCCAGTACCATAAAGCACAATATGATATGCAGGCCATCCTCACTTTTTAATGAAGTGTTGGTTTGACATTAATTAAATATGGATTATCTTTACTCCTTTGCCACTTACCAATATGCAAGGAATTTGTCATTTAAATTAGTCTATTATAGGAATATCCAATAGGCTGAACAATTGAGAGAACTCTTGTAATTAGGAGATATCGCTGACCTTTCGATGGCAGGAAGGGAAGTGAGAGGAATCTGAGCACTGATTTGTTATGATAAAAGACAGACAGACATGATAGGGAGGCCTCCTGGCCTCTTAAGCTATACATCATTACATTATCGAAGGTTCTTCATATGATGGAAGCCTAGATTTGGGAATGGGAGTTTGTGTAGTTAAATGCACATCACTTGTTTTAAGAAGTGCTGGGCCGAAGACAACTTACAGATGATTTAGGGTCCGCACACATGACAGGTTGCCATTGTACATAAATAATAATTAGTTCTGAATTGACATACCTGTATAAATTAAGGTAAATAATAACTCCACTACATACATTTTATTGAGCTAGTTCAATATTTAAAGATTGGATGCTCGCCTAATAAAATGTGGTGGAGCAATCATGTTTAGAGACAACAGAAGGCCATATAGACAGTGTAGAGAGGGAGAGAAGTCAGACCCATAGCAAAGAGGACGAAATGGTGTGCTGCACACTAGAGAACTGTCACGCCCTGACCTTAGAGACCCCTGTTTATTCTCTATATTTTGGTTATGTCAGGGTGTGATTAGGGTGTGTACTCTAGTTTTTGTATATCTATGTTTTCATTTTTCTTTGTTGGCCTAGTATGGTTCCCAATTAGAGGCAACTGTCTATCGTTGTCTCTGATTGGGGATCATACTTAGGCAACCCTTTTTCCCACCTTCTGTTGTGGGATCTTATCTTTGTTTGGTTACAGGTGTTTTGCACGACAAAGCTTTTCGTTCGTTGTATTGTTTTTTTTTTTTTTGCTGGTTCACATTTTAATAAAATATGATGAACCCAAATCACGCTGCGCCTAGGTCTACCCTTAACGACGAACGTTACAGAAGATCCCACCACCAACGGAGGAAGCAGCGTGGTCAGGAGGACTGGACCTGGGAGGAAATCCTGGAGGGAGCAGGACGCTGGACAAGTGCCGGGGAGTATCGCCGTCTGAAGGAGCAGATGGAGCCAGCGAAAGCGGAACGGCGACGATACGAGGAGTTAAATTAACAAAGCAAGCACAAGGCAGCCCCCCCAAAGAAATTGGGGGGCACACGGGGAGATTGGCAGAGTCAAGGTTCAGACCTGAGCCAACTCCCCGTGCTTACCGTGGGGAGCGAGTGACCAGTCCAGCACCGTGTTATCCGGTTCTGCGCACCATGCCTTCAGTGCACATCCATAGCCTGGTGCGCACTGTGCAAGCTCCCCCGCAGTTGCCTTGCTAGAGTGGGCATTCAGCCAAGACGGATTGTGCCGGCTCAGTGCTCCTGGCCTCCGGTGCGTCTCTTCGGTCCAGGATATCCTGCGCCAGCTCTACGCAAGGTATCCCCAGTTCGCCAGCACAACCCAGTGCGGCCTGTGCCAGCTCCCCGCACTTGCCGTGCTGCAGGGGGTATTCATCCAGGACGCGTTGTGCCAGCTCTACGCTCCAGACCTCCAGTGCGCCTCCACGGCCCAGCATATCCTGCGACGGCTCTATGCACTATGCCTCCAGTGCGCCTTCATAGCCCAGTGCGTCCCGTGCCAGCTCTCCACACTCACTGAGCTAAAGTGGGTATCCAGCCAGGACGTGTTGTGGCAGCTCCCCGCACCAGGCTTCCAGTATGTCTCCTCAGTCCGGTGAGACCTGTTCCGGCTCCACGTACGAAGCCTCCAGTGATGATTCATGGTCTGAAGCCTCCAGTGATGATCCCTGGCACAAAGCCAGTGATAATCCATGGCCCGGAGCCTGCATTGACGGTCCCCAGTCCGGAGCCTCCGGTCGACGGTCCCCAGTCCGGAGCCTCCGGTCGACGGTCCCCAGTCCGGAGCCTCCGGTCGACGGTCCCCAGTCCGGAGCCTCCGGTCGACCGTCCCCAGTCCGGAGCCTCCGGTCGACGGTCCCCAGTCCGGAGCCTCCGGTCGACGGTCCCCAGTCCGGAGCCTCCGGTCGACGGTCCCCAGTCCGGAGCCTCCGGTCGACCGTCCCCAGTCCGGAGCCTCCGGTCGACCGTCCCCAGTCCGGAGCCTCCGGTCGCCCGCCCCCAGTCCGGAGCTTCCGGTCGACCGTCCCCAGTCCAGAGCCTCCGGTCGACGGTCCCCAGTCCCGGAGCCTCCAACGGGGGTTCCCAGTCCCGGAGCCTCCAGCGGGGGTTCCCAGTTAAGAGCCTCCGGAAATTATCCGCGATCCGGTTCCTCCAAGGAACTATTCACGGTCCGGAGTCTCCGGCGACGATCCACAGTCCGGATCCACAGAAGTGGAGGGATCAGCATAGGGAGTGGGGGCTACGTCACGAACCAGAACTGCCACCAAGAGTAGATGCCCACCCGGACCCTCCCCTATAGGTTCAGGTTTGCAGCTGGAGTCCGCACCTTTGGGGGGGGGGGGGGGGGGGGGTACTGTCACGCCCTGACCTTAGAGTTCCCTGTTTATTCTCTATATTTTGGTTAGGTCAGGGTGTGATTAGGGTGGGTACTCTAGTTTTTGTATATCTATGTTTTCTTTTTATTTGTTGGCCTAGTATGGTTCCCAATTAGAGGCAGCTGTCTATTGTTGTCTCTGATTGGGGATCATGCTTAGGCAGCCCTTTTTCCCACCTTCTGTTGTGGGATTTTGTCTTTGTTTGCATGTATTTTGCACGACAAAGCTTTTCGTTCGTTGTATTGTTTTTTTTGCTGGTTCACATTTTAATAAAATATGATGAACCCAAATCATGCTTTGCCTTGGTCTACCCTTAACGACGAACGTTACAAGAACAGGGCATACTGTGTTAAAGATGATATGTGGCTTTCTCTCTTTTTCTCTCCCACACTACATCACACCTTCTTTTCCCTTTCTAGTTCACTCCCAATATCTCCCTCTATCTGTCAGCCTGTTAGAGTATATTTCTTCTTTCTGCCTCCATCATTCACTCCTTTTCGTTAATACTAGAGCCCCATGTCCTCATCTCTGCGACTCTTCTTTTTTTCTTCCACACCACTACCATTCCTCCTATGCCCACTTTCAAAGTAAGAATAGCACTATAGCCACCAATCAATGCTTGAAATTTGAAGCACAGCTGTACAAGTACATTGTAAATTGGAGGAAAGGTCTGCCTGAAATAATGATGGCAAAATGATTACAGAAAAAAAAATTCTGAGGGCTCTTTCCGTGACAGCAAAGCAAAAACACATCACATGTCCACCACTAACTCACACACCCACTTTCTTCACACACATACAAACACAGACACACAAACACGCTCGCTCGCACACACAAACAGACAGCAATATCAGAAACAGCTCCTTATTGCCACAATTTTAAGACCTGGAAACGTAATTGGAAAAAAGTGGAGGTGCCTACAGATCTGACCCTTCTGTTATTGCTTCTTGACTGAGGTTTCGCCGATGCAGCATTTGCCTCTGTCCTCAACCCCAGCTGCCTCTGTCCTCAACCCCAGAAGCAAAGGACTGCATTTGTTTGCAAATGGAGACCGTGTACTGACTACCACACCTCCATATTCCACAAGGCCTAGCCTCTTTTTAAAGACAGCTCATAAATTACAGCATTTCCTTAACTAATTCTGTTGAATATGTTTACCTACAAGAGCTAAAGCATCAACTTTAGTCCTTCCAACTGATTTTCAAGGAATATTTTTTCGCGCAACGCTACAGTGTAGTCATCAACAGGCCTTACACAGACCTATACCTTTACAATAACGGAAGCTTTGACTAAGTGTTCAACTTCTGAAGCCTACTGCAGTTATTAGTCAGTCTGAAATTCTAGAGTGAGGTCGTTATAGAGGTTACATTCTGTTGTCTCAAACTGTTCTTTGAAATAGACTGACTTACAGTGAAGTATTTGTTAGAATACCATTCAAGCTCAAGTAAAATGGTAAGCTACTGTTGCTTTCTACGCATTCAGAACTGTCAAATTAGGTTCCTGATTTGCTTTGTTCCACATGGCAAACTTCTGACTTTGAAATCCACATGTTTCTTTAGAATATCATTGAGACATCCAAAAAATACATCTATCATCAGTCACTATGACTACGAGGTTTTTATTCCCCAATCACAGTCCAGAAATAGTTATTTCACCACATGGAATAAATCACTGCAGATTATTGAACAGAAAGCATTCTCTTTTGCCTGAAAGGCACCAAATTAGCCCAAATGATTTAGTTACAAAATACTAGATACTGAACAATGTGTAACATGGCCACTCTTCACTTTTTACTTCTTTACCTTTTATGGTGTAGTACAAGTATGTTGTATGATGTGTGATGTGTGTACAACTGCACCATTGTCTCTGAATGACACTGTTTGTTTTGGGTGGCGGCTGAAGGAAACTGGCCAAAAAACAGAAGGAGACAGCCAGCAGCAGCAGCACCCAGAGGGAGATGGGACTGGTGAGCACGGCTGATAAGAGTACCACCAAAGTCAGCACTCTGCACAAGGACGACCCCTTCTCCACCAGCAGCCAGGACATCAACGGTTTCAGTGAGTCAAATAGGACCTATTACCAAGATTGCAAAATTCCCGAAACATTCCCAAAGTTCCCCAGAAGTTTTTCAGAAATCCCAGTTCTGGGAATCCTGGGAATTTTGCAACCCTTCCTACTAGTCTGTACCAATTCCTGTCAGTCCTAGCTTGTTTTTCTCTCCTCTCACTTCCCTGTGTTCGACTTAATCTCTTGATACCCCCTGTCCCACTCCTATTTCTCTAATTTAACAAAATGCTGTTTCCTTTGCCTGGAGTTTAATTCTCACTTAATCTCACAATTTGTGAGCTGTTCTGTTTTCTTTCATCGTTATTTCCTTTAAAGGAGAAGTTTACCAAAAATCCAGAAACTTCCAAGTGAATTCCATACATTGAAAGTAGTTCAGTGGAGTTTTTCTCCTCTCCCCCTCTCTCACTGTAGTGCTGTACTGAAACAGCTACAAAAACAGGTCACGTGACTGGCATTGCTGGATCCAGGCATCGCTCTGATCCGTTGCCAGTGAATTCATGAATCAGAAATTCGTTTTTTATTGAAAGCGTGCAGCTGTATTACAGATTCAAGTTTGGAATAAAAAAAACAGTGAATAAGGGTATAAACTGACGTTTCTACGTAGCAGGGATTTCCACGAGAGCGCTGCTGCTGTGGCTGTCGGTTACATAAAATAATGAGCTAAAATAATCGGAAATGTTTTATGTCGAAAAGTACGCATTTCTTGACTTAAGGATCGGACTCCATTTTTCAATTTTCACTTAAAATGACATACAGGACCTGAAGTCAGGATATGCATATTCTTGATACCCTTTGAAAGCAAACACTTTGCAGTTTGTGAAATGAATGTAGGAGAATATAACACATTACATATGGTAAAAGATAATACAAAAAAAAAAATGCGTTTTGAAAAAATGTTTTGAAATGCAAGAGAAAGGCCATAAAATGACACACGAGTTTAGGCGCCACCAGATGGCAGCAACATTTGTGTGCAAAGTTTTAGACAGATCCAGTGAAGCATTACATTACTGCACAACATTTTGAATCAATTCTTCCCAAATGTGCCGAATTGGTCAATTTATACATTTTCGGGTACATAACTATAGAGAACATACAAACATGATATGGTAATAAAACATTTAAGTTTACAAACTCACAGGAAGGTCATACATGATGGAGAATTAGCTTCCCTACAGAAAATATGCAACTTCACAGATCTAGATGGCGGGGTGGGGCAAGAAACAGCAGGGGTTCAAACTGTAGAACCCAGTTCTTACATTTGAATATAAAAATTGATTTTATCAAACAAGTGAGGCCTGAAACCAGCAATGGCAGGAGTCATGTGACCCATTTTTTGCAGCTGTTTCAGTGCAGCACTACAGGGAGAGCGAGGGGTAGAGGGTAAACTCCACTGAACTAGTTTTAATGTGTGGAATCACTTGAGAGTTTCTGGATTTTGGGTAAACTTCTCCTTTAAAGTCTCCTTTGTGTGCTTATTTGGTCCCCACATGATGATTAGCTAGGCAGCTGTTGGTAGCCTTCTGTCATTCTCACTGCCATTGCACAATACTGGTCGACCATATTCATTTACAGTGCCACATATGGAGCAATATTTCAGCCAATAACCATAGTGCGTTTACAAATAACAATATCTGAAAATACAACATTAGATTGCAAAGACTTCAATTCAGTGTAATATGAATCCACCAACATATTATAGCACTGTATACAAGGTTCTTAGGCACCCATCTAGTAAAAGCCGTAAAGACCATGAGTGGATACCAATTGCTCTTTTCCAAAATGATTCCATCTTATTCCAAATCAAGTTACTGTAGCATCTCCACTGAATATACTTTTCAATAAGACACTTCAGAGAAAGGCGAGTGGCATTTTGGCCATTTCTTCTGAGCTGTAAGTGGGGTCCAGCCTGCTGTGTGGCAGCAGTAATTAGGAAGGCCCTCTCAGAAGCTTTTTCTGGGGAAAATGTCACACTTTTTTGAAAGTTCGGGTCAGCTGGAGAACAAACGTCTCAACTAATATATACAGTAATTGCCTTCACTACACTGCCTTCAGCTCTGCATCTAACCCAACTAAGAAAATTCCCTAATAGCGATTCAAACTTTAGAAGAAAAGGAAAATGTGCCATGCACGTTATCTAGGTGTCGATTCTGTGAGAAAACAAGTCTGTATTTTTGTGTGGAAATTATCCAACCTTTATGTAGAAATTATGTTAAAAATAATAATAATCTACATTTATCAATCTGACTCCCAATATTATGTGAATAAATGCAACAGCCCTGTACCTCACCTCTCAAGTATGACTATATTGAACATGTGTCTAACTTGCGCTGTTATGCAATTATTATAAAACTAGATACAACCAGTTAATCTTGGCCACCGATGTTCTAGCATTAATTTGAGGCAAGCAGATCAGAGTTGTCAAGGTGGTACCCAAGCATGTGTAGTATATAACAACTGCCAATAGACCTACTTAATTATTAACGTGTAGTCAATCAAAAAATTACTCTGTAAATCGAGGAATGCATTTATTTCAATTCAACTAATATAATTTATGAGTCATTAAAGAATTAACACTCAATTACTGTGTACATGAAATACATGATACATTACAGATTAACTCTGAGTAAATGACTATCAACAATAGGCTTAATACTTAACGTGGTTACATGCGTCTTCAGTTCAGAATTGTTATATTTTTTTGTATTTTACCTCCTTTTCCCAATTTCGTGATATCCAATTACAATCTTATCTCATTGCTGCAACTCCCCAATGGGCTCGGGAAAGGCGAAGGTCGAGTAATGCATCCTCTGAAACATGCGCTTCTTAACACCCGCCTGCTTAACCCAGAAGCCAGTTGCACCAATGTGTCGAAGGAAACACTGTTCAACCAACGACTGAAGTCAGCCTAAAGGCGCCCAGCCCGCTACAAGGAGTCGCTGAGCGCCACACCCTCCCCTAACCTGGACGACACTGGGCCAATTGTGCACCGCCCTATGGGACTCCCAGTCTCGGCCGGTTGTCATACAGCCTGGGATCAAACCCGGGTCTGTAGTGACACCTCAAGCACTGCAATGCAGTGCCTTAGACTGCTGCGACACTCGGGAGGCCCACAAATTCACTGTCCTTTTAACCAAATTCAAGCAGACACTCACACGCAACCCGAATGAACTTTTCATTGCACTTTGCTAGTAAAAAAAACAATAGGCAGGAAAATATTTTAATCTAATCAACTCAATTTAAATGATAGGAGCTGTGTCGCGTCCTCAATGATCTATCCACCGGCCAATGAACAAAATAAGTTTCCCTGTAACAATAAATGCTTACCACTTACAATACAATAAAACACATCAAAATGCATAGTTCTTTATGAACTCTTGAAACATTCGAAACATAACAATTTAATTCACACAGTAACATTAATTTCCTCAATAAAAGTTTTCATCAGTCTTCACACCACCAACGTTGTCTGTGCTCCCAGGGTTCTGTGGTAACTACCCACCCCCCCCACCCCCAGAGAAAACCATAAATAAGGTGTGTTTGACCCCTGTGATAGCCCTAAAATGATCAGCCTTCCAAACAATGTCATAAATAGTGAATGAGTCATCACGCTGGGCTTCAGCGCCTGCAAGTTGCTAGTCGCGAGTATCACCTTCACTACAAGTCCATCATTACCTGTATTCTAATATTTTGGTCATAATGCTCCCAAATTCATATTTTGTTTTCTACTATAATTTTTGGTAAATTCCATAATTTTCCATCTAGTTTAGTCAAATCAATGACAAACAGTCTCTGGAGACGTGACAAAATAAAATCCCTGCTCCATCACATACATCTATGTATGCAAAGCCTCCAACACAGAATGTTCTCCCTCTCATATCAGTATTCTTCCTGTACAACACCTTGTTCATTATTCCTCCCTATAATTATTTCTTTATTAATGTGGCCATCAGAATGGGACAGTTCCGTGGGTGTTGGGCACAGGTTATGCCTAATGAGAAATGCCAACTCCATGCCAAGCATGGAGATCTAATATTTACACGGACACAGTGAAATAACCTTTTCTGTTATTGCATTCTTGTGAAACATTGCTGCGAAAGCACTTTTCACACGCAGGTAGTAGAATAAAGTTGGCTATATTAGCATACAGTATGAATAAGGGTAAGGGTTTATATTTGAGCAGAGGAGATACTCAGTTGTGCATTAAAATGTAAAGTACTACATAGCCGTATCTGCAATACCTTGTGGTTCACCTGAGCACATGCTCAGAGTGAGATCGAGCTAGCCTGTGGGAAAATGGTCTGCATAGCAGTATGTAATATCACATGTTGATTACTGTAGAAACTCCATGTGTCAGAATCCCATGGGCATTGTTCAACGTTTCATGTAGGATAGGGCTGGTAGTGTCAATTGTTGAATGGGAGAATTCATGTCTTTTACCGTTTGGTGGTATAACGTGCACCCATCCAGGTCTGTTCACCTGTGGTACATTTTCTCTGTCTTACTGTAGTGGTGATAGTGGGCTAATGTTCTGTAGACCCGCCTTATTTTAGTTTGATACAGACCCATCTTGTTTTTGTGTAGAGATGGTGTCTGGATATTGCATCCCGTTTGCTGTGCTGTTGTCTTCAAAGTCTTTAATATCTCCCCCTTGTATTTCTCCCCTCAGCATCCCCCTCTCCCTGCTCCTTCTCTCTGCAAGGCAAAACGCTGCAAAGCAAATCCCTCTTGAATTCCTACTACTCAGGTACAGCCATACAACTCTGAAGAAGTCTGCTTTGTAGTGAATCTACATAAGGCAATGCCATATTGCTCTTTCAGGTCTCTTCAAAGTAGAACATGTTGAGAAATCAATCTGAAGACGGGAGACATTTTATTTGGTGGAAATTGTTTGACGCTTGGAGAATTCATTTTCGCAGGTTGGCATTTGTCATGAATCTTGCCCTGGAGGCAGCTCTTCAGAGTGGTCACTAACTGGCACAGCCACGAAGTCAATAAAATGTGATTTTTAAACCTAACCTTAACCACACTGCTAACCCTAACCTTAACTTAAGACTAAAAAGCATTTTTTTCCCATACATTTTTACGACATAGCAAATTTAGACTTTGCAGGTGGCCCATCTAGTGGAAATCACTCAGTTCTGCCTCCCAGGGTGAGATTCATGACAATAAACTTCAACGTGCTCCATATTCACTGTCTTCTTTCCCTGTGTCATTCACCTCTGTAGTGTCAAAGGAGCCAGTCCCTGCAACAGCATCCATTGGTAAGTATCTCCTCTCCATCTATTCTTGCTTCTCCTTCCATTATCTTGCTTTTACTTATCTTGTTGTTTAGATATCTGGTAATGGATTTAACATACACAAATTCAATCCAAACATGGTGTTCACGTATGTCAAATTGAAGACCATTCACTGAGCTAATAAATCAAACCAAACAGCACGTTAGCAGGATTCTACAAAGTTACAGTAACGTACTATCACTACTTATTCAACACAGACAGCACTCTCCCAGTGTCAGGCCATGGCCATGCTGCTGACCCAGGGCAGGCTGTGAAAGGTCTAATGGAGGTCTGCTGTGTCATGGATGGCACTGCCTATAATTACAGTACATGCACTGGAGTGTAATGAGAATCACATATAGTGTGTTGCAACCGGTTGAATATTAATGCTTAGATTTGGGAAAGCTTTGAGAGCAACAGCACGGATCATATCTTGCCCCTTCAGTTTACGCACAGACAGATTGAAATGCCAAATCTTCTCGAAGCAGATTGACCACCTCTGACAAGTAGATTTGCTGTGAACTAAAATATGTCAAGTGTTTTGGTAGAGTTATCTCCACTCTCAACTGTTTCTCCTCATCCGCCTCAAATCAAATGGCACAATTTCATTGGTTTATGTGCTCCATTTCTAGTAGGTGGTTCACAGATTTCCCACCCGCCATTGGTCAGCAACTGGCTTCATGGCAGGTATTTTGTGTGGTCTGTCCTTTTTTTGTTTAATGGGGCACATGTTTTGTTTTGTCTGCCCCCTGGGGTCACAGAAAGGTACTGTAAACACACTCTTTGATCTTGAGGCTGTCTGTAAAATAGACTTTCCTCTGACCTATGGATTTCCAAAGGGATGGAGTGGAACTTAGCTGGGTCCTGAAGATGTTTTACTCTGAGCCCACATTCTCACAACCTCGTTTTTTACACATTCAGCATTGTTACTCCTGCTTAAAAGTAGCCGTCTGAGCCCCTCATTCTCACAATCTCATGTATTCTAAATGGTATCCCCTAAAACTCCTAGAGGGTCCTTGTTCACCCAATTCATTGGAACTACCTGTACTGTGATTTTAATCTATTCAAGTGTTTATATTAAAGTCACCACTTATGTAAAAGACAGGGAAGGTCTGAGCCCACCATATATCCTCTCCTCCAAAGCTGGTTGAAGTCCAAGTATACCTTTCTCAAGCACTGTTGTTGACTGAGCAAATCACAGTAATGGCCGACAAACCCCCTTCTTTACTGGCCAGGGGAGAGGAAGCCAGCTCTAAGCAAACAGAGCCCAGGCAGGGGGGAAAGAGTCTTGTCAAACATTACAGGAGGCAGGGGAAGGCAGGCAAGCAAGCAAGTCCAAAGCATCTGCAGCATTTATTGATTTCAGCAGTAAATCTGTAAATTGCCCATAGTACATGCCATAATCATCAAGTTTCACAGTCAATAATTTAGCTTTGCCTATTCATTCTAGCCTGACCGGCTACCGCCAGGCAAAAAAAGGGGAATAAATAGAGATGGAGAGGGAGAAGCAAGATGTCTTAGTGTGGAGGAAGGAGCTTTAGAAAATCAATGCTCTCGTGCAAAGCTAGGCTTAGCTGTTTTTCTATATTAGTCTGGGTTTTGATGGCTTAGGTGTTTCTTTTGCGATGCAAATAGACATCCTTTTTTGAGCGTTACATTCCAATCAGTGATGCAATTTCATTCACTGTCTCAGAGAAAGAATGAGATCACAGCTGTTTCATGTACATGCTTAGCTAGTAGTAGTGCGGCCTTGAGTCAATTCACTGGATATTGATCATAGGCCAGTTTATAAAGTCCTGTGTAATATATTTAGCTGACACTGCAGGCAGTTATTAGATATGATCGATGATGCTGTACATTTCCATTTCCCCCCCCCCCCCTGCCTCTCTATCTCTTACTTAGTCATAGGCATTTCCGTCGCTCTGCATTTGGGCTCGTTGCTTTAATGTTACTTGCTATCAGCACCAGAGGTATCAATGCTTCACCAGAAACCGAAGAAGACCGACAGCTAGAGGCAGGATAGAGTCTGTCTTCTGGCTGTGGGCTGTCAGGCAAGCTGGACGGACTGACTGGATCAGAGGACATGGTGAGCAGGATTATTGGTCCTGCTGAAGGGAGGGCTTCAGTTTCACAGGTGGTGGAGAACTTTGAGGGGTGCTCTGGGACTGGCACAGTTCTCTTGTTTATCCATCACCAGGAGCAGAGTCTTAGCTAGCGAATACTGTTACATTTGGGAGTGTTGAATGAAATCCATACTTAGTTTTTTTTATCAGCGTATGCAAAATGGTATTGATAAGATGTCCATTAGTAGAGTAGATGCCTATACGCTACCAGCAGACATGACTTAGTTTAGAATGCATCTAGCCTCTTGCATAATTTACGCCATTCACATCTCTAAATGCAGCAGATACTGTATATCTGCCAAAAGCAGAGGAAGCTGAAGTTCTTAATTTGCATTGGCTTAACTTATAATGCCATGTTTGAACACATAAAACAGGATGGATCCTGGTTCAGGTTAAAAGAAGGAGCTAGGTATATTTGGTTCCTACAACACTTAAATGTTCCTAAGGGTTTTAGAGAATGACTGATTTCTACACTTGGAAAATCACTGCACATTATCTCAAATCTTCTCCAGCTATATTTAGTCTTTAGAATGGAGGTACATTTTAGGTAATTTCAAAAGGCATTATATTGTCCCCGCTCAAAGAGCTGTCCAATGTATTTTTGTATGGATGGTAATTATTGCTAATGGTCAAAAATGGTTGTTTAGTGATAATGTTGCACTAATGTTGATAATTGAGCTTAATGCGATTTCGGCACTAATCATTAGTCTGCACCTCATGGAAGTACTGCACAATAAAATGGCGAAATTACTTTAAAGGCAATGTCCTTTATTAGAAGATCTTCTGCAAAATAGGATGTTCATTTTGAAGTATTTTTTTCCCCTGTATGTCTCCACATTATCTCTGAGCATCATGTTGTGCTCAATGTTCTACCATATTGTGACACAGTTGGTAGACGCTGCGAAGGTGTGAGTCAATATCGCTTTGTACACCTAAATAGAGATTCAAGCTGTCTTGAGATTCAGGGACTCTCCCAGACTGTATCTTCCAACACTGTTAGAAAAATTATTGGTAGTGATTTCTTCTTTTGCTAGGACATAATAATATTTCTCAGTATAGCGTTTTACGAACCATGCCCCCTTGTAACCTGAGCCAAGCTGTCCTCCCTCCCTTCACAACAGAGCAATATTCACAACAGAACCCTGCTCTGGGAAACCTCTTTATTTTCTTTATATTTTTTCTGCCATGTTTGGCCTTCAGAAAGAAGTAAAGAACGAACAGACGTTTCCGGAAAGGGGATTGATTTTCACTTGACTCTTTTAACATAAAATTAAATTGTAATTGTCACATGCTTGGGCCCTTCCCAACAATACAGAGATTTTGTAGTTGTTGAAATAATTAAAAAAAATATAACACAGCGAATAAATACACAATGAGAAACGATAACTTGGCTATATACTGTACACTGGGTACCAGCACCGAGTCGATGTGCAGGGGTACGTGGTCATTTAGGTAATACTTACTGTACATTCAGGTAGGGATGAAGTGACTAGGCAACAGGATAGACAAACAAAGTAACAGAGCATGTGATGAGTCAAAAGAGTTAGCGCAGAAAGGGTCAATGCACATAGTCTGTGTAGCTGTTAGTTAACTATTTAACAGTCTTTGGACTTGGGGGTAGAAGCTGTTCAGGGTCCTGTTGGTTCCAGTCTTGGTGCATTGGTACCGCTTGTCATGCAGTAGCAGAGAGAACAGTCTATGACTTGGGTGGCTGAAGTCTTTGACAAGTTTTAGGGCCTTCCTCTGACCCTGCCTGGTATAGAGGTCCTGGATGGCAGGGAGCTCAGCCTGAGTGATGTACTGGGCCGTACACTGGGCCGTACCCTCTGTTGCGCCTTGCTGTCAGATGTCGAGCAGTTGCCATACCAAGAAGTGATGCAGCCAGTAAAGATGCTCTCAATGATGCAGATGTGTAACATTTTAAGGATCTGAGGGCCCATTCCGAATCTTTTCAGGCTCCTGAGAGGAAAGAGTCATTGTCATGCCCTCTTCACGACTGTGTTGGTGTGTGTGAACCATGATAATAACTTAGTGATGTGGACACTGAGGAACGTTGATGGGGGAGTGCTCAGCACATACGTTTCCTATTGTCCATGATCAGCTCCTTTGACTTGCTGATGTTGAGGTTGTTGTCCTGGCACCACACTGCCAGGTCTCTGAACTCCTCCCTGTAGGCTTTCTCATCATCGTCGGTGATCAGGCCTACCACCGTCGGGTCATCTGCAAACTTAATTATGGTGATGGGGTCGTGTGCGAACAGGGAGTACAGGAGGGGACTAAGCATGCAACCCTGAGGTGCCTCTGTGTTGAGGGTCAGTGTGACAGATTTGTTGATGCCTACCCGCACCACCTGAGGGCGGCCTGTCAGGAAGTCAAAGCATTTCATGGCTACAGATGTGAGTGGTACGGGGCGATAATCATTTAGACAGGTTACCTTGCCGTTTTTGGGCACAGTGACTATGGTGGTCTGTTTGAAACATGTAGGTATTATAGACTGGGTCAGAGAGAGGTTGAAAATGTCAGTGAAAACATTTGCCAGCTGGTCAGTGCATGCTCTGTGTACACGTCCTGGTAATTTGTCTTGCCCTGCGGCCTTGTGAATGTTAACCTGTTTAAATGTCTTACTCACATTGGCTATGGAGAGAGTGATCACATAATTGTCTATAAGAGCTGATATTCTCATGCATGGTTCAGTGTTGCTAGCCTTGAAACAAGCATAGAAGGTATTGAAGTCTTCTAGCAGGCTCGCGTCACTGGACAGCTTGTGTCTGGGTTTCTCTTTTACATCTGTGATAGTTTGCCAGCCCTGACACATCCGATGAGCATCAGAGCCGATGTAGTAGGATCTGTATGTATGGTCACTGTTCAGACGACATTGATACACTTATTAATAAAGCCGATAACTGATGTGGTAATGCCATTGGATGAATCCCGGAACATATTTCAGTCTGTGCTAGTGAAACAGCCCTGTAGCTTACCATCCACTGGTACTTCCTGTGTGTTTTTGCTTGTAAGCAGGAATCATGAGGATAGAGTTATGGTCAGACCTGCCAAATGGAGGGTGAGGGAGAGCATTGTCTGTGTGTGGAGTAAAGGTGATCTAGAGTTGATATGCTGGTAGAAATTAGGTTAAATGGATTTCAGTTTTCCTGCATTAAAGTCACTGGCCACTTGGAGCGTCGACTCTAGGTGAACATTTTCTTGTTTGCTTGTCCCTATACAGCTTGTTGAATGCGGTCTTAGTGCCAGCATCAGTTTGTGATGGTAAATGCACAACTACAAAAAATATAGATGAAAACTCTCTTGGTCTCGAACGACGCTCATCCAGTTTATTCTCCAGTGATTGCACGCTCGCCAATGGACGCAATTAATCATCGGGTTCCCGCAAGCCGGACTCTAGTGCCGTCTCTTCCTTCTTCAAGTGTCGGGATTTGGGCCTGGTCCGGGATAATAAATGTCTTTAGCCTCTGACTCATTTAAGCAGAAGTCCTCATCCAAATCAACGTTAGTGATAGCAAAAAAAATACAGCACAATTGGTAAGGAGCCCATAAAACAAACCCTATTCCTCCAGCGCCATTCTAGTTCAAACATGCCAACGTCTGTGTGTATCCCGTGTTTCATTTGATAACTCACTTAGCCACGGCATGTGATCACACGAGGCCAGGACTGGTGCTCATGCGTCTGTGAGCCATAATAATGAAGTTATGAAAAGCATACGTTTTCAAGCAACAAAAAGTTCCTTCAAAAGTCAATCAAATGATTAGCATGAAGATATCTTAACATAAGTTACAACCAAGCGGGGACACGGTACTAATACATTTCATGGCTGGCTAAATGCATATTTGACCTTTCAACACAGCCCCAAGCATTAACAGCTCGGTATTTCGGTGGCATTCAATGGGATTGAGTCTGTTTCTTGATAATATTTAGAACATAATATACCCTCGGGCTGCCACTTTGAGATATTATCTTGCTGCAGAGTCAAAAACACATGAATAATGAATTAGGTCTGCACTGATAGGGCTGTAGAGGGGGCACTTTGGGTAGGATTAACTGGACCTCTACCGTCTCCAGTGTACAGTCAGTATCTGCTCCCTCTCCGACTGCTAGGCCTCCCACCTCACCCACCTCAATGTACACGGATGCTAACGATAAACCAACATTACCCCTTTACATGGCTGAGTAGATTTGTGTCGTGTTTATCTCCATCTCCCATCAGTAATAATTATGGAGAAACGGAGCAATGGGAAATGGAGATGTGTGAGTATTGAGCAGAAATGTAAACATGGCCTGATAGAACATTACCAGGAAATAACATTAATTAGAGAGATGAAACTGTGCTCTGGTTGCATAATTTTGTGTTAGGTATAAGTGATAACCTTGTTTCCATTTTCATAATTATCAGTTCAACCCTATACAGACTGTTGGCGAGGTTCCTAAGGTCATAGACTACTAATATTTACACTCATAATCTTTAATTGTGTGTATTCTTTTAGAAACCTTTGAGCTATTTTAAAAGATGCTGTCTGCAAAGTAATTGTTTCCACCACAACACATGGTAATACTCCTCGTCTGCTCACTGCTTGTGGCTTGTATTTACTAGGAGTGATATAGCGGTAATAGTCTTGCAAGATTACTCACATTTTATTATGTGGCAGCACACAATGTTTTGAATGGATTGCACTTTTTCAAGCAGAGAATCACTTTAAGTGTGTCATTTTTTTGATAATTAAGATGCAAATAGGCACATTAATAAAACATGGGGTAATATTACCCTAACACATTCGCAATGGTACTTAGGTATTTAATGCCTGTAATATTGAGAATTTCTATGCCATTCAGGTCCCCATTTCTCCTCTTAATGGACTCATTAGAAGCAATAAACTACTTCAATCTCTCCAATCCTAATCTGTGGAAGACTCAATTGCAGGAATGTCTTTCAATCCAATCGAATAGTGAAGCAAAGTGTCTCTTGGATTACCCATTTAACTTTGAGGTATCATCATTAATGATTGAGTAGCAGCGAGATAGAGGAAGGCCGTTGTCTAGCAACAGGGTTTGTGGAGAGTCAACTGTAAGAGTTCGAAGATCTCATGCTTTCAATATGATGAGTTTTTCTAGACATTCCAGAGAGCTAGAGAGGTCTTCACTTACAGAATTATCCCAATGTTTGGGAGATCAACATTTCATGAAAACAAGAGATTTCATTATACACTCTATGTACAACAGTATGTGTACAACCCTTCAAATTAGTGTATTCAGCTATTTCAGCCACACCCGTTGCTGACAGGTATATAACATCGATGCAATCGCCTTAGACAAACATTGGCAGTAGAATGGCCTCACTGAAGAGCTCAGTGACATTGAACGTGGCACCGTCATAGCATGTCACTTTTCCAACAAGTAAGTTCATCAAATGTCTGCCCCGGTCAACCGTAAGTGCTGTTATTGTGAATTGGAAAGGTTTGGGAGCAACAATGGTTCAGTCGCGAAGTGGTAGGCCACACAAGCTCAGAAAGGGACCGCCGAGTGATGAAGCGTAGTGTGTAAAAAATCGTCTGTCCTCGGTTGCAACACTCAGTACCGAGTTCCAAACTGCCACTGGGAGCAACGTCAGCACAAGAACTGTTCGTCAGGTTTCCATGGTCGAGCAGCCGCGCACAAGCCTAAGATCACCATGTGCGATGCCAAGCGTCGGCTGGAGTGGTGTAACGCTTGCCACCATTAGACTCTGGAGCAGTGGAAACATGTTCTCTGGAGTGATGAATCATGCTTCACCATCTGGCAGTCCGACGGATGAATCTGGGTTTGGCGGATGCCAGGAGAACGCTACCTGTCCCATACCTAGTGCCAACAGTAAAATTAGCTGGAGGAGGAATAATGGTCGGGGACTATTTTTCATGGTTCGAGCAAGGCCCTTTAGTTCCAATGAAGGGAAATCTTAATGGTACAGCATACAATGTCATTCTAGACAATTCTGTGCTTCCAACTTTGTGGCAACAGTTTGGGGAAGGACTTTTCCTGTTTCAGCATGACAAATCCCCCATGCAGAAAGCAAGGTCCGTACAGAAATGTTTTGTCGAGATCGGTGTGGAAGAATTTGGCTGGCCTGCACAGAGCCCTTACCTCAACCCCATCGAATACCTTTGGGATGACTTGGAATGCCGACTGCGAGTCAAGCCTAATCGCCCAGTATCAGTCCCCTGACCTCACTAACACTCTTGTGGCTGAATGGTAGCAAGTACCTGCAGCAATGTTTTAACATCTAGTGGAAAGCCTCCTCAGAAGAAGATGTTATATTAGCAAAGAGGGGACCAACTCCATCTTAATGCCTGTGATTTTCTTTTATGAGATGTTCAACGAGCAGGTGTCCACATACTTTTGGGCATGTAGTGAATACTAATGAATGTTCCACTGAATCATTCTAACACAAAGATAGTTCACTATGCGGTTAAACACTTCCAAACCCAACACTCTCTCACGATGATGTCACAGAGTAAGTGGATACTGAGTGTTTTCTCCTTGGTCCACAGACAGCAGCCATAGTGAGATGGCCCAGCCATCGTTGACCATCCAGACGTACCCGTACGGGGGCTGTGAGTCAGTGGAGATGTCCTACCAGGCCGGCCAGTTCCAGCCGGCCATCCGTGTAGCCGACCTCCTCCAACACATTACCCAGATGAAGTGTGGCCAGGGATACGGCTTTAAGGAAGAGTATGAGGTAAGAATGGTTAGTACAGTTTCATCAACATCACAGGGTGTGGTTTTTGACAGGAAGTCGTGGCATTGTGGTCGCTAGACTGTCTCCCAGGAACTTGTAAGATAATAATGTTTTCAAGATAACTTTGATGTTCTATTCAAACTTCCAATATCATCAGTTTCCTCTTTTACATGACATCTTCCATTTCGACCAGATATCATTATGTCCAGTTGCATTGCTGACTTTCTGCCTTGAAGGAATAATTTTGTTGTTTGTTTTAGTTTATTTGATTACGGCACATCTTTGTTTGAATGATATGATGAAATCTAATTTGCACTTCCCATCTTTTTAATAAGGGAAACACACTGGTGGTGCACTTATCAAATATTTATTGAAAATCACATTTGAAAACATAATTAATATCGATAGTTTACCAAAACAAATTAAAGACAATTAATTCTCAGTTCCACCCCATCTATTGATCGACGTTTGAGTCGTCTCGGAATGTGAGTGTTTTTTTCTCCACTAAAGACCATAACTTTTGAATTACTCACGCATTGCGTCCTAATTAAGTCCAGTAAAGTATTTTAATTTAGTTTTTTTCTTAAAGTTTGTGCCACTTTGGTGCCCCCTTTTAAGTTAGGTCACTTTGGGCCTCTCGGGTGGTGCAGTGGTCTAAGGCATCACTACAGACCCTGGTTCGATCCCAGGCTGTGTCACAGCTGGCCGTGACTGGGAGACCCCTGAGACGGTGTACAATTGTCCGGGTTAGGCCGGCTGGGATTTCCTTATCCCATCGTGCTGGCGGGCCAGGTGCCTGCAAGCTGACTTCGTCATGTTTTGGAGAACGCATGGCTCTCGACCTTCTCCTCTCCCTAGTCCGTAGGGGAGTTGCAGCGATGGGACAAGACTGTAACTACCAATTGGATATCACGAAACTACAAATAACGCCAACAGTCGTATTCCTAATGCCAAAACTCTCAACCAATTATTTGTCCTTTTAACCTGAGATTGAAAGAATTTAACCCTCAATATTGCTGCAAGTTTGTGTTCTACTTTAGACTTACCTCTGGGTTCAGACTTTTATTAACTCAAACGAGTCTGCAGACACCACCTGGGTTTTCTAAGCTTTATAGAAAAATACTCATGTAAAGCCTGTTTTTATCTAACAAACAAAGGATTCGGTAAAACTTTATTTGGGTAGTCCATCTGTAGATATCACATTTCAACTATCTACTAACCCTAAACTTAACCCTTTCCCTAACTTTAACCCTTACCCTAACCCTTATTCTAAACCTAACCGTAACCTTAGCAAACAATTGCTTATCTACAGATAGTTTGACAATCTGTAGAGCATCCACAGATGGACATTCCGGAATATCCAGACCAAGGATTATTTTCCCTATTCAAATTGACAAAGGTCACTCAACACTATGCTACGTAGTCAGCCTTCCAGGAACACTATGCTGTAGGTCAGAGGCATAGGTAGAAATTGCTGTGTGGCTGGACCTGAGTAAAAGTGACTGGGCCAACAGCAAAATGACAGCAAAAATACCCTGACATCAGTTGTGGTGCATTGAGAAGTGGGTATACTCTAATTTTGCCAAAACAGCCTGCCTGGCGAAAAATATGAGAAACAGATATAGGCTACTCTGAATGACCTAAAATCATGGCAATGTGAAAAACATCCACCATGATATCTAGAATTAAAAAGTAGGCCTAGCCCTTTTTGCTGATATGTTTGGGGACCAGATAAATGCGGTCACCAAACTCACTCACTTGAATCAGCAAACATAAACCTGGCCTACCAAGGCAGGCTATTCTGATTTAGTCAGGAGACAATACAAACATCAAATACGTTTTCATTTAAAGCCAATTTTTATTTTCGGCCATCCTGATTGGGTGGGTCAGTGTTCAATCTGGCAACCTGGCCCTGCCAGGGCTTTGCCTCTGCTGTAGGTATTTGACTATTGTATCTAAACTCAGCAAAAAAAGAAACACCCCTTTTTCAGGACCCTGTCTTTCACAGATAATTTGTAAAAATCCAAATAACTTCACAGATCTTCATTGTAAAGGGTTTAAACACTGAATTCCATTCTTGTTCAATTAACAATTAATGAACATGCACCTGTGGAACGGTCGTTAAGACACTAACAGCTCCGAACATCACACCTGCGTGACAGGTACAGGATGGCAACAACAACTGCCCGAGTTACACCAGGAACGCACAATACCTCCATCACTGCTCAGACTGTCCGCAATAGACTAAGAGAGGCTGGACTGAGGTCTTGTAGGCCTGTTCTAAGGCAGGTCCTCACCAGACATCACCAGCAACAATGTCGACTATGGGCACAAACCCACTGTCGCTGGACCAGACAGGACTGGCAAAAAGTGCGCTGTTTGGTCTCACCAGGGGTGATGGTCGGATTTGCGTTTATCGTCGAAGGAATGGGCGTTACACAGAGGCCTGTACTCTGGAGCGGGATCGATTTTGAGGTGGAGTGTCCGTCATGGTCTGGGGCGGTGTGTCACAGCATCATCAGATTGCCTGCAATGACAACAAGCTCAATCTCAATGCTGTGCGTTACAGGGAAAACATCCTCCTCCCTCATGTGGTACCCTTCCGGCAGGCTGACAATGCCACCAGCCATGCTGCTCGTTCTGTGCGTGATTTCCTGCAAGACAGGAATGTCAGTGTTCTGCCATTGGCAGCAAAGAGCCCGGATATCAATCCCATTCAGCACATCTGGGACCTGTTGGATCAGAGGGTGAGGGCTAGGGCCATTCCCCTCCAGAAATGCCTGGGAACTTGCAGGTGACTTGGTGGAAGAGTGGGGTAACATCTCACAGTAAGAACGGATAAATCTGAGGAGGAGATGCACTGCAGTACTTAATGCAGCTGGTGGTCACACCAGATACTGACTGTTACTTTTGATTTTGACCCCCCCCCTGTTCAGGGACACATTATTCCATTTCTGTTTATCACATGGCTGTGTAACTTGTTCAGTTTATGTCTCTGTTGTTGAAACATGTTAAGTTTGCTTTTTTTGCTGAGTTTAGGTCTATAGACACGTCTTGTAGAGAAAGCCATCTCTAAGGCAATCTCTTACTGGTACTTACCATATAAGAGTAGGTGAATTAAGAGTTTCTTCCCCTTCTTGGTTCATAAGGGAAGAAGTTCATAGAGTTGACAAGGAATAATGTTAGAGCTTTGTTCATGTCTGGTCAGTGGAGTGAACTGAAGGCTGTGAAGGTTCTTTTCAACTTCTTGGCTGTAGGCCTCCGGTAGCCTCCCTTTGCCTGGCTGTAAACATGAGATGCATTGCCTTTTCCTCTCGCTCACTGTGCCTGCACTGATAAAGCCAGCAATTGTGCCTCTTATTTAAAGGATCATCCATCACTGGGGACATTTTTATAACGCCTTTCTGTTATTCCTTCCCCCTGTAACCTGATTTGCCTCACAATTTCAGCCCCTATCCCATTGAAAATTAAGTTGGCACTTTACTCCATGCTCGCTTATGAAATATAAAGGTCATGTTTTTTTTCATACAGTCCATGGGGAAAGTCAAATTGTCACGCATTCCCAAACACTACTTGCGGTTGGTGGATCGTGACTGCGGTGATGTGAGAATATCTTGAGACATACATACATACATACGTCAGTGCTTTGTATTATGGTGAAGAAGGCCCCAACTCATTTCAAATGGTGCCCCTTACATGTCATACATTATGTTTTCATGTGTGTTCTGTCAGTGTGCTCTCCATTTTGTGTTGAAGCTACAGTATGGTTTATGACTTGTTCAATGGTTGTGTGGAGGTGTGAACCTGTGGTTGTGAGAAGAGGAAAGGACCAAAGAGATGAGGAGAAGGAAGGAAGGCAGGGAGAAATGGAGATCTGGGGACTCTGATTAAAGGCGATAGCGGCCACCTGTGTGCGTTTGTCAGCATAATCGGCCCATTACTCACATCCTGACAGATGCATTGAGAGAGGGAGCCAGCCCTCACTGGCGCGCACACACACACACACACACACACACACACACAGAGACAGCCCACAAAGTCAAACAGAGGAACGGATCACATAACAGAGGACATCTAGAAACACATGGAGAACAAGGAGGGGAATCATTTAATCAAAAGCGTTTGGACATTTGGTTGCCTTCATAAAGGGACCTGACCTCATTGATAGCACACTGATTTGAGATAGAGCCCTCTGCCTCCTTCTCTGTGTGTGACAGAGCATGCAAACAATGTCTATCACTAATGGCACCCTATTCTCTTTATACTGCACTACTTTTAACCAGGGCACTTAGGGGCTCTGGGCAAAAGTAGTGCACTTTAAAGTGAATAGGGTGCTATTTGGGATTCAACCAACAACTCACGTGTCAGTGCCGACAGCTCACATACAGTTGAAGTCGGAAGTTTACGTACACTTAGGTTTTTTAACCACTCCACAAATTTCTTGTTAATTAACAAACTACAGTTTTGTCAAGTTGGCTAGGGCGTCTACTTTGTGCATGACACAAGTATTTTTTCCAACAATTGTTTACAGACAGATTATTTCACTTGTCACAATTCCAGTGGGTCAGAAGTTTACGTACACAAAGTTGACTGTGCCTTTAAACAGCTTGGAAAATTCCAGAAAAATTATGTCATGCCTTTAGAAGCTTCTGATAGGCTAATTGACATCATTTGAGTCAATTGGAGGTGTACCTTCAAATTCAGTGCTTCTTTGCTTGACATCATGGGAAAATCAAAAGAAATCAGCCAAGACCTCAGGGAAATAATTGTAGACCTCCCCGAGTCTGGTTCATCCTTGGGAGCAATTTCCAAATGCCTGTAGGTACCACGTTCCTCTGTACAAACAGAAGTATGCAAGTATAAACAGCATGGGACCACGCAGCCATCATACCGTTCAGGAAGGAGACGCGTTCTGTCTCCGAGACATGAACGTACTTTGGTGCGAAAGTGCAAATCAATCCCAGAACAACAGCTAAAGGACCTTGTGAAGATGCTGGAGGAAACAGGTACAAGAGTATCTATATCTACAGTAAAAATGGACATAACCTAAAAGGCCACTCAGCAAGGAAGAAGCCACTGCTCCAAAACCGCCATATAAAAGCCGGACTACAGTTTTTAACTGCACATGGGGACAAAGATCGTACTTTTTGGAGAAATGTCCTCTGGTCTGATGAAACAAAAATAGAACTGTTTGGCCATAATGACCATCGTTATGTTTGGAGGAAAAAGTGGGGGGCTTGCAAGCCAAAGAACACCATCCCAACCATGAGGCACGGGGGTGGCAGCATCATGTTGTGGGGGTGCTTTGCTGCAGGAAGGACTGGTGCACTTCACAAAATAGATGGCATCATGAGGGAGGACAATTATGTGGATGGACAATTATGTGGATATATTGAAGCAACATCTCAAGACATCAGAAGTTAAAGCTTGGTCGCAAATGGGTCATCCAATTGGACAATGACCCCAAGCATACTTCCAAAGTTGTGGCAAAATGGCTTAACTTCTTGGTGCACCCATCCCGTTAGCGGGATCATTTTCGTCAACGTCCGCTGAATTGCAGAGCGCCAAATTCAAATTAAATTACTAAAAACATTTACTTTTCATGAAATCACAAGTGCAATATAGCAAAACACAGTTTAGCTTGTTGTTAATCCACCTGGCATGTCAGATTTCAAAAAAGCTTTTCGGCGAAAGCTATCCAAGCGTTTATGTTAGGACATCTCTCTCAGCAGACATAACATTACAAACAGCTAGCAGCAAAGTAGATTGGTCACGAAAGTCAGAAAAGCAATAAAATGAATTGCTTACCTTTGATCTTCGGATGTTTACACACACGAGACTCCCAGTTACACAATAAATGTTGCTTTTGTTCCATAAAGATTATTTTTAAATCCCAAAACCTCCATTTGGTTGGCGCGTTATGTTCAGAAATCCACAGGCTCGAGCGGTCACGACGGGGCAGACAGAAATTCCAAATAGTATCCATAAAGTCCGTAGAAACATATCAAACGTTTTTTATAATCAATCCTCAGGTTGTTTTTACAATAAATAATCGATAATATTTCAACCGGACCATATCTTTTTCAATAAGAGTGAGAGAGAAAATGTCTACTCCAAGCTGCTCGCGCATGCAAAACACTGCTGGCACCCAGCCATCCAATGACGCGATGTGATCTTTCTCGCAAATTCTTCAGAATAAAAGCCTGAAATTATTCCTAAAGACTGTTCACACCATGTGGAAGCCATAGGAAAAGGAATCTGGTTGATATCCCTTTAAATGGAGGGAAGGCATGGAAGGCATGAAAAACAGCACTTCCTGGTTGGATTTTCCTTAGGTTTTCGCCTGCAATATCAGTTCTGTTATACTCACAGACAATATTTTGACAATTTTGGAAACTTTTGTGTTTTTTTAATCCTAATCTGACAATTATATGCATATTCTAGATTCGGCCTGAGAAATAGGCAGTTTCATTTGGGTACGTTTTTCATCCAAACATCAACATACAGCCCCCTACACTCAAGAGGTTAAGGACAACAAAGTCAAGGTATTGGAGTGGCCATTACATAGCCCTGACCTCAATCCTATAGAAAATTTGTGGGCAGAACTGAAAAAGCATGTGCGAGCTAGGAGGCCTACAAACCTGACTCGGTTACACCAACTCTGTCAGGAGGAATGGGCCAAAATTCCCCCAACTTATTGTGGGAAGCTTGTGGAAGGCTACCTGAAAAGTTTGACCTAAGATAAACAATTTAAAGGAAATCCTACCAAATACTAATCGAGTGTATGTAAACTTCTGACCCACTGGGATTGTGATGAAAGAAATAAAAGCTGAATTAAATCATTCTCTCTACTATTATTCCAACATTTCACATATGATCCTAACTGACCTAAGACAGGGAATTTTTACTAGGATTAAATGTCAGGAATTGGAAAAACTGAGTTTTAATATATTTGGCTAAGGTGTAAATAAACTTCTGACTTCAACTGTATGTTAATGCAGCGTATGAACAGTTTATTTATTTTTTAAATATGGAAAAAGACAATGCGACCTCATCCCAGGCTGTGTCTCAAATGGCAGCCCATTCCCTATATAGTCCAGGGCCCATAGAGCTTTGGTCAAAAGTAATGCACTATATAGGGAATAGGGTGCCATTTTGGATGCTACCTCATAACAAGGGCCGGTTAAACTCTCTGGGATATTCGGGACGGTAGCGCCCCACCCCGCTAACAACCAGTGAACGTGCAGGGCGAGACATTCAAAACAACAAAAATCTCATAATTAAAATTCCTCAAGCATACAAGTATTTTACACCATTTTAAAGATAAAAGATAAATTCTTGTTAATCCAGCCACAGTGTCTGATTTAAAAAAGGCTTTACAGTGAAAGCACCACAAACAATTATGTTAGGTCACCACCAAGTCACAGAAAAACACAGCCATTTTTCCAGCCAAAGAGAGGAGTCACAAAAAGCAGAAATCTAGATAAAAATTAGTCACAAACCTTTGATGATCTTCATCAGATGACACTCATAGGACTTCATGTTACACAATACAGTGTAGTGCATATTTATATCCAAAAATCTAATTTTACATTGGCGTGTTATGTTCAATAGTTCCAAAACATGCTGTGATTTTGCAGAGAGCCACGTCAATTTACAGAAATACTCATAATAAACATTGATAAAAGATGCCACTATTATACATGGAACTTTAGATACACTTCTCCTTAATGCAACCGCTGTGTCAGATTTTTTTTTTAATTTATGGAAAAAGCATACCATGCAATAATCTGAGTACTGCGCTCAGAGACCAAAACAGCCAAAGAGATATCCGCCATGTTGTGGAGTCAACATTAGTCAGAAATAGCATTATAAATATTAACTTACCTTTGATGATCTTCATCAGAATGCACTCCCAGGAATCCCAGTTCCACAATAAATGTTTGATTTGTTCGATAAAGTTCATCATTTATGTCCAAATACCTCCTTTTCTTAGGGTGTTTGGTAAACAAATCCAAACGCGAGTGCAAGTCCAGCTGAAAAGTCCAAAAAGTTATATTACAGGTCGTAGAGACATGTCAAATGAAGTATAGAATCAATCTTTAGGATGTTTTTATCATAAATCTTCAATAATGTTCCAACCGGAGAATTCCTTTGTCTGTAGAAAAGCAATGGAACGCAAGCTAACTTTCACATGACCCGCGTCATGAGCTCGTGGCAATCTGCCAGACACCTGGCTCACTCCCCTCTCATTCGGCCCCACTTCACAGTAGAAGCATCAAACAAAGTTCTAAAGACTGTTGACATCTAGTGGAAGCCTTAGGAAGTGCAATATGACCAATATCTCACTGTATCTTCGATAGGCTATGAGTTGAAAACCTACAAACCTCAGATTTCCCACTTCCTGGTTGAATTTTTCTCAGGTTTTCGCAAGCCATATGACTTCTGTTATACGCACAGACATCATTCAAACAGTTTTAGAAACTTCAGAGTGTTTTCTATCCAAATATACTAATTATATGCATATTTTATTTTATGGCTGAGTATCAGGCAGTTTACTCTGGGCACCTTATTCATCCAAGCTACTCAATACTGCCCCCCAGTCACCAAGACGTTAATGGCCCCAGAGTGATAGGCATCTGTGGATAAACACAAGGTCATGGAGTACCCACTCACTGGAACAAGTGGAAGAACTGCATAAATGCTTTAGCATCTAGGAGCAACCAACCTCTTGTCTTTTAATGTAAACTTTGCAAAGGTTTGGTTCAAGTGTCTATGTATGTAATGCTATGAACATGATCCTTTGTGTGTGCATTTGTGTGTGCGTATGTGTTGACTATGTCCGGACGTGTGATAATGATGATGATGATGAGGCTGCAGGTGAAACAATGCTTCCTCTAGGGATGTTCTACCTGTCTACATTTCTTTGCGTTCAGTGACCCGCTCTCCCACCCACACCCCTGCCTCATCATCTTATCACCACCGTCTACCAAGGGATGAGAGTGTGGGAGTTCTCCCTCTTCTCTAGCTTTTCTCTTATTCTTTTTTAAGAATATTAATATGTGCAAAAAAAGACTGATTGTAGATGAAAGGGATTCCATTTAGGACGTTTTCTTTTTGAAGAGAGCATCAATCCCCCCATCCCCAAACACAAACTAAAAGGGAAGTTGAACGTTTCCCCGCAGGGGGCCACAGAGCCCCATCCAATTATTCACCTCACTCCCACTCGCTCTCATTACCGGATGGGAAACGATAAATGGATAAACACTAGCCAGAGTGAGCCACGGGACTGCAAAACACTGGCGTACAGGCCTGGGTCATGTTCATTAGGGCATGCAGCAGAAAAACAAGCGTTACTGAAGTCCAGGTAGCGAGGGATAATGTTTCGGTCTGTTTTATTTTGTTTGGTGCCTAATGAACATGGCACTGATATCTTTGTTTCTAAACACTTAATCACATTATTACATGAGTCATGGATTTGGAGTTGATTGATTGATTTATCTGACAGTTTAAAAAAAATACAAATGTACACATTTTAAAAAGTTGACAGTGATATTAAAGTAAATTACTTACTTCCATTGTGGTACAGACATTTCATAGATACAGACATGAAAATGATTCTATGGTTGTCATCAGTCAGCTTTTGACATTAGATTTCAAATAAGTTTTGGTAGGTATGGCTTTAAGTTTTTGTGGTAGTTTGATCCATTTAACAGCGTTGGTATATAGAAAGGTATTCTTACCGGATAGACACTTAAATTTGAGCCAGATATCTGGGGGCTGAGTCAGTAATAATTCTGTGGACCAGACCAAGATTAATTAATACAACCCTTCTTTTCTCTACAGATAGCCAGCCTAGCTGTTAAGGAATATGAGCTCGAGACTATGGTTGGATTCCATTTTTTATACATATTTACCTCATTCATTAATTTCTATTTCAATAATTTCCTCATTTGGATTGAATCCTGAACCCATACCCATGGCTAAAAAAAGTATAGCTTGTATGCATACTGTAATATGTAATATAACCAACCTGAACTACTTTGCACACAGTTAGAGCTTGAATGAAGGGAAAACCTTGACTGGCTGAATGTTCTTGAACAAGCATCCGCCTCTTTGTATTATTGTCAGTTTTGAACAGAGGGAAGCACAAAAGCCGAGCTGTAACCAGGGGGTCTTTTTTTATTCCAGGAGTGGGAAAGCAGCACTTTCTTTTCTCTGTCTCGCAGTCTGTGTCTGGAGGGGTGCAGTACTGAGCCATGTGTTTGTATCTATAACTTTTTACATTCTCTGCCTTTGATCCCAGTGTCTGTGTGCTCTCGTCTGACTTCCACTGTGAACGCTATTATCTGATAAGGGAGGCCACTAAATTTGTCCTTGCTTTGTTCCCACTGTGTTCCCACTGTTTCTTTCAAGGGGGTGATTGCTGTTAGCCCGCCAACACACACAAACTAACTGCTTTAATCCATGGTGAGCCCAAGCACAGGAACCTATCTGATCAATTTAAATGGTCAATTAGCCACATAGTGATTATGGGGCACAGTGTTTTGTCTTCTACATCCTGTTGGATGTAGTTTAATTGCTATCTCTTCTCCCCTTCTCTCTCATTTGCATTCCCTCCCTTTCCCTCTCACTCTTTCTCCCTCCCATTTTTCTCTGTTTCTCTTTTGGTGCTCCTCACTTTGGCCTTACTGCGATCTAACCCCTCAATTGTAGGGGGCAGTCAGATTTAGGTTGCATGCCAAAAGGCTCTGCTTTCCTTTGTAAAACCATAGACTTCCTGTGTTGATTAACAGCAATTCATTTTTTAACCAGCTATTATGGTGAATTCCAGGTTAAGCACACATTCAAACTGCCACAAATTCATCTATTTCTTTAACAGTAACATATGCTCTCGGGACTAAGGGAATGCCATAGGTCTTGTTCCATGCAAAGCTCTTTCTCAAATCTGTTGTATATATGAGAAATGTCCAGAAGTATAAAGAGAAACAGAGAGCTATGAGAATGTACCCATCAATCATCCTCGGTCTGTCAGTGCAGACCAGAGTGGTGTGGAACTGAGCAAGTGTTGGAGTAGCTCTATTTTACGCTCAATAAGGAGACCGATATGCCATGATGGAGTAGAGGTCTCAGGGTCTTCACAGCTGCCAGCGTTATTACAGAGGGTAGAGAGAGCGCCGTTTATGCCAAGGCCAAACCAGACAGAGATGGGCAACAGGATATTACAGCTCTAACAGGAAGTAAACATAGGGAGTGGATTGGAGGCTTCCCTGTGAAAGCATTCACATTTAACCTTAATAATAAACTCCCTGTTTGGGGGATAGACAGCAAATCCATTTTCCAATTGACTGGGCGATGAGGAATCAACATCTGGTAAATGGGTTAAACTGTATGTTGTATGCAAGTGAAAGCTGTGCAAATGAAAGCTTGTTGTATCGGCATCTTAGCACAGATATCCGTTAATGGACGCTAAAGGACAATTTGGCTTAAATTAGGCGGCAGTGACAGATTTTCCCCTATGACCTTTATACAGGAATGCAAAAATAGCACACAGCCTCCCTTGTGCAGCCTGTTAACCAGACAAACACTCTCTTCTCAGCAAATTTTTGCTGTCAAGCGTGTCACATTGTCATGTTCTCTGTACAGTTGAAATTATCCAGAGAAGGACAAACAACTCCATTTAAGTCCCGTTACACCATGGGATATCATGTGCTCATGTATTTATTGGAGTCCTTCTGACAGACTGTATATTTGAATATTCATCCTTGTCAATGTCTCAGTCAGTTAGAAACATAAATATATATTATATATTTTGATTTGTTAAATTTTTTTTTTGGTTACTACATGATTGTGATGTCTTCTCTATTATTCTACAATGTATAAAATTGTAAAAATAAATAAAAACCCTTGAATGAGTAGGTGATCTAAACCTTTTGACTGGTACTGTATATACCTACTCGTGAGGTATTCAGAATCCAAAATGGTTAGCAGGCGAGTCCTAACTAGAGGTCGACCGATTATTATTTTTCAACACCGATACCGATTATTGGAGGACCAAAAAAGCCGATACCGATTAATCGGCCGATTTAAAAAAAAAAAAAAAAAAAAAAAAAAAAAAAAAAACATTTTGTAATAATGACAATTACAACAATACTGAATGAGCACTTATTTTAATTTAATATAATACATCAATAAAATCAATTTAGCCTCAAGTAAATGATGAAATGTGTTCAATTTGGTTTAAATAATGCAAAAACTAAATGTTGTAGAAGAAAGTAAAAGTGCAATATGTACCATGTAAGAAAGCTAACGTTTCAGTTCCTTGCTCAGAACATGAGAACATATGAAAGCTGGTGGTTCCTTTTAACATGAGTCGTCAATATTCCCAGGTAAGAAGTTTTAGGTTGTAGTTATTATAGGAATTATAGGTCTATTTCCCTCTATACCATTTGTATTTCATTAACCTTTAGCTATTGGATGTTCTTATAGGCACTTTAGTATTGCCAGTGTAACAGTATAGCTTCCGTCCCTCTCCTCCCTGGGCTCGAACCAGCAACACAACGACAACAGCCACCATCGAAGCAGCGTTACCCATGCAGAGCAAGGGGAACAACTACTAGAAGGCTCAGAGTGAGTGACGTTTGAAACGCTATTACCGCGCGCTAACTAGCTAGCCATTTCACTTCGGTTACACCAGCCTCATCTCGGGAGTTAATAGGCTTGAAGTCATAAACAGCGCAATGCTTGACGCACAACGAAGAGGTGCTGGCAAAATGCACTAAAGTGCTGTTAGAATGAATATTTACGCGCCTGCTTCTGCCTACCACCGCTCATTCAGATACTTAGATACTTGTATGCTTGTATGCTCAGTCAGATTAAATGCAACGCAAGACACGCTAGATCATATCTAGTAATATCATCAACCATGTGTAGTTACTAGTGATTATGATTGATTGTTTTTTATAAGATAAGTTTAATGCTAGCTAGCAACTTACCTTGGCTTACTGCATTACTGCAGTCTCCTTGTGGAGTGCAACGAGAGAGAGGCAGGTCGTTATTGCGTTGGACTAGTTAACTGTAAAGTTGCAAGATTGGATCCCCCGAGCTGACAAGGTGAAAATCTGTCGTTCTGCCCCTGAACAAGGCAGTTAACCCACCGTTCCTAGGCCGTCATTGAAAATAAGAATGTGTTCTTAACTGACTTGCCTAGTTAAATAAAGGTATAAACGGCGCCCAAAAATACAGATTTTCCGATTGTTATGAAAACTTGAAATCGGCCCTAATTAATCGGCCATTCCGATTAATCGGTCGACCTCTAGTCCTCTATCAGGGCCCATTAGTGAAAAGTGAGCAATACATGGTGAGCAAGACTCTTTTCAGTCCTTTGAGTCAACAAATCAAAAGATTTCAAACCGATAAATAGATTGTGGCTGGAAGAATGGCACCTTTCATGTTATGACTTTCTGTCTTCTAACACTTTGTAACACTTTCATCTTATGATACAATCCGCTGCATCAAAACAAAGTTATATCAGTAATCATTGTTTAACATTTCATGGCCCTTTTGCTTACTTGTCCCTCTAATGTTTGGATAATGCTATAGTATGGTTTTACTGCACATACTCATGTAGATTATTTTAACTGCAAGGTTGATATTTTCTGTGTGTTTGTGTGTGTGTGCGCATACTGGCCTGCAGCAATGTTTGATAGTGTGTGTGATGTGATTTCAGGGCCTGACCGAAGGACAGGCGGCCCCATGGGAGACCGCCAAGAAGGATGACAACCGCAACAAGAACCGATATGGCAACATCATCGCTTGTGAGTACTGAAGTGACACAGATACTGAGCTAGACAAGTGTGTTTGGTGTATTTGCGCAAGTCTTTTCAGAGCTCAGGAGTCTCCTGTACTCATAGTAGACTTGAGCTAGACGTGTTCTACTCCTTTGAAATGGTTAAATCTTCTCTCATAAGAGAAGATATTTGCAACCGTTTAAGGTTGTTGTAATTAAGCCCGCAGACTTTGAAAACAGTGGAGTCTACGAGGCCGTCGACACTGTCATATTGTTAGAGAACCCAAGGCCCCAATTAATGTGATACAAGAAAAGCATATTGTCCCAAGGACATAACTTTTTTATTAAGGGTTTAGATGTCACTGGCGAGACACTTCCTACAAGTGAAGGCTTTTAAATAAAACATTGCTCTAAAATGAAAAAGCTTGTCACATGCTGATAGCCAACAGGAATTATGATACATTTGCTGTTGGTCAAAACGTTTTAATTTCATGGGCTTGTAATGGAAACTGTCCATCTTACTGCATGCTCCTCATTAAAGTTTGGAAAAACCACAGAGTACAGTAGGTATCTTCATTTAACATAAGTCTGCCAAGAGCGATCGACAGTTAATTGTTAGACCCAAAAAATGCTTTTTAGAAAGTTTCACTCTGCGAACTTGAACAGTCACTGTGTAACAGATTGTTATCTGATCTGGAAAAGGGAAGCACTTTCAATTACATTTCTTCTTTGCTCCCCCCCACACACTGTGTAAACATAAAGCCTCCCATATGGTCATTTATAATTCAGTAGACATTGCTACCAAAATAAACAGAGTTATTGGCAAACATTTACATATCAGAGAGACTGGAGGAATCGTTGGCGATCCTGTAAAGCAGAGCTGCCCACCGGAACCACTCAAAACACAAATCTTTTAGATTCCTTTATGTTCTTTAAATTGTCTTTATCCTCTTTTCAGGAATAGTCCCTTGCTACAGTGTCATTTGTTTGGGGAGTTCTTAAAGCTGAGTACATACAGTAAAATGGTCTTGGCAGACTTATCAGCTTTGCACACTCTTGGCATTCTCTCAACCAGCTTCACCTCTTGGAGTTCCCACTTATACTGAGCACTTGTTGGCTGCTTTTCATTCACTCTGTGTGGTTTATATTTAATTGCAAAGGAGTACTGGTTGCTATCGCTAGTAGGTGTTTTCAGAGAGGACCACATCCTGTTGCAGTTGGATCAATGTATGGGACACCCTTTGAAATGAAGTTGAAGGAAACTTCACTGTCAGGCAGACCGTTGTCATCACATACAGTAGGCCTGTAACTTTTTTGGTATATTGTATTTTATTATTGATTTCTCAAGTAAATAGAACTTTGGTTTACAAGAAACTAGAGGGAGCAAAGATGTTTAGCTGTCAAGAAAATAGTATGTTCACATTGAAGGGTAAAGAATCAACATCATTTGACATTACAATGATATCGTCTCTTTCCGGGAAAAGCAATCGAGTAGGCTTTGCCTGATGCAATCTGATTCAGACATGAACCAATACTGCACTATTGCCATTGACTGAGGCGACAACACAACCCCCACTGAGTTATGAGTGTTGTGCGCTTTATTACACAAACTGTCACTCACTAGAGTCAGCTTGTGTTTGGAATCATGCGTAACACCTTCAGTCAGAAGGTGTTGTGTGAAGGAGTGCTCCCGGAATGATAAGTATCCCAGTTAAGTTCCGTAAAAAAAAGAGGTAACTGCCACTCTGGCGGCACACCGGTAGTCGATTCAGTTCAAGTTGGGCTGCATATGTGTGCACGTCTGTCAAAGCACAAGCTCTTTGGAAGTCGCTCATATCTTAACTGCCATTTAATTCCCGGCACGTAACGTTGAAGTATCTTCAGAGGTTCTCTTGAAGTCGTTGCCGTAGAAATCCCTTGATGTATTGACCAAAGACTGACGATTAGCATTCTCTTGACTCTCTACTTCCCCAATGTTTACTGGGTGCTTTTTTGCACCTGGCATTGATGTGAAGAAAGAAAGAAACTCTCAGGAAACATTGATTACATTTCCACAAGACAAACAGGCTCCAATTCAGTGAGGTTATTAAATGCTGGGTGTTAACAACTATATGATGTAATTGGGTATAATTACGAATTATTATTATTATTAATAGGATGTAATTCATGCTTAAGCGCTACAATATATATGATTGACAAATTTATTAGACCTAAAAACATTCTTATTTAAAGGAACCCGCTATGATATACCGTACTGTGTATGGCTGCCATCTTAAGAGCTCCGACCCAACTTTGCTATTTTGTGATTATTTTGGTGTTTATCTTTACTTTGATTGCACGAAATGTATCCTTTATATTTCTTATGATCATCAAAAACTTTTGAACATCAGATCGTTAGTTACTAACCTCCATTTCTGCTTTAACTTCGAATCGGCTCTTTATGTACATCTGATCCAGTAGTGTAAAGTACTTAAGTAAAAATACTTGGATGACCACCTAGTAAAGACATCAACACTATGAAATAACGCATTTGGAATCATGTAAATTATTATCCAAAATAGTTACAGCTTTGCACACTCTTGGCATTCTCTCAACCAGCGTCATCTGGAATGCTTTTCCAACAGTCTTGAAGGAGTTCCTACATATGCTGAGCACTTGTTGGCTGCTTTTCCATCACTCTGTGGTCTGACTCATCCAAAACCATCGCAATTGGGTTGAGATCGGGTGATTGTGGAGGCCAGGTCATCTGATGCAGCACTCCATCACTCTCCTTGGTACAATAGCCCTTACACAGCATGTAGTTGTGTTGGGTCATTGTCCAGTTGAAAAACAAATGATAGTCCCACTAAGGGCAAACCAGATGGGATTGTGTATTTCCTGCAGAATGCTGTGGTAGCCATGCTGGTTAAGTGTGCCTTGAATTCTAAATAAATCACCAACCGTGTCACCAGCAAAGCATCCCAACTCCTCAATGCTTCACGGTGGGAACCACACATGAGGAGATCATCTGTGATGGACTGTCATTTCTCTTTGCTTATTTGAGCTTTTCTTGCCATAATATGGACTTGGTCTTTTACCAATCTTCTGTATACCACCCCTACCTTGTCACAACACAACTGATTGGCTCTAACGCCAGAAGAAGGAAAGAAATTCCACAAATTAACTTTTTAACAAGGCACACCTGTTAATTGAAATGCATTCCAGGTGACTACCTCATGAAGCTGGTTGAGAGAATGCCAAGAGTGTTCAAAGCTGTCAAGGCAAATGGTGGTTACTTTGAAGAATCTCAAATATAAATATATTTTAAACATTTTTTTGGTTACTACATGATTCCATATGTTTATTTCATAGTTTTGATGTATTCACTATTATTCTACAATGTAGAAAACAGTAAAAATCAAGAATAACCCTTGAATGAGCACTCGTGTATTTTCACACTTTACTGACCTGTAACACAGGATAAATGATGAAACAGGAGAACATGGCTTCTCTTTGAAAGGTTCTCTCAATTATGAGAACACACAGGTGCAGGATCGCATGTAGTCCCAGTGCAAAGAAAACAGGTCTTACTGCCCCCTATTGGCCAACAGTAGTATAAACGCATCGAAATAGCTTTTCAGTAAAGGCATTCTTTCCCAATACAAAGAAACAATACATAAAAACAAACAAATACATTACATCACCGCACTCTCTCTCTTGCTCTTGGTCCTCATCGTTGTAAGTCACCTTGATTTAGCACCTGTGTGTTTCTTTATGAAAATATTTTGTGAACTCCATGACAGTAGCTAAAGCAAGGAGCTATAGCAGCACACAAGTAGACTACAAATGCATCCTGGGGTGGGCATGCCCTGAGCTCGTGAATCGAGTGATACTGGAGTGAAATTGGAGCGGGCGACAAGGCAGACGCTCCAGCATTTGCGAATTCCGCTTCAAAGCTCCAGTGAAATTGGGCACACTCTGCTCCAGCTCCGCTGACATACTCTGATCCTGACTGGTTGTATCACCGTCTGGTATTGCAACTGCACCACCCGCGACCGGGAGATTTAGACGACCCAGCCCATCACTGGGGGCGAGCTCCCAGCCATCCAGGATGTACAGTACATGCCAGGCGGCGTACGAGAAAGGTCTGAAAATTTGCGAAAGACTCCAGCCACCAAGACATGTCTGTTTCTCCATGCTCCCTACCAGCATGCAGTACCGGTGCCTCAAGGTTCAAACAGACAGACTCCTAAACAGCTTCTAATTCCCTGGCCATAAGACTGTTAAATGGCTAACAACTACTGCTTTCTCTCTCCCACAGACAATCCACACTGACTCTATGCCCATCCACAGGTCTCTACCAACTCAAACACAACCTACACTGCTGCTAAAATTTAATTTTGATTAGATTTATTACTCCATTACGCTGCTGTCCATTGATTGATTGCCATTACCATTAGTATTTATCCTGCTTCTGGTTACTTACTCCTGTTTACATGTACAGTATATATTACCATGAGTATGTACAGTGGGGCAAAAAAGTATTTAGTCAGCCACCAATTGTGCAAGTTCTCCCACTTAAAAAGATGAGAAAGGCCTGTAATTTTCATCATAGGTACACTTCAACTATGACAGACAAAATGATAAAAATGACATTGTAGGAATTTTAATGAATTTATTTGCAAATTATGGTGGAAAATAATTATTTGGTCACCTACAAACAAGCAAGATTTCTGGCTCTCACAGACCTGTAACTTCTTCTTTAAGAGGCTCCTCTGTCCTCCGCTCGTTACCTGTATTAATGGCACCTGTTTGAACTTGTTATCAGTATAAAAGACGCCTGTCCACAACCTCAAACAGTCACACTCCAAACTCCACTATGGCCAAGACCAAAGAGCTGTCAAAGGACACCAGAAACAAAATTGTAGACCTGCACCAGGCTGGGAAGACTGAATCTGCAATAGGTAAGCAGCTTGGTTTGAAGAAATCAACTGTGGGAGCAATTATTAGGAAATGGAAGACATACAAGACCACTGATAATCTCCCTCGATCTGGGGCTCCATGCAAGATCTCACCCCGTGGGGTCAAAATGATCACAAGAACGGTGAGCAAAAATCCCAGAACCACACGGGGGGACCTAGTGAAGGACCTGCAGAGAGCTGGGACCAAAGTAACAAAGCCTACCATCAGTAAAACACTACGCCGCCAGGGACTCAAATACTGCAGTGCCAGACATGTTCCCCTGCTTAAGCCAGTACATGTCCAGGCCCGTCTGAAGTTTGCTAGAGAGCATTTAGATGATCCAAAAGAAGATTGGGAGAATGTCATATGGTCAGATGAAACCAAAATAGAACATTTTGGTAAAAACTCAACTCGTCGTGTTTGGAGAACAAAGAATGCTGAGTTTCATCCAAAGAACACCATACCTACTGTGAAGCATGGGGGTGGAAACATCATGCTTTGGGGCTGTTTTTCTGCAAAGGGACCAGGACGACTGATCCGTGTAAAGGAAAGAATGAATGGGGCCATGTATCGTGAGATTTTGAGTGAAAACCTTCCATCAGCAAGGGCATTGAAGATGAAACGTGGCTGGGTCTTTCAGCATGACAATGATCCCAAACACACCACCCGGGCAACGAAGGAGTGCCTTCGTAAGAAGCTTTTCAAGGTCCTGGAGTGGCCTAGCCAGTCTCCAGATCTCAACCCCATAGAAAATCTTTGGAGGGAGTTGAAAGTCCATGTTGCCCAGCAACAACCCCAAAACATCACTGCTCTAGAGGAGATCTGCATGGAGGAATGGGCCAAAATACCAGCAACAGTGTGTGAAAACCTTGTGAAGACTTACAGAAATCTTTTGACCTCTGTCATTGCCAACAAAGGGTATATAACAAAGTATTGAGAAACTTTTGTTATTGACCAAATACTTATTTTCCACCATAATTTGCAAATAAATTAATTAAAAATCCTACAATGTTTTTTTTTTTCTCATTTTGTCTGTCATAGTTGAAGTGTTCCTATGATGAAAATTACAGGCCTCTCATCTTTTTAAGTGGGAGAACTTGCACAATTGGTGGCTGACTAAATACTTTTTTGCCCCACTGTATATTACCGTAACTTTTTATATATCCCACTTTTCAGCCGTTTTTCCGTGTATATCCTACTACCAGTCACTTTATATGTAAACCCACCTCAACCACATCAGTGCCCCTGCACATTGAATAAGATACTGGCACTGACCTGACATTTTTATTTTATTACATTTTCTATTGTCTATATTATTATCACTGCATTGTTGGAAAAAAGCTATCAATGTAAGAATTTCACTGCACTGTTTTACACCTGTTTTTTCAATGACGGTAGGCCATCATTGTAAATAAGAATTTGTTCATAACTGACTTCCCTCGCTAAATAAGGGTTAAATGAAAATTTAAAAAACACCTGTTGTATCAAATTTTATCGGTCACATTCCCGTGTTTAGCAGATGTTATTGCTGGTGTAGTGAAATGCTTGTGTTTCTAGCTCCAGCAGTGAGGTAATTTCTAAAGCTTGGTCGCAAATGGGTCTTCCAAATGGACAATGACCCCAAGCATACTTCCAAAGTTGCGGCAAAATGGCTTAAGGACAACAAAGTCAAGGTATTGGAATAGCCATCACAAAGCCCTGAACTCAATCCTGTTGAAAATTTGTGGGCAGAACTGAAAAAGCGTGTGTGAGCAAGGAGGCCTACAAACCTGACTCCGTTAAACCAGCTATGAAAAATGGGCCAAAATTCACCCAACTTATTGTGGGAAGCTAACCAAAATGTTTGACCCAAGTTAAACAATTTAACAATTCAAGTTTAACAATTCAAGTTAAACAATTTAAATAAACAATGCTACCAAATACTAATGGAGTGTATGTAAACTTCTGAGCCACTGGGAATGTGATGAAAGAAATAGAAGCTGAAATAAAAAATTCTCTCTACTATTATTCTGACATTTCACATTCTTAAAATAAAGTGGTGATACTAACTGACCTAAGACAGGGAATTTTTACTATGATTAAATGTTAGGAATTGTGATAAACTGAGTTTAAATGTATTTGGCCAAGGTATATGTAAACTTCCGACTTCAACTGTTCATATGAGATGAGTAATGCAAAATATGTAAAAAAAATATATATATATATAAAAAAATATAAAAAATTTGACCAGTGTTCCATTATTAAAGTGGCCAGTGATTTCAAGTCTGTGGATATGGAAGCAGCCTCTAATGTGCTAGTGATGGCTATTTAGCAGTCTGATGGCCTTGAGAGAGAAGCTGTTTTTCAGTCTCTCGGTCCCAGCTTTGATGCTCCTGTACTGACCTCGCCTTCTGGATAATAGCGGGGTAAACAGGCAGTGGCTCGGGTCTTTGTTGTCCTTGATGATCTTTCTGGCCTTCCTGTAATATCTAGTGCTGTAGGTGTCCTGGAGGGCAGGTAGTTTGCCCCCGGTGATGCGTTGGGCAGACCGCGCCACCCTCTGGAGAGCTGCAGGTGGTGCAGTTGCCATACCAGGTGGTGATACAGCCCGACAGGATACTTTCAATTGTGCATCTGTAGAAGTTTGTGAGGGTTTTAGGTGACAAGCCAAACTTCTTCAGCCTCCTGATGTTGAACAGGCGCTGTTGCGCCTTTTTCACCACACTGTCTGTGTGGGTGGACCATTTCAGTTTGTCAGTGACGTGTATGCCGAGGAACTTGAAGCTTTTCACCTTCTCCACTTCGGTCCCGTTGATGTGGATAGGGGGGTGCTCCTTCTGTCGTTTCCTGAAGTCCACAATTAGCTTTTCTGTTTTGTTGACATTGAGTGAGAGGTTATTTTCTGGCACCACACACCCAGGGCCCTCACCTCCTTCTTGTAGGCTCTCGTCATTGTTGGTAATCAGGCCTACTACTGTTGTGTCATATGCAAACTTGATGATTGAGTTGGAAGCGTGCGTGGCCACGCAGTCATGGATGAACAGGGAGTACAGGAAGGGGCTGAGCACGCACCCTTGTGGGGCCCCAGTGTTGAGGATCAGCGAAGTGGAGGTGTTGTTTCCTACCTTCACCACCTGGCAGCGGCCCGTCAGGAAGTTAGGTTGTCCGGAAGCAAGACGTCGGTATCTGTGACTTGGCTGGTTTTCCTTTTATAGTTCATGATTGTCTGTAGACCCTGCCACATACGTCTCGTGTCTGAGCCTTTAAATTGCTACTCCACTTTGTCTCTATACTGACGTTTTGCCTGTTTGATTGCATTACGGAGGGAATAACTGCAGTGTTTGTATTCGGCCATATTCCCAGCCACCTTTCTGTGGTTAAATGCGATGGTTCACGCTTAGAATCCTGTGCACGTGGCGAATAAAACTTTAAACTTGACCCTTAGACTGTCTAGCTTACAAAAGAGTCTAATATATCTTCCTACAGTATATTTTAACAGTACATTTATATATTTGCTATTGGGCAAAGACCCCCACCTCCTTCTCTTGCTAATACACTTCCTTGGCTGTAATCCATTCCCGATCTGAATGATACTGTACTTGTCCAAACATGGACTTCTCGTTGAACGGGGTCAAAGTCAACAGTTAGTGTTGTTGATGAAACATGCGGCATCTCTCAGGTACACCTCATGGCAGTCTAATCTCTGAACTGCAGAACAGGGTTAAACCGGATCATCCAACTACCAGCATGCGGCACAAACAACATTCTGTCAGTTTGACAGTGGAACCTCCAGGAGGTCTGACTTTAATAGTTTAAATCAACCCTGTTAAACTCTGAGCAATTGTTTTGGACCCAGTACCGTGAAATATCATTTGAAAGCTACAGCCCTTGTCTTTTTGTAAATCAAACTCAAATCTTTCTGCTCGCAATTATCCGAATTTAGCCCAAAAGTGTAAACATTTAGTTTGCATTGAAAGGGTACACCTTGATGGTCATTGTAAAGCAATGCATTTCCTTCTCCAACTTGTATGTATCCTCCACATGCACCGTTGATCTATCACAGATGTCTACAATAGGAAAAGTACATGGGAAAAGAGGTTTGAAGTTTCCTCACCGGTTTGTCTTTTTTGAGATGATTTGAAAGCCCTGATTGCTTGAGTGATTTTAAGATGTCAGGCTTGAACATCTGAGTAGCCATTATGGCACAATGTCTCACTACCCAAACCAGACACAACTGGTTTCAAGTGGCCAAGAGACGTCATGTGATCTCCTATTGCTATCTCGTGGACGAACTGGGAATCAGACAGAGGATATATTTACATCAATAAATAGGTAGAGACTTCAGCTTTCTCCTCATGTCATTCCTGCAATATGAAAAACGACTTTGCACAAGCCCTGCACTTTTAAAATGGCTGTGTTCCTATGGGAATTTGTGCATGCGTCACCATTAGGTCATATGTGTTTGTAGGACTTTTGAAACCGACATTTACTTTATGAAGGTAGTATACAATATTATGTGTGGTTTAGAAAATGCTGCCAGAAGGCGTCAGAGTTTAACAGGTTAAAGTCCATAATGCATTCAGCCACGTTGACAGTTTAGTGGCTATCTATAAATTCTGTGGGGACAACATGGGCTTCAATGATTAATGGAGCTGTGACATACCATGCGTTACCGGGAGAAGGCAGGTCCACTCGATCAGCAATTCAAATCCGATACTGTTGTGTTTTTAACGTGTCTACGTTTTCACTGTAATCCTTTCTCCATGACATAGACTGTGAAACAGAGATTATGATAATCTGTTGGTCTCAGTAAAATACAGATTTTGATCGACAATAGTCAACGACGATAGATATTTAGTGTACAAAATCAGATATGCCTCTTACTCAAGTTCATATGGTCCAAGCTGCTCTGCAGAATTAAAGTTTTAGAAAAGTTAACATGCCCCCTGCAGGCCTGCACCAAACTTTTACAAAAAGAGTTCAGCTGAGGAATCGGTAGCATAAATCGGTAATGAGTTCACAAACCTTCCGTTTGAGGACTGGGCTAGGGATGTCTTTATTGGGATTGTGCTTGAGGCGTGTGGTGCTTAAGATGTATAGGTGTTATAGCCTGGAGGCCTGCACAGGGAACCCTTGTGTGGGCAGGGTCCTCTGTGGCGCCACCTTCACACAACCCCCTGCCAGCCCTCACCCAGTGTCCTGGCTCACGTGAGAGGAGAGGTAGAGAGAGGATGGTCGCTCAGCCAACCAATGGAATTTTGTTTTTTAACTGTCATCACCCAGTAAATACAGATCAGCAAGAACACAACCGTGGAGTATAGGCTGACATCTCTGATAATCGCAGATATGAAGTTATCGTCCTCAGTACATGCCTTATTGGAATGCTGCTAGGCCTATCATCCAGGAGCGTCAGATCAGTCAAGAAATGTGCTGCAGCGCTCCTACATTTGCATACCACAGATCAAAGTGAGAAGGGATCAGTGTGTTACACATCATCCCATCATCATCATCACGTCCTTTTTTTCCTCCTCTCATGGGCCCCGCCGCCACCACCATCGCCATCACTCCCTTAATTGCCAAGCAGAAGCCCTGTGGAGTCCAGCTCAAGATTTCACATGTCAAAATAACAGTAATGGGTCATGTGTTTGTAGAGCGAAAGGTAGATGTTGTGGTTGAAGTGTTGTGGAAATTATAACCAAAAGGAAGAGAGACTGTAGATTCTTAAATCAACTACTTTATTTGCAAAAATGGAGCAGTTAACAATCACTCAATGATGCAGAGTTAAGGGCCCAACGAACAGAGTTGGATCTCAGCTTTAATAGAAAAGTACAACCTCTGTCTATGTGGCAGTTAGCAGATGTGTGTGAACAGGGTCAGGGAACATAGTGTGTAAAAGGCGATTAGTTGGTCTGTGCAGATTAAGATGGCACGAGGGCTCAACAGTCTAACTGCATTTGCCACAGCTCACACTATAAATGTACTCCTTTCTGCAAGTTTACACACAGCTGAGTTCCTGCAGATAGTAAAAACACAGGATGTGTCACATGCTGCGATCTTAGCTCTACGTCAAGTCTTATGACTAAGTCGCACAAAGACAAGTTTGTATCAGGTTAGAAAAAAACACTAGGATATAACAAAAGACAATTCTCTAAGTAAAAACAGCATAGCATGTCTAATTTGTTATTTTTTTCCCCCCACAGAAGTAATTAATTCAATCATGCAGTGAGATTAGTCATGTGCTCTGTGTGTACAGACATAGTTGCGCATTTGGCAATTTCGAGATGGAAATCATCTTGCTGACAAGGTGATAAAACGCAGTACGTCTCTCTAATCCATCCCATGAATTGAATGTACTATATAGAGTGACAATGCTCCTATGGTACCTACAAACGTAGAAATAAGAATGTATAGAAAAAGCGTCTCCACTCAAGTCAATGATGGCATATTGGGTGGACTGGCAGCCATTTTAAGTATTTCCATGCCAGGAAGTAAAAGCAGGAAGTGTACCCTTCAACCTGTGCTGTGATTTGTTGAGTCAACTCAGCTGACATTACAAAAAATACATTCCATTGCTTACGCCACATCAGTTGGCATCATTTGAATGAACATTCTACATTACCATGGCAATACAGCATCAGTTGATAGAACATTCCAAAATACCATGGAAATGATTGCATCACAATAGGCAGTCATTGCGAGTGTACACATGAGTTTAACAGTCAATTGCCAGAGTTAGAGCTTCCACGCCTGTTCTATTCCTTTGTATTTAGATGCCTACAAATACGTATTTTCAAATCAAATGTTATTAGTCAACAGGTGACAACCTTACAGTGAAATGCTTACTTACGAGCCCCTAACCAACAACTTTGGTGATATGTAAACGGCTACAAGAAATACAGATGAAAACTCTCTAGGTAGGTAGTGTGGTCTACAGTTCATCATGAGATACTCTATCTCAGGCGAGCAATAGCTCGAGACTTCCTTAGATATCGTGCCATTAAAATACTTTTGCCATTAAAATACTTTTGCCATTAAAATACTGCAAATCGGTCTCTCGCGCTAGGGTGTGTTTTGCATTAAAGCTGTGGTAGTGGCACATGTAGGCTGCATCTCAAATGGCATCCTTTTCCATGTACAATGCACTACTTTTGACCAGGGCCCATAGTGCACTACTTTTGACCAGGGCCCATAGTGCACTACTTTTGACCAGGGCCCATAGTGCACTACTTTTGACCAGGGCCCATAGTGCACTACTTTTGACCACTGCCCTATGCAGGGAATAGGGTGCCGAAGTCCTCAGACATTTGATGTTGAAGTGTAGTTGTGTGAACCTTGAATGGGTAAATGTAACTTTAGGCCTGCTTTTTGTGAATTTTTGACCCCACAGATGACCACACTCGAGTCAGGCTGCAACTGCTGGACGGAGACCCCCACTCAGACTACATCAACGCCAACTACATAGACGTAAGTATGGGGCGGCGGAGATGTGAAGGGGAATGGAATTTTTATCTGATTGCTTTTGAATTTGACTTAATACAAGGTCTCATTTAGCCTTCTGACACCATGTATTAGTAAGGAGATGAGACAGCATTTCACTTCATGACATCTTTACTAAGATAAAATCAAATATTGCATAGAGCATTGCAGGTGCTGTAGTACATCACGCTATAAACATTACTATTATGAATGGTCAGTGAAGACTGATTTTACAAGGATGGACTCAAAATATGGCACACCATCGTCACACAAACGGAGATTATATATACAGTAGAAAACATATACGCTTATTACGAGGCAATGTGCCTGTAACATTGACATATCTGCTGCAAACACAGCGTACTGCATCTGAGCATGCATTTGCTCATCTTCGGATGAAAGAATTCTGCATTGACATAACTACCAAAACGACAGTGTAGATATGATTGTCTCTATTATGCTGCAGGGAATGCCCTGTACTCCAAGAAGCAGCATCAGGACAAGTCGGCATTATAGCTGTGTGTATAATCATATCATCGAGCCCCATTTCCTCTAATAAAACAATTACTGGGTCGATGTGCCAAGATCCGCTGGTAAAATGTATTGTTATACCCAGCTCTAGGAGCCTCAACTGTGTTGATTTTTTTTATTTATCTCATACCGGTTGTAATAGTAATGAATTTGTAGAATTTGTTTCACGCACACATTCCCACTTGATATGGTGAAATGGCAATGTCCTATTAAGGATATGGAATGTATATACTGTATTCATTTGAACTAAGCATTCTGTCTCGATGGAACAATATGATAGCATTTCCATTTTGGCGGATAGGAAAATGAAGGTTCCCGGATTTGATTTGATCTGATTTGAAAGGACCTTGAGCTGTTACAGTACGCCTGGGGTTTTTCTTTTTTCTCTTCTTTTTCTCACAGGGGTATCATAGACCAAGACATTACATCGCTACACAAGGTAATGAAATTGGATGGGATGGGAGGAGGGGGGGGGGGGGGGGCTGGTAAGACGCAAGACACCTGGAAAAGTATCCCCAGACATGGGGGAGGCAATTACTCAGATGTAAAAAAAATATATATATAATAATAATACTCTTAAAGCCAATGACAAAAATGTAACACCCCATTCCTTTTGTTCCATAACAAACTGGGGCTTTTCTTTAACTGATCCTGGGCATGGTTGTGATTTGGACAAGTTGCTCTCCTTCTGGGATAAGATAAAGGGCGCGTTCCTCTGCTCAGACATTGCTAACGCCTGGATAGGTATTTTAAGTATCGGGCTAACCACGTTTTAGAAATATATCAGTCAATGACACAGTTGATGACATGGCACACAACGATTGGTTGATGCATGCAACGTCTGAGCAGGGGAACGCGACCAAATAATGATGAGACAGTGATGTCTGAATATTATTTGGGAAGTATAACTGCACTGGAAGGTCAATGGGGGCTCTGGTCAAAAGTAATATACTACAGTGCCTTGCGAAAGTATTCGGCCCCCTTGAACTTTGCGACCTTTTGCCACATTTCAGGCTTCAAACATAAAGATATAAAACTGTATTTTTTTGTGAAGAATCAACAACAAGTGGGACACAATCATGAAGTGGAACGACATTTATTGGATATTTCAAACTTTTTTAACAAATCAAAAACTGAAAAATTGGGCGTGCAAAATTATTCAGCCCCCTTAAGTTAATACTTTGTAGCGCCACCTTTTGCTGCGATTACAGCTGTAAGTCGCTTGGGGTATGTCTCTATCAGTTTTGCACATCGAGAGACTGCAATTTTTTTCCATTCCTCCTTGCAAAACAGCTCGAGCTCAGTGAGGTTGGATGGAGAGCATTTGTGAACAGCAGTTTTCAGTTCTTTCCACAGATTCTCGATTGGATTCAGGTCTGGACTTTGACTTGGCCATTCTAACACCTGGATATGTTTATTTTTGAACCATTCCATTGTAGATTTTGCTTTATGTTTTGGATCATTGTCTTGTTGGAAGACAAATCTCCGTCCCAGTCTCAGGTCTTTTGCAGACTCCATCAGGTTTTCTTCCAGAATGGTCCTGTATTTGGCTCCATCCATCTTCCCATCAATTTTAACCATCTTCCCTGTCCCTGCTGAAGAAAAGCAGGCCCAAACCATGATGCTGCCACCACCCTGTTTGACAGTGGGGATGGTGTGTTCAGCTGTGTTGCTTTTACGCCAAACATAACGTTTTGCATTGTTGCCAAAAAGTTCAATTTTGGTTTCATCTGACCAGAGCACCTTCTTCCACATGTTTGGTGTGTCTCCCAGGTGGCTTGTGGCAAACTTTAAACAACACTTTTTATGGATATCTTTAAGAAATGGCTTTCTTCTTGCCACTCTCCCATAAAGGCCAGATTTGTGCAATATACGACTGATTGTTGTCCTATGGACAGAGTCTCCCACCTCAGCTGTAGATCTCTGCAGTTCATCCAGAGTGATCATGGGCCTCTTGGCTGCATCTCTGATCAGTCTTCTCCTTGTATGAGCTGAAAGTTTAGAGGGACGACCAGGTCTTGGTAGATTTGGAGTGGTCTGATACTCCTCCCATTTCAATATTATCGCTTGCACAGTGCTCCTTGGGATGTTTAAAGCTTGGGAAATCTTTTTGTATCCAAATCCGACTTTAAACTTCTTCACAACAGTATCTCGGACCTGCCTGGTGTGTTCCTTGTTCTTCATGATGCTCTCTGCGCTTTTAACGGACCTCTGAGACTATCACAGTGCAGGTGCATTTATACGGAGACTTGATTACACACAGGTGGATTGTATTTATCATCATTAGTCATTTAGGTCAACATTGGATCATTCAGAGATCCTCACTGAACTTCTGGAGAGAGTTTGCTGCACTGAAAGTAAAGGGGCTGAATAATTTTGCACGCCCAATTTTTCAGTTTTTGATTTGTTAAAAAAGTTTGAAATATCCAATAAATGTCGTTCCACTTCATGATTGTGTCCCACTTGTTGTTGATTCTTCACAAAAAAATACAGTTTTATATCTTTATGTTTGAAGCCTGAAATGTGGCAAAAGGTCGCAAAGTTCAAGGGGGCCGAATACTTTCGCAAGGCACTGTATATCGGGGATACAATGTGCCATTTCCGGGGATAGGGTATCATTTTAGAAGAGGCCCGAATGACACAATTTTAACATTTTGCAGGGAAGAACGACTGCCCCCTCTCATTGACGCCACAGAAGTTCAAAGCCGACCACGGTACTGCAGGCATTGTTAGCAAAAAACAGGATCCCCAATTGTGAATGGAAAATGTGCAATCTTTGTGATCAATCTTCGTGTAAAAAAAAATAGTATAATTCAAAGACAATCATGGTACCAGGATTATTTAGTTGCTAATGACATCCTGCAGTACCCCAGTTGGCCTTCAACTTGAGTTACTCAATGAGATGGGGCAACACTGAGCAATCCTGCAATGTCACTTCCTGGAGCAGCTCAAACTGTGTATGTTATGTCACCACGAGTCTCCATCTTTACTGACTTAATTTGGCTTCAATTCGGCGCTTCTTAATCCTGGTCCTATGGACCTAAAGGGGTGCACATTTTTTGTTTTTGCCCTAGCACTTCACACCTGATTCCAATTGTCAACTCATCATATTTGATGATTTGAATCGGGTGTGTAGTGCTAAGGCAAAAACTAAAATGTGCACCCCTTTGGGTCCCCAGGATTAAGAAACACTTGAGTCTTCACATAGGAATGAATGGTACAGAGTGATCGATGACTTTGCCTATTCATATACACAGTCATTGCTCCTATGTGTACTTCCTGGTTCCTGTTATGACATTATCTCTGTCCAATCCTGCATGATCTCATCCTTGCTCTCCTTCTCTCCTTCCAGGCCCCATGCAGGAGACAGTGAGAGATTTCTGGAGGATGATCTGGCAGGAGAATTCTGGCAGTATTGTCATGGTTACCAACCTGGTGGAAGTGGGCAGGGTGAGTTCATCAAAGAGGATTTGAAAGGTGTTAGAGCAAGCGGCTAAGTTCTTATACTGAATGGAATTCTGTGCTGTTTCTTTCCCCGCTGCAAAAGCCAGTTGTTTAATAGATCAGGGTGTGTCAATCATAGTTTGTATTCCCCTTCCCTACACCTCATACCATTAATGTTCACAACAAATATATGCGATAACAAATAGTTAAAACAAATCAACATCAAATATGTGACGACAAAATTGAATTCAATGCCATTAAATCAGGCCTCTTTGTATGTATTATGTGCTATCAACTCCTCTGATTGGTCCTTTAATGTTATGTTTAATAATATTATTTCTGTCCATTTCAGGGACCCCTTTTGGCTCAACAGCACCTCCAGAGGCAAAAGTCCCATATAGCCTCTGTAATAGACTAAGCACTGACCATATATGTTTCTCTGCCCAGGTGAAGTGTGTGAGGTACTGGCCTGACGAGACCGAAGTGTACGGAGATGTCAAGGTGACACTGATCGAGACAGAGCCACTGGCCGAGTATGTCATCCGCACCTTCACAGTACAGAAGGTACACAGACTAAGTCAATAGCCAGGCTGCTTGTTTAGTTTTCATTCATTCCAATTTGCCGGATTAACATTGTGGTTGACAGCAAGGTGAAGCTATGTTGTCCAACTGGGAAATGAGAGTATAATTGAACACTGGTAATCAGTGAGGATTTGCATTGAAAGAAGAACAATACAGTTGGGATGCAGGATTCCGTATGCGACGCTATTGTTCTGTTGGCTCCCTTTAAAAGGGAAATATCAGAGGAACAGTCACGAAACTAGCAAGCATTGATAGGCTTGAAATGCATCTTTCTGTGGCTCTGTGAAAGCCGCTTAGGCAGACAACACGAGCTAGTAGTCAACTAATTTTGCAATGCTTTAATCCATCTGTTTTGCAAGAAAGCTAAAGTTCCTTTTAACCTGCTCACACTCTTCATTTGAAAGGGAAACGGGACATTGTCATTACAAAACGCCACCATCACACCACAACCTTAATTCCTGTGGCTTAAAAAGCAGTACACTGTGATGGCCGGGAATCACGCTTCAGATGCGTATGCCTTCAAATAGAGCGTATTAAATTGTTTTAATTGCAGAAAATAATGAGTTCTGAAATTATGAAAAGCATTATTAATGATGAGTCCAAGGGGATTATTTTACTGCACCACGCAGATAGATAGATCTTTAGGCCCGCACACACACACTCTCACTTTAATCCATTGAGAAGATGTTAAACCAGAGCCCACTGGTTTGGCAAGCTTAGACACAGTTTACCCCCGCTTTACACTGTTACACTCCAATGCACTATTAAAGGTGGTATGTGTCCATACACTCCAAACAGTGAAGGTATTTTAACTGCAGTATTAAACTGTTATGTGGGTTTTGCTGGCATATCAAAGCTGGCAGGCAGGGATTAAACAGCTCACCAACCCGAATGGCAATTAACCGCTTAGCATTAGCACAGGGAGTGGAGGTGTGAAGCCTGTGATTATTATTACTACTGAAGCCCAGCGCTCTACTGTTCTGTAAATGGCCTTATTCCAGTTTCCGCACATCCACTCCCTTTATGTGCTGCTGCCTTCGCTGATATCCTTATTGGAGTGGGTTTTTAGTATCATGCCACGTGCCTTTAAGAGTGAGAACCAGTTACTTTCTACTCTGCCAAGTTCACGTTGCCATGGTAAACATGAGCTAGGCCCTACCTACCTTCTTTCCCAATCTGTGATTTACTGCATTTTGTGGCTTTGTTGTTTCCCATCTTAGATGTTTACCCCATATTGATTTCGGAATGTAATTTGAACATCGAAGGAAAGGAAATCAATAGGCCTCCAGTTATCAAATCACCTTTTGTTTTGTTCCCCTCAATACTTGCCTGTATGCTCAAGTCGTCATAATGTATTTTCTTAAAAGAAACAAATCGATAGCTACTGTATATTCAGTTGTTGAGCCGGAATGGGAGCCCGTCAGATCTTCAGTTTCCAGGAAGCCCCATATGTCTTCATTTAAGTCTCCATTTTGTTTAATCAGCCCGCAGTTTCCAGGAATTCCAGGAAACTCAGACATTTCTAACTTAGAAACTTGCTGTAGAAAGAGTAGGCCCAAGTTTCCCACTTGGAAAGTGTCAGAATCAATCAATAGGAAGCTCTATGCCAATAACTTATTAACTTCCAACGTGTCATGTATTTGTCTCCATTTAAGCCTCCATTTTGTTTCTTCTCAGAAGGGCCACCACGAGATTCGAGAGATCCGTCAGTTCCACTTCACCAGCTGGCCTGACCACGGGGTACCCTGCTATGCCACCGGCCTCCTGGGCTTCGTCCGCCAGGTCAAGTTCCTCAACCCGCCCGACGCTGGCCCCATTGTGGCCCACTGCAGGTACATACTGTCCACACTGAGGGGGATTGTGGGACATAACACAGGACTACTGGGATGACATATTTGACACTCAGGGCTTTTGTCTATGTATTTATTTATACTTTATTTAATCAGAAATAACAACAGTAGCTAGCTGCAGGTAGCCTAGTGGCTAAGAGCATTGGGCCAGTAACCAAAAGGTCGCTGGTCTGAATCCCTGAGCTGCCTTCGTAAAAAAATGTGTCCTTGAGCAAGGCATTATTACTCTAATTGCTCCTGTAAGTCTCTCTGCATAAGAGCATCTGCTAAATGACAAAAATGTAGCTGGGAGCCTTCACGTACATTTTTAGGTCAAAAAATGAATGAGCGAGAGCGATGGGAGACTAAGGCCTCTTGCTCCTTGTCTCATCTACCCCTCCCCAGCCCACTCAAACACCCACCCCTTGAAACAGAGGCATTGAGCTCAGACAGGTGAAGGGGGAGGCACGGGAGAGTGGAGAAGAGGGGAGGGGACAGAAGGATGGAGTGCGTGAGCGTGCACAATGAGATGTGACAGGGAGAAGCTGCTAAATGGCACAATGCAATTTTACATTTGGCTCGGGTCTCTCAAAACAAAGCAGATGTGACTAAGACATTTTCAGAGTGGATTAGCTCAAGTGCCAAGCGCTGCTCTTTCTGCTCTCATGAAGCATTGGGCGCCTTGCTCCCTGTAATAACCCCGAGGACGAGATGGGGAGAGACGATGGCAAAGTTTATTACTGCCACTTTATCTCCTGCCCCTTATCTTCGCCCACTCGTCGATGACATTAATCGATGACATTAACCTTTATGAACCACCTGTCGCAGGAGAGTGACATCCACTTTATCTGTCTGTCTGTTTTTCGGTCTCTGTCCCTTTGTCTGTTTGTCACTCTTTTCTTCCTAATAGGCATGGCATTTGCATCCCCTTAGCAACCCACGATATTTAACCTCCCTGTACCTCTCATTCAGTACATCGTCGCTTTTCCACAACCCAAACCATGGTCGGTTCATGTTCTCCTAAAAAAGTCAGCCTGGCTTTTGACGTACAACTTCCCGATTGCTCCCCAACCTCAATTCCCCCATTGAGGATTGACAACGAATGTCCCATGGATCTGCCTATAGGTTGTCAGCCATTCCCCCCACTGAACTGGACGATAGATGGAATGAAGGACAACAGGATGAGCTTTGGCCCGCAGAGCGAAGGCCCTACTGACAGACTGCGGAGTAATTTCTCATTTCCTGGGTCACTCCTTGGCCGTTATCCCCCTGCCAGGACCTAGTTGTTCGCTGCGCTCGCCATTAATCACTGGCGGCTGACAGGCAATCTGTCGGGCTGCCGAGCCACTGAGCGGCCCCTGGCTCCTGAGCTCCGGAGCTGGGACCTGTCAAGAAGCTGCCGAGTGAATGATGGCTGAGCAGCCCCCCTCTCCTACCTCTATCTCTCCACCACTATCTCCCTTGCCCCCTCCCTTCCACCCAGCCACTCTGCTGGGTTTATTTCCTTAACACCTAACACCAGGGTCAGGGGGAATAGCTCTAACCCCTACCTGGGGGGTTGGAGTACGCTGTTTGTCAGCGCTGTAAGGCTGTCCTGCCTCCTTTGGATAACCGAGGGAGCTCAGCGCGGTTCAATATAACCCCCGGCCTGTTTATTATAGGGCCGGAGTATGTGTCTTCATGTGTCGCTGCCCTCGCTACTGTACAGAACATACTGGAGAAATGAAATGCGCTCTGTCTCTGTTTCTGTATTCTCTCTCCCTCCCCCTCTCTTTCCAGTGCCGGGGCTGGAAGGACAGGCTGTTTCATAGCTGTGGACATCATGCTGGATATGGCTGAGAACGAGGGAGTGGTGGACATCTTCAACTGCATCCGGGAGCTGCGCTCACAAAGGGTTAACATGGTGCAAACCGAGGTTGGTGAAGCAGCATACTGATTAGCTTGTGTGCGGATAGTGGGTAGAGAAGAGAGCAATATTGTATTATAGCTTGAACATTAGTCATTACAGTGCCATGCAAAAGGAATAAAAGTGCAGTTAGCTAATTAGCTTAGCATTAGCCACCCTTATACCTCGCGTAATCATGCTATTTTGAGGTTAGCATTAGGCATTCCTTATTTGGTTCAATGGTGCTCATAGTGATTACTAGCACTCACACAGCTAGCATTAGCCATAAAATTAGAGAGTGCAACTAGAGTTTTCAGACACAGCAAGTCTGTTTAGCGTAGCATTTGCCATGGCGGAAGGATTGACAAGACTCAGACAGTAGCCTGCTGGCGTTGGCCTTTCCCAGCCGGTCACCAGACTGATCCTATGTCACAGCCCACTGCTCACAGTTGCTCTGCCTGAAATATTCAACAGGGATTTTTTTAAATCAGTCATATGGAGGAAGGGTATAAAGCATAGAAATACAATCTCTAGCATGGACAAAACCCTTCAAGACCAGATTATATTTCTATGGTCTAAAGCAGTAGTCACAAGTAGTCACCAAGGCATTCCTTGTCGATCACCAAACATTTCGGGGGAAAAAAACTAAAAAGCCTTCCATTACTATTTTATTTTATTTGTTTAACGCTGTTGGTTGTAGGTGCACTTGATTTAGCGACCCTAGTGCCGGGAAGGCAAAGTGTTCCCATTTTGAACCATTTTACTTGTCTGAAGGTAGAACTCTGACTACGTGGCAAGCCCAGAGAGCAAATCAAGTGCACCTATAGGACTACTGCTGGCCAATCAGATAGCTCCGAACACTGTGTCTGCACAGTTTCCTCGAGCCATAGACCACAAAAAGACGCCTCGAACACACAGCAAAGTTGATATTGTGAGATTTCAAAAAGTTCAAAACCATGACTAGAGAGAGACTTAACAAATATAGCAAAGAGCTGCTGTTTTTATGAATAAGTGTTTATGTTTAAGTTATTATTCAGCACGGTTAACACTTTTATAACCCATACGCTGTAAAAGGTGCATTATCCCTAATTCCACTCACTCTACAACCAGCACTGCAGCTGCAATGAATGAGTATAACAAACGGTTCTGATAAGCTAGCGCAGTAATTAGTGCATCGTGTTTTTTTTTTTTATTGAGGAATATTTTACATTCTCTGGTCATAAGAGTAACAACATGAATTGGTGCATGAGGCAGAAGACTGTCAACTTTTCTCAGCTGAGGGAGGGAAAGCGGAAGGATGGTGAGTCAGTTGAGAGGCAGCCTCACTGCTGCTCCCCCCCTCCCTTCAAACTGACCATCAGATGCAGGCCGTCAGTCCAGTAAAAAAAAAAAAGAATTAAATAAATATAATTTCAAATTGGTCTGAGAAGGAAAAACATTGGCAGGGCAATACAAGCATGTATTGGGCCGATAGCCTACTGCACAGACCTCTGCTACTGAACTGTTTTTAACTCGTTAATGTTTGACTCAAAGTGATCTTGACCCAAAAAAGGTTGGTGGCTACTGGTCTAAAAGCCTAGATAAGAAGTGAGTCCTATGGAGGGAGAATGTAAAGCATAGAAATAGAATCTCTAGAACAGGAAAGGAACTCAGACTTTCAGACCAGATTCTACTTCTATTGTCTCTAAGCCTTTGAGACAGAGTGATCTGGGCCTCAGCTGCCAGACATCCAAGCCAGGTTATTAGGGTTAAATTTCCCACTGGATCATGCAGTAAGCGATGGCTTCCACAGAACAGTGGTCTTTACTCAAGTCTAACACTAGCCATTCCAAGATCTTCTCTCTAGTGGAGAGAATGGGGGAAACAACTATTGTGAGATAATGTGTGTGTTTGAGATCAACTACATTGCAGTCGGGCCACGCAGAATCACTGCTCTACAAATCACCTTGCATCCAACTAACTACTCATTATTTGATCAAGATTAGCGATTCTGCGATTCTCATCTTGCTCAAGCTGCTCTCCTCAATCACTCTGACTGCTAGTCCATGGTCAATAGCCATAACGACAAACCGGCTATTGTCAACAGGAATAAGCATCAGTATCCTCCATAACCATGTTTGTACCCACTAGACCGAATACATTGTATATTCTCAGCGACTCCACGACTAGCAACCGTTCATACACACCATCACCACACTTGATATCCCAACTGATCTTCCTCTGGAAGAGTTCCCATGTCGGACTAGCCTAGCTACCTCTGGAGTGTGCTCAGTCATGCATCATCCATCCCAATGTTCCTATTAATATTACATACACGCTGAATAATAGATATCTTTGTCCTGCACACTTTTTTTTTTGCAAATGAGTTTGCAGGTGTGTTTGCTAAGTGTCTTAGGGTTATGACCCTGCGTCCAGTCGGCCACTCGGTTTTGCAGTCCCCCCTAAAATAATAAAACGACAGCAAATTTTTCTTAGGTTAGTCCCAACTCGTACTCGTATGAATACAATGATGAGTAGATAGAATTACAGTATGTCATACACAGTGTTTATATATGCCACTTCAATGGCTAAAAATGGATGCCGGGTGCATTAATGGGTAGAGGGCAATTTGTGTCAGATTAAAGCACTATTCAAAGATAATCCGGCACAAAACAACAAAAAGCAATTCATCTTTTAAAAGGCTTTCTCTGCTCCCGAGTAGCACCAGCTATCAAGGTAATGGATAGCGGAGGTCAACTCTGGATGGATTTAGCCCCGGACAGCTCTCATGGCCGCAATTAACATTCTAAACCCTGAGCCTTCTGCATTGTTGAGTGAAAATATGCATATTTCTATTCACAGGCGAATGGCTGGGATTTTGGAGATGAATTAATATGTCTGGCTACTTGATGAGCACAATGCATCCGCTGTTGAACCGCACACAGCCTCTTGATCTCCTTTTAAGGCTGTAACATGGCTGCCTTTTTTCCTGTGGTTCATTTACTTCTCCACAGGATATTACTTTACATGCTTCAAAATGCAAATTTATGCGAAGCGCTCTTCAGGCTATGAAATCCGTTTCATCAGAGCACGAGAGTACGTGTTGAAAATGCAGGGCTGCCTTCGCAGAACTGTGTTAGATATGACGTATTGACGTTCAATAATGGCTACACATTATGTTTTTGTGTCGCTGTGTACAATCAAAATTCTACAGCTGTGCTCGGTACCTGTATGCACTGCTCTGCTTCTCGACACTTTTCAACAGTACATGTGAATTGAGACTAATGGATTTGAATCGGGTCCAACTACTGGTTGAAGTGCTGTGATAAAGTAGGTGGTTAGTGTTTTGAGGTTGACCTAAAGGGTAGAAGTACATGAACATCTAACTGTATGTCATTACACCTGTTATCTCATCATTTCCTACCCCAGGAGCAGTATGTTTTTGTCCACGACGCCATCCTTGAAGCCTGCCTGTGTGGAAACACAGCCATCCCAGTCTGTGAATTCAGAGCCATATACTACAACATCAGCAGACTGGACCCACAGACCAACTCCAGCCAAATTAAGGATGAATTTCAGGTTAGCACCCTCCACTTCTTAACTCTTAAACTCTCGGTCCGTTTGTCTGTCTACCTGTCTATGTCCCTCTGTCCGTCTGTCCGTCTGTCTGTCTGTTTGTCCGTCCTTCGCTTTTCTTCCTAAGAGGCATTTCATTAGCCTTTTCCAACTAAAAGGAGTTACATTTGCTTTCTCCAAGAACAATACATTTTTTAAATCCAGATATTGACTGATATTGAATTATAGCACAAAAATCCAGGGATTTTTTGTGGGAATTCAAGTATCCCTTTTTTTTCTTAGAATGCATATGGGCCTCCCGAGTGGTGTTTCGGTCTAAGGCACTGCACCACAGTGCTAGAGGTGTCACTACAGACCCAGGGTTCGATCACGGGCTGTATCAAAACCGTCCGTGATCGGGAGTCCCATAGGGCGGCGCACAATTGGCCCAGCATCGTCCGGGTTAGGGGAGAATTTGGCCGGGGGGGGGGGCTTTACTTGGCTCATCGTAGCAGGCTGACCTCGGTCGTTTTTTCTCCAACACATTGGTGCGGCTGGCTTCCGGGTTAAGCGGGCGGGTGTTAAGAAGCGCGGTTTAGAGGGTCACGTTTCGGAGGACGCATGACTCGACCTTCGCCTTCCGAGCCCGTTTGGGAGTTGCAGCGAGGAGACAAGATCGAAATTGGGGAGGAAAAGGGGCAAAAAATAAATAAATAAATATATATATATATATATATATATATATATATATTTATTTATTTTTTGCCCCTTTTCCTCCCCAATTTCGATCTATATATATACATTTTCTAATGGTGTCAGGTATTTTATAATATTTTTTTTTAAAGCAAATCATATATGAGTCATTTGCATAAACACACTGGATGTATTTCCATATATGAATACATTAACATCAAGGGGTGGAGCAGGCCTGCATCCACCAAAAACCTGTTCTGTATAGGCCTATCTGCACTCACCTGCACTGTCTAGACTCCTTCATTGATTACTGTTGCTGTCATGTTCAGTTGCATAATTCAACAAGTGTGTCAATAGCAGGATAACCTTGGATTCAAAATCAACACTCTTGGATCTGGATTACACCTTTCTAAACATTATTTATATTGTTTGCAAGATCGGACATAGTATCACTATAATCCGAGTGTTCATCTTTGGAAGTTGCTTTCATTTCAGGGTATCTATTTTGTAAACATTTCAACTGTATTAAATTATTACTTTTTAATTACAAATCAATTGTACACCCATCAAAATAGTTTTCTTTCGTCTCTTTCTTGTGATGTAAGTATCAAGACGATGCGTTTAATCCCAGACTATGCTTTAGCGTTCTTATAGATGCATCAGAAAGACAATGTATTCCATTGTTTGACAGGTCATTACAAACATTTCTGTGGTCGTAGCGTAATGGGGAAAAAATGACAGGCACAAGCAAGAGTATGAAAGAGTTGCAGGAGTAAAATTAAAGCAATCAATCTAGCGATATTTAAGTGACAAGTGGATTTTGCACCCCTCAAACAAAGGAAATACAAACAGACAGATCCTCAGGTGAGCGTTGCTAGCCTATAGGCTTTAGCTAATATGGTCTTGTCTCGCGAACAACTCTGGTTTGATTGTTGATACCCTGTCGTTTACATGAGGAGTTATGACAAAAAAAATGCAGGTGTCGAAGATGAAAATATTCAGCAACTCTTGGTAAGTAAATGGAGGTTTCCTTCCCCCCAAAAATATGTTTGTTAAACCTTATAATAATTGTCAAAATAACATCCTCCCTCTCCAGACTCTGAACATCGTGACTCCCCGGGTCCGGCCTGAAGACTGTAGCGTGGGACTGCTCCCACGGAACCACGACAAGAACCGCAGCATGGATGTCCTGTCTGTGGATCGATGCTTGCCCTTCCTCATCTCCGTGGACGGAGAGTCCAGTAACTACATCAACGCTGCCCTCATGGACGTAAATTAATCTTGCTCTCTCGCCTGCTCTCTCTCTTCCCTGCTCTCTCTCTCTCGCTGTCTGTCTGTCTCTGTATGTCTCTCTCTCTCTCCTCTCTTGCTTTGATTGAACATGCCTTGTCCCAAATGTGCAAACCCTACCCATCTATAACCAGGCTCAAACAAACGCTCAAAGATTTCAAATACTATTTGAACCCATGCAGGTCTGCACAACACCAATCATGACTGAGGCAAATTGCGTCAGAGGCTGCCAAGTAGCGTAAACCATTGGATTTAGCTTGGCTGATGTAATCCAACCTGGAAAAGACACAGATCAGTTAGTTTGAGATATGCCTCGGTTCTGTTGCGTTATTAATTAGAATAGGGATGTTATGTTTTGTATTTACTGCATTGTTTTTGTGGGAAATGGGGAGGCAGTGACTGGGTACATGCAAATGCAACTCAATTAGATAACAGGTTACAAAAATGAAATGTCAAATGGCAACAGCAATAAAAAAAATAACCAACAACATCATCTGACAACTGATCATCAACCAACACACCATTAAGTGATAGCACTGTGGTAAATGATAAGTAATGGCTGCGAAAGCAGCGTCATACTCTAGGCCCTCGTAAGCAGATCTACCAAACGATACACACGCAGATCCAGATAAGCCACACAGAGCTGATGAGAAAAGAACGGCAGGCAATAACAAGCACAGAGGTGGCGTCAAATAAAGCCAGCAGTGTCTTTCTCAGACCCGGCCTGCTTGTCTGGCAACAGCGTAATGACCTGCAGTGTCTTTCTCAGACCTGGCCTGCTTGTCTGGCAACAGCGTAATGACCTGCAGCGGGGTTTCTCAGACCCGGCCTGGCCGGCCTGCTTGTCTGGCGACAACGTAATGACCTGCAGCGTCTTTCTCAGACCCGGCCTGCTTGTCTGGCAACAACCTGCAGTGGAATTTCTCTTGTCAATGCATCACGATGCAAGGTTAACACTGTCCGTGGGAGTTTGCCGGGCTCTTTGTCCTCGCCACGAGTTGATCAGGCATTGGAAACCCACCGTGACCCGTGGCTGTTTTAGCGGTCCCACCAGCGCCTCTGCTCTTTCTCGCTCTCTTTCTCTCCTTTTACTCTCTCTCTCGCTACCAGGGGCTGAAGTGTTGTGGTGTTTGTCATTGATTTGTTTTTCCAGAGCCATAAACAGCCAGCAGCCTTCATCGTAACCCAGCACCCACTGCCCAACACGGTGGCCGACTTCTGGAGGCTGGTGTTCGACTACAACTGCTCCTCGATAGTAATGCTCAACGAGATGGATGCCGCACAGGTGTGTGTTGTTGACCCCCGGGGTTCGCACACACATATGGGTGTACATACATCGACATACACACAGACCAATAATCTTTTTGACTGTCGGTCTGCTCCTGGTTCTTACACATGCTCTATCTCTCTCTATTCATCTCCCTCTATCCCTCCATTGTCATTTCCTCCATCGACTCTCACACACACAGTTTCATGGAGCAGGATAAGCCTCATAGGAGAGCTGCTCTTTTCTCTGCCCAGGGTTTAGCTATCCAACATAGCTCCCAGAACACTCAGACAACAACATTGAAACCTAGCAAAGAGCACATCAATACCTCCCATATTAGGAGGAGAATTTCACTATTAGGAACCTAATCTGTATTTTTGATATAAATGGCATATTATAGTAGGGTCCAGACACCTTTTTTGTGTCTTTAAAAAAAAAAAGTTTTTGGGATGCCCTTGAACTCCAGAATGAGGTTCAGGAAGTCAATCTCTGTTGTAGCAAGTTTCTCAAACCAAGGGAAATTGCTAAAAACGTGTCTGGACCCTTTATAACATCCCATTTACGTAAACAAAAATCTAGATTTTGTTCCCAAGTAGTGACATTTTCCAACTGACTGGTTTGAAAGGTTGGAACCCTTCAAAAGCTGTAGACTGGAGGATAACTCCAGTCATAACATGGCCCTAAGATGTAGGTGTACCGTGCAGAGGCCAATAAGGTCAAGGCTTTTCTTTTGTATGCACATGACCTTCAATTGCTTATGCCCAGCAGTATGACCTTGCATTTCAACTCAGATGGTTTTGTTCAAATGGCTAAAGCAATGTGTAGTTTATGTAATTTTTCCAGTGCTCCCCAATGGGTAAAATCCCCAAGTAGTCAACAACAGTGTCCACACCAGTATGTGGTGTACCTAACGTGATGTAGCTCATGCCAGAACTACAACTACAACTAGAACAGACATTCCCATTCAAGTCAATATCCTGTGATCGGTGCACCGACAGCGATATTAAATGTACCCATAGGAGTAAAACTACTTCTAAACTCTTTTTCTATGGCTAAACCCCTCTTCAATCCCTAGTTGTGCATGCAGTACTGGCCCGAGAAGAGCTCCTGCTGCTATGGCCCCATCCAGGTGGAGTTCATCTCAGCCGACATCGACGAAGATATCATCAACCGCATCTTCAGGATCTGCAACATGGCCAGGGTCTGTATCATGTTTATCACCCTGTAAATATTCACCCTCTGCTTTGAGCCCTGCCAATGCAGATGGCGCTAACAGACAGGTCCAGCCTGGCAGAGCAGTGGCTGGTTCAGACTGATTTCTACGGTACTACTCATTAGACCCCATTTAAATCACCACAATGCGAATCCCTGTGTTCGTGGCGCATGGTTACTCTTCTCTCTCTCTCCTCTTCTCTGCCTCTCGTTCACTCATGGTTCTCCCACTTTCACCAGCATCACAAGCAGGCTTTGCTGGCCAGCTAATCAACGCTCTGCTCTGTGCCGGTGCAAAAAGCCACAGTGGCGGCATCTCCAATTTACCATGAAATGGTTCCATCACCACCGCCACAAGCGGATGACACGGCTCATGCACGACAGAATTCAGCTGACCCCCACCCTCCCTCCTCCCAGCTGACGTCTTTATTGTAGTTGCCAGTCGTTGGCTCTGCTCTGGCTAAGGAAAGCATAGCCACAATGAGCCAAAAGACACTGGGATTGCATCAGCAGTAATTTAATAACTTGAGTGGTTTAGGTTTACAGTGGACACAGAGGTAAACTTGATTTATCTACACATTTTCGTGACGGTTATGAGGAGGAAGATTAGCATTAGATTGATGATTATGATGAGGATGCTGACTGTGATGTTGTCCATGCTGAGGATGTTTTGATAATGGCAATGACGATGATGTTGACGACAACAATGATGTTGACGATGGCATTCATTTATGATTCTCTCTCTCACTGTCTTTGGCAGCCCCAGGACGGTTACCGCTTGGTGCAGCATTTCCAGTTCATTGGCTGGCCCGCTTACCGCGACACGCCCCTGTCCAAGCGCTCTATCCTGCAGCTGGTGAGACGTCTGGCCAAGTGGCAGGAGCAGTACGACGGGGGAGACGGACGCACCGTGGTCCACTGCTTGTGAGTAGTTAAAGGGGCTCAGAAGGAGTTCAGTCATTGTATTGCGGTGTCAATATTAGGACAGACTCAAACATTCATGGAAGTTGTACACCTATACGATGTCCATATTAGGACAGTTACACGTCCATGGACATTGGATACAAGGGCCTAATATTTAAACCCAGACAGGATGTGGAGGGGTAGAGTTTCTGAAAGTGCAGAAACTATAAAAACAAAAACGAATAAATTGCTGTGATTAACTCAAATTAAAACAAATTGTGCTACTGAATGATTGAAGTTTAGTTTTAGTTTTAAACAACGCAACATGTAGACATTTACCTTACTGTTAAGGTAGTGGTGAAAGAACTTCCCTGTATATATTCTGGCTGGCCCTACTCATATTCTACACTATACTCATCTCAGACAGGATGACAATAGGGAATGTGCTCTATGAATGTATTCATCACTGCATGCTTCCTTAGTGCTGTTTTCTTCTAGAGCAGTGGTCACCAACCTTTTCTGAGTCAAACTTTGGAAGTCAAAAGGCAAGCTGAGATCCACCGCTCAGATTTTGTTTTAACATGACTTAAAAAATGCAACAATAACCTAATAAACAAATATATGTTGGAATGAGGTTTGTGCGGTAGGCCTAATACATTATCACAGCATATTGGCTATGCTAATATTGTTCTTCTCAGACCATATTATATTTCAATACTCAAGCTTTCATAACAAAATAGATCAGTTGTACAATGTGTGAGGCACAGCTGAGAATAAATTGAAATAATTGTATGTTTTATTTCACTGGACTGATGGTACCTGCATCTGAAGGTTCAGTGTCAGTAGATGGAGAGAGCAGCAGAAGGTCTGCCTCTCAGGTCCCTGCTCTCTCCTTTCCTCCGGTGAGACTGACCAGAGAGAGGGGACACCGTCTTCCACCTGATGACAAAACTCGAGTCCCACCACATTTTTTCTGCCTCATGCACACATTCATGTTGTTCCTATGACCAGAGGGCACCTTATTCATCCAAGCTACTCAATACTGCCCCCCCAGTCACCAAGAAGTTAACCACATTGTCAGCTATAGCCAAGCAAACAGCACCTCTCCCATTCTCATAATCACTGGCTTCATAGTGATTTAGCCACATTATGGACCCTATTATGAAGCTTAAATTAGGGAGAGTGAGGATGAAAATCCATAGTGGAGACTGATTTCAAGGACCAGCCCCAACGATAACAAAACACGATAAGTCCTGGATGTGATTTCTCTCCCCACTGCCCAAAATACCAAACAAAATCTATTTTGTAACAGTTCACTGATGCTAGTCTAATCAAGTGCCCATTGATTTCTTGAGGCAAAAGAAATGCACACCTGTTTAGGTGAGGTGCTGGTTAGCGGAGGAGAACACTTGAACAATAAAAAGAGAGCCTCACAACTCTAGGAGCTAAGATGCAATAATAATAACGTTTCGACAGACAAGCTGTCTTCGTCAGGGTATCAGTGTTTGTTACGCCTTAGCTTGGCTGTTACTAAACTGCACTCAGTGGTGTAAAGTACTTAAGTAAAAATACTTCCAAGTACAACTTAAGTCATTTTTTACCTTACCTTACTCTTTTTTACTTTTACTTTGCCACATTCTTAAAGAAAATAATGTACCTTTTACTCCATACATTTTCCCTGACTCCTAAAAGTACTTGTTACATTTTGAATGCTTAGCAGGACAGTAAAATGGTCCAATTCATGCACTTATCAAGATAACTTCTCTGGTCATCCCTACTGCATCTGATCTGGCAGACTCACTAAACACAAATGCTTTGTTTGTCAATTCTGCGTGTTGGAGTGTGCCCCTGGCGATCCGTCAATAAGAAAAACAAAAATTGTGCTGTCTGGTTTAATATAAGGAATTTGAATTCATACTTTTACTCAAGGATGACAATTTAATACTTTTTCCACCACTGGATGTGGCTGGAGGTTAAAACATTTCTTTCACATGACCCATCAATTTAGACAAGTGGGTAAGCATCATCTAATATTTATAAAATATTTTTATCTGGACACTTTCTTTTTACCTGGATTTTTCCTTATTGTAGACTACTACTACTTTTAGTCTTAATCTTTACTTTACGTTTTATGTTTAGCACATGACCTCATGTGAATCCTTAAAGAGATGGGTGGGGCTGGCTTAAGAGGATGTGAACAATGCCAAATGGTTGTAGGTAAAGGAGAGCTCTCCAGTTGGCGCCAAACAATTCAAAAGTCCTTTTCTCAAACGCAAAAGTTTATCAACTTTCAAAGCAGAATTACCTTCCCATTGTTCCTCAGAAATGCAGTGTATGATATACCATTTTGTAGCTATGAGTTACTACTCTTATCGAAGGTAAAAAAAAAATTAAAAATATGACATTTTGCTACATAAGGCCAATTTGAGCAGTCAGTCTCATACCAGTCCCCCGAATCCAAGCAGTCTTATCAGTATACTCTGGCCTACTTGGAGTACACTGTGAGAGTGTGCTTAATTTACAATGGCAAGAAGGCCAAGACAAACGGATGCACATGCTGCGTTAGCATTGCGACAAATTCTGAATGAAAATTCCTCGGATGGTGGGGATGAAATGAATCATAACATTATTCTTCTAATTCTGAGTCTGATTCTGAGCCTGAATCTACACCTCCGAGACTTGAGCGCAAAAAAATGCCAGAACAGTGCGCAGTGAGATGGTGCCTGCACCACCACCAAATGAAAGCAGGAGAGAGAAAGGGAGGGACCTTTTGGATAGAACAAGCGGGTGACAATGCTAAATGGCGATTAATTATCAGCACAAAATGTCATCAATGAGAGAGCAGACCCTACATCTCAAGCAAAAAAACAACATCAGCAACGCACTCACAAGCTTTTGTTATTTATGTGACATGGACATGCTCCAACCGATGCCGTTGCATATTCCATCTAAGCATGAGCTGGCAATAAACTATTTTGACTGGTGTCATATAAAGACTTATATTCATTCGAATTTAATTATTGCTTTTGTGCTGATTTTATCAAGCACACTTGGTGCCTATAATGATGTTTAGGCTACTGATGCTTTCATCATTTAACTGTGCATTTTGCTGATCGTGCATCTTGTGGTTTGGGTATTTTTGTTTGTTTTGTCCTTATAAAAAGAAGCTGTTACCGTGTTCCAACACATATACTTTCTATTTCATAGTTGTAACAAAGGCACTCCACAAATAAAATTGATTGAACACTTGAATTTTGGTGTTTTTTTTGTTTTTACATATAGCTGTAACGTAAACGAATGAAAATGATATGGTGTATTTTTTTTCTTTTGTATTCTGTTACCTAGGACATTCATAAAAACAACCAAATTATTATTTTTCTGATAGCATTTTTCAAAATGTAGGATGTTGCAGTCAGAATGACTACTCATTAGCTTGAAGAGGGGTAATTTTAGGCCCTCCATGTCTCCTTCTCTTCCTTTACCTCTTTATACCTTTCTGTTCCTCTTCCTAGCTCTCTGTCCCTTTCTCATCCCCCTGTTTTAACCTCTCTATCTATCCTCATTCATCCCCTTTTCTTCAACTATACACACTGCTCGAAAAAAATAAAGGGAACACTAAAATAACACATCCTAGATCTGAATGAATTAAATATTCTTATTAAGTACTTTTTTCTTTACATAGTTGAATGTGCTGACAACAAAATCACACACAAATGATCAATGGAAATCAAATTGATCAAACCATGGAGGTCTGGATTTGGAGTGACACTCAAAATGAAAGTGGAAAACCACAGTACAGGCTAATCCAACTTTGATGTAATGTCCTTAAAACAAGTCAAAATGAGGCTCAGTAGTGTGTGTGGCCTACACGTGCCTGTATGACCTCCCTACAACGCCTGGGCATGCTCCTGATGAGGTGGCGGATGGTCTCCTGAGGGATCTCCTCCCAGACCTGGACTAAAGCATCCGCCAACTCCTGGACAGTCTGCGGTGCAACTGGTGGATGGAGCGAGACATGATGTCCCAGATGTGCTCAATTGGATTCAGGTCTGGGGAACGGGTGGGCCAGTCCATAGCATCAATGCCTTCCTCTTGCAGGAACTGCTGACACACTCCAGCCACATGAGGTCTTGCATTAGGAGGAACCCAGGGCCAACCGCACCAGCATATGGTCTCACAAGGGGTCTGAGGATCTCATCTCGGTACCTAATGGCAGTCAGGCTACCTCTGGCAAGCACATGGAGGGCTGTGCGGCCCCCCAAAGAAATGCCACCCCACGCCATGACTGACCTACCGCCAAACCAGTCATGCTGTAGGATGTTGCAGGCAGCAGAGCGTTCTCCACGGCGTCTCCAGACTCTGTCACGTCTGTCACATGTGCTCAGTGTGAACCTGCTTTCATCTGTGAAGAGCACAGGGCACCAGTGGCGAATTTGCCAATCTTGGTGTTCTCTGGCAAATGCCAAACGTACTGCACGGTGTTGGGCTGTAAGCACAACCCCCACCTGTGGACGTCGGGCCCTCATACCACCCTCATGGAGTCTCTTTCTGACCATTTGGGCAGACACATGCACATTTGTGGCCTGCTGGAGGTCATTTTGCAGTGCTCTGGCAGTGCTCCTCCTGCTCCTCCTTGCACAAAGGCGGAAGTAGTGGTCCTGCTGCTGAGTTGTTGCCCTCCTACAGCCTCCTCCACGTCTCCTGATGTACTGGCCTGTCTCCTGGTAGCGCCTCCATGCTCTGGACATTACGCTGACAGACACAGCAAACCTTCTTGTCACAGCTCGCATTGATGTGTCATCCTGGATGAGCTGCACTACCTGTGCCACTTGTGTGGGTTGTAGACTCCGTCTCATGCTACCACTAGAGTGAAAGCCCGCCAGCATTCAAAAGTGACCAAAACATCAGCCAGGAAGCATAGGAACTGAGGAGTGGTCTGTGGTCACCACCTGCAGAACCACTCCTTTATTGGGGGTGTCTTGCTAATTGCCTATAATTTCCACCTGTGTTCTATTCCATTTGCACAACGGCACGTGAAATTTATTGTCAATCAGTGTTGCTTCCTAAGTGGACAGTTTCATTTCACAGAGGTGTGATTGACTTGGAGTTACATTGTCTTGTTTAAGTGTTCCCTTTATTTTTTTACGCAGTGTATATATATATACAGTGCCTTGCGAAAGTATTCGGCCCCCTTGAACTTTGCGACCTTTTGCCACATTTCAGGCTTCAAACATAAAGATATAAAACTGTATTTCTTTGTGAAGAATCAACAACAAGTGGGACACAATCATGAAGTGGAACGACATTTATTGGATATTTCAAACTTTTTTAACAAATCAAAAACTGAAAAATTGGGCGTGCAAAATGATTCAGCCCCTTTACTTTCAGTGCAGCAAACTCTCTCCAGAAGTTCAGTGAGGATCTCTGAATGATCCAATGTTGACCTAAATGACTAATGATGATAAATACAATGCACCTGTGTGTAATCAAGTCTCCGTATAAATGCACCTGCACTGTGATAGTCTCAGAGGTCCGTTAAAAGCGCAGAGAGCATCATGAAGAACAAGGAACACACCAGGCAGGTCCGAGATACTGTTGTGAACAAGTTTAAAGCCGGATTTGGATACAAAAAGATTTCCCAAGCTTTAAACATCCCAAGGAGCACTGTGCAAGCGATAATATTGAAATGGAAGGAGTATCAGACTACTGCAAATCTACCAAGACCTGGCCGTCCCTCTAAACCTTCAGCTCATACAAGGAGAAGACTGATCAGAGATGCAGCCAAGAGGCCCATGATCACTCTGGATGAACTGCAGAGATCTACAGCTGAGGTGGGAGACTCTGTCCATAGGACAACATTCAGTCGTATATTGCACAAATCTGGCCTTTATGGGAGAGTGGCAAGAAGAAAGCCATTTCTTAAAGATATCCATAAAAAGTGTTGTTTAAAGTTTGCCACAAGCCACCTGGGAGACACACCAAACATGTGGAAGAAGGTGCTCTGGTCAGATGAAACCAAAATGTAACTTTTTGGCAACAATGCAAAACGTTATGTTTGGCATAAAAGCAACACAGCTGAACACACCATCCCCACTGTCAAACATGGTGGTGGCAGCATCATGGTTTGGGCCTGCTTTTCTTCAGCAGGGACAGGGAAGATGGTTAAAATTGATGGGAAGATGGATGGAGCCAAATACAGGACCATTCTGGAAGAAAACCTGATGGAGTCTGCAAAAGACCTGAGACTGGGACGGAGATTTGTCTTCCAACAAGACAATGATCCAAAACATAAAGCAAAATCTACAATGGAATGGTTCAAAAATAAACATATCCAGGTGTTAGAATGGCCAAGTCAAAGTCCAGACCTGAATCCAATCGAGAATCTGTGGAAAGAACTGAAAACTGCTGTTCACAAATGCTCTCCATCCAACCTCACTGAGCTCGAGCTGTTTTGCAAGGAGGAATGGGAAAAAATGTCAGTCTCTCGATGTGCAAAACTGATAGAGACATACCCCAAGCGACTTACAGCTGTAATCGCAGCAAAAGGTGGCGCTACAAAGTATTAACTTAAGGGGGCTGAATAATTTTGCACGCCCAATTTTTCAGTTTTTGATTTGTTAAAAAAGTTTGAAATATCCAATAAATGTCGTTCCACTTCATGATTGTGTCCCACTTGTTGTTGATTCTTCACAAAAAAATACAGTTTTATATCTTTATGTTTGAAGCCTGAAATGTGGCAAAAGGTCGCAAAGTTCAAGGGGGCCGAATACTTTCGCAAGGCACTGTATACATTATTATTATTATTATTATTATTATATATTTTTTTACCTTTATTTAACTAGGGAAGTCAGTTAAAAGAACAACTTCTTATTTTCAATGACGGCCTAGGAACAGTGTTCAGGGGCAGAATGACAGATTTTTACCTTGTCAGCTCGGGGATTCAATCTTGCAACCTTTTGATTACAAGTCCAATGCTCTAACCACTAGGCTACCTAACCTCTCTCCAACAGGACGGGTGGTGGACGGAGTGGTACCTTCTGTGCCATCTGCAGCATCAGTGAGATGATCCAGCAGCAGAACATTGTAGACGTGTTCCACACCGTCAAGACGCTGAGGAACAACAAATCCAACATGGTGGAGACTATGGTACGTTCCACTGACCACAACAGTAAGGGTGATATGGTACTGTATAAGAGGCTTGAGGACGGTTTCTATCCGTACCTACTATATAAGCAACGTAGGACACACAGTTGTGGCTCTATTGGACAGGTTTTTAGACCATAGACAGTAAGGCGGACACACCACACACACATATCCCCAGGCTGATGACTTGCTATGGCAGGTGTTGTTTAGCAGATGTCTCTATACCTTCTAATATAGCCTCGGAAACAAGATGCTCAATTTCACAGAACTATCTCAGGTTGGGCACAGCTGTTCACTTAGAATTAAAGCAGATTTTGGTGGCAAAAGACAACTACCGTAGTAAAAAGGTTATGTAGACTTTGAAGATGCTGTCATAATCCTGCATGGAATTTATTGTATTTAGATCAAAGATGATTTGATTATCTTTGTTGCTTATCTACTGTTACATTGTCTCTGAATGTTATTTTCCCACTTGAATTTACGAACCAGTGCTACTCATGGAAGAGATTGATAATATTATTGTTGGAAGCATAGAGATCCCCAGTGTGCTTGAGTTTCCCTTTTTATCCATTATAAAAAATGTAAAAATGATCCATGAGCCTGATGTCTAAGTTCACTTTCTGAGAGATGATATGAAAAAATGATGCCAATGTGTGACTAGTCTTTCCCTTTTCCAGGAACAGTATAAATTCTGCTATGAAGTTGCTCTGGAGGCCCTTAGCGCATTCTGAGAGACTGCCTCTCGTGTCCGTGGGACACAGTGCTGACTGCAGAAACACCAACCCATCCGAGGCAGGGGATGTGTGGGTGCAACCACACACACATGAAACTGTACAGAAGAAGAAAAAAACGCCCTCCACACTGGGTTCATGTGCCCACTTCTGCAAGACTGGGACCGCTTTTGTTTGTATAAAGAAAAAATGAAATGACAACCTCAACTCTTTTCTTCTCTCTTCAGTGTCCATCTTGAACTGTGATGTGATCTTGTACAGTAATTTCCTTTTTAGATATATGCCTTGAATGTCACACCCTCAATGTAAAAGTACAACCTGGAAGATTAGCTGAGATCATGGGGATGCTAATAAAAATACATGCGGACCAACCAACAGAACCGATACCACCAGACAGACAAAGACAGAAGATTCAAACTCTCCCTGGCTTTGTACCTCTTTTTAATGAACCTTAATAATGACTGTATTATATGCCCCCCCCCCTTGACCCACCCCAAACGGTTGAACATAAAATGGCAGATACATTTTGTAATTCTTTGGATTTTGTGGTTCTTGCAACATGTTTACATCCATGTTCACACACCTATTTTCTCACATTCGCAATGTGATGTCTTCAGTCAACGTTTTGGTTTGTTTTGATATTGTGGCATGTTCTCATCATTCTGGTGTCCCATGGCTCTTGTGCTATGCAGACAATCATGAATTCCGAGGCCCATTCTGGTTTTCTCCATTGACAGGGAGAGTCAGTCAACGCTTTAGCATTCTATGCTGGCGCTACGTATACAGTATTCATCAAAGCGTTCATGTGTTTTGTATTTTGCACTGCTTTACCTTCAAACACCCATTCAACTCTTGTGTAATTTGATCGACAGTGCCATATTCACATCTTTAAGCGCACGTACGATTTTAACCAAATTGTGAAGAAACGTGTCAGCCCGAAGGATGGAGTGGGATAATGTTCTAGTAATATGCACCTCAAGCTTGTCAAACACTGTAGCAGCCCCTGCCCTACTGTTGCCCAACCTCAGGTTTTGGTGAGAAGAATACTTTGCTTTTCATCCTTGTTCATTCCGCGCCCATACTCTAGGAGCAGTTTGGCTTTGTGTAAGGATGTCCTAATATGGACACCATACGTGTGTTCTGCCATTTACTCTCTCCCTATGCATCTAATACATACTGTTTGACATGGAAACAGAATCCAGAATCTGAAATTGTGAACCCAACTCTTGAATGAGGCAGGGATTTGATCCAAGCGCTCTAGTTTTATAGGCAATGTTACCGCGTTTGCATAAATCACATTCAAGGTAGACTGCAGATGTTGGCCCATTTGGAAATGACCTATATATTACAAGCGTTCTATGGTGCGAGTCCCAGCCTGAATTTTGCAAGCTAACTGTTTTATTTTTATTTGTTGTGTTTTCTGTCCATTGAATGGTTTTAGTACAGTGTTGTATAGGGCTTTTTCAGTAGAATGTTTTGCTCAACATGGACAGTGACTTGAAGAAGTCTTACATCAACTCACAGCGTAGTTGTACTATTGACATGCGGTTGTTTGGTGACTGAAAGCACAAAGAGAAACAGTGTTGGATTTTGAATGGAAGAGAGGATAATGTGAATGCAAGTTGCTTTCCTTTTTTTCCCCGATAGGCTTTATTAAGACGTTTCATATCTCCACTATCTGTGTTATATTTTGTTTTCCTCCTTTTTTTTCTTGAATTTGTATAATTTTGGGGGGGTTTTTTGTCTAGCAAAGTGATATTTAGAACTGGTGATGAAATTGCCATGGTTGTTTTGTTGTTAGAAAATGTGGTAACATCAAATAAAGGGACCAAAATGTTGAACAATAGATTTGAATAATTCTTCTTTCAATACATTTCATCAACCAACCATGGATATTATATACAGTGAATGTCAAGCCTACATTACAATAGCATTACGAAGGTGAAACATCAATCTCAGCGAGAATCAAACAAAATACTGATAAATCAAGATCCAACCCTCCCATTTTAACCATTAAATCCCAGACACCGAATGCATACATGTGCGGACAGAGTGTTACACACAAAGACAGACACATGCAAATGAACCAATTCATTCTAGTCCCATCCATTTAAGGCTGTGATGTGGCTACATTTGATAATCCCTCATTGGGATGCAAGGGCCAATCTGGTGCAGTTTTTCAAATATTACATTTTGCCACAGGGTGATTTGTATCCATTTTACCCCCCTTCAACAAGCCTAAAATAATGCCATGTATTCTTGTTTTTTTTTATGAGTTTGGCTATTGGCCCATTTCATTTGCTCTCACTGAAATGTCATTATTTAGGGGGCATCTAATATATCTGCTTTAACACATAAAACAAGGGCATTCGGTGACTTGGGGAGAGAAATGCATCTTCATCGCTAGAGATGGTGCTGCTAACTAATGCATGGTCATAACACCAGAAACTGAAGACAAAATCAAATTCAGTCATCTCCAGAATTAATGAGTGCAGATAGAAAGTTAAGAAATAGCATGTACACAATGCATTTGGGGCCCGATTCCGACATAGAAATTACACCTTTCTTATGCACACCTTTCCTACATTCTTCTCAGTAGTTGATGTTCAGACTTACCTTATGAAGTTGAAAAAATTGGCTTTTGTAGAGGTGGTTCCCTTGCGCACGTTGAATAAATGTAATTCAACTGCTGAAAACCCTCCCACTTGCTTGCCAACAGATTTTCTCATTAAGTTTTCATTCTATAGGGTTTTGAGTACATTTGTTAAAAACAAATGGCATATTTTAGGGTCAGGAAAGTATCTATTAATCGTTAAAAAAAACCAGGTTTAAAGAGCACAAAATATATGGATGAAATAGTGTTTTGATTCATCCTGAAAGTTGTAGTACTCAAGTTTAATCCATGAAATATTGGAAGGTGGAAAAAAAGTGTACCATAGGGGTTAAACCTTAGTCCTATGAATCTACCCTAATTCTCACTAATCAACGGTCCAGTTGTCGTGAACCTTGTGCCAGGCTACAGGTTTAACCTGCTACATGTGGTCTGAGTTCTATAATGATTGAAATAGGCTACATGTCCCAAATTATTGCACATCGTAAGCCTAATATGATCCATTGATGCTAGTGGCCCTCGAAAACAACTTACATGGACGTGACATAGGAAAGAAAGGTAAATGGAATGGAATGATGCCAAATGGAAGAAAACGAACACTGTGTGGGTATTACTGACAGTGGCTCCCAATAGTGGCTCATATTTAACATGATACAAATTTTAAACTAAAATGGAGAAAAGCCTGGGCATAGGCTATAATTAAAACATTCTGAAGCACATACATTAACTTGGCAGGTTAAGCCCGACTGAAGCCTATAGGTTGGGTGTCAAAATTTCATCCACCAAAGTATGAGGGCACACAATGAACATTTGGAGTAATGGCACAGCTAACTATAGTCTTTAACATATAATTTTAATATGATTTTCAGTTTGCTTCCATATGGCTGGTTTCACATTAGTCTCCAGGGATTTTCCACATTGTAGAATAATAGCGAAGACATCAAAACTTTTAAATAACACATTTGGAATCATGTAGTAATGATTTTTTTATTTTACAAATCAAAATATGTTTTATATTTGAGATTCTTCAAAGTAGCCACCCTTTGCCTTAACAGATTTGAACACTCTTGGCATTCTCTCAACCAGCTTCATGAGGTAGTCACCTGGAATGTATTTCAATTAACAGGTGTGCCTTTTTAAAAGTGAATTTGTGGAATTTCTTTCTTACTTAATGCGTTTGAGCCAATCAGTTGTGTTGTGACATATTATGGCAAGAACAGCTCAAATAAGCAAAGAGAATCAACAGTTTATCATTACTTTAAAACATGAAGGTCAGTCAATATGGAAAATGTAAATCACTTTGAAAGTTGATTCAAGTGCAGTCGCAAAAACCATCAAGCACTGTGATGAAACTGGCCCTCATGAGGACCGGCACAGGAAAAAGGAAGACCCAGAGTTGCTGCAGAGGATATGTTCATTAGAGTTAACTGCACCTCACATTGTATCCCAAATAAAAGCTTCACAGAGTTCAAGTAACACACATCTCAACATCTACTGTTCAGAGGAGACTGCATAAATCAGGCCATCATGGACGAATTGCTGAAAAGAAACAACTACTAAAGGACACCAATAAGAAGAAGAGACTTGCTTGGGCCAAGAAATACGAGCAATGGACAATAGACCAGTGGAAATTTGTCCTTTGGTGTGATGAGTACAAATTAGATTTTTGGTTCCAACCGCCGTGTCTTTCTGAGATGCAGAGTAGGTGAAAGGATGATCGCCGCATATGTGCTTTCCACCGTGAAGCATGGAGGAGAAGGTATGATGTGTGGGGGTGCTTTGCTGGTGACAAGGTCTGTGATTTATTTTGAATTCAAGGCACACTTAACTAGCATGGCTACCACAGCACTCTGCATTGACACGCCATCCCATCTGTTTTGCGCTTAGTGGGACTGTCATTTGTTTTTCAACAGGACACTGACCCCAGAACACCTCCAGGCTGTGTAAGGGCTTTTTGACCAAGCTGGAGAGTGATGTAGTGCTGCATCAGATGACCTGGCCTCCACTATCACCCGACCTCAACCCAATTGAGATGGTTTGGGATGAGTTGGACCGCAGAGGAAAAGCAGCCAACAAGTGCTCAGCATATGTGGGAACTCCTTCAAGACTGTTGGAAAAGCATTCCAGGTGACTACCTCATGTCATCAAGGCAAAGGGTGGCTACTTTGAAGAATCTCAAGTCTAAAATATTTTTAACACTTTTTTGGTTACTACATGAATCCATATGTGTTTTTTCAGAGTTTTGATGTCTTCAATATTATTCTGCATTGTGGAAACTAGTAAAAATAAAGAAAACCGTTGAATGTGTAGGTTTGTCAACGTTTGACTGGTACTGTAAAAGTCTTCTCTAGTCTCATGCTTTACTAATATCTCATCTAGAAATACAGGTCCAGCCATTTGTTTTGACTTTTCTATGTGGTGTTCATGATAGCACAGTGATACCTATAATGGATTATTTTACATTTTATTTTGGGCACAGTGGTGTTACATATTTTTATTGCTGCATGATCCTAATACAAAATGTATAACTGTACATGAATGGGTGCATCCATGAGCCTTTTAGATCGGTCCATAAAAGGCACCCACTCATGTATTTTGCATTAGGATTATGCAGCACCAAAAATATGTAATAGCACTGTTCCCAAAATAAAATTGAAAATAATCCATTATAGGTATTATTGAGCTGTCATGAACACCACATAGAAAGGTCAAAACAAATGGTTGGAGCTGTATTTCTTGATGAGATATTAGCAAAGCATGAGACTAGAGAAGACTTTCACGAACATGTTGTTGTGTAAGCATGTCACCTACGAAATTATCAATAAAACAGACCCCACTGGGTCCCGCTTTAAATTACATTCAGCTTCGAAAGGCTTCATAAATCCTTCATGTCTTCATAAGCACTACATAAATGTGTTGCAAAGCATCTATAACCGTATGCCATGCTTTGTAAAGGGTTCATAAATGTGTCGTAACTGTGTGACATAATCACCAATGTCAAATGTGACATTACCCATGTTAGCAGTTGATGTTATTCTTCAATAACACAAACCCCAAAGCAAATCAGGCGGAGAAAAATAGATTTATTTGAAAAGGACAAAGAACAGAACAAAGAAACTGAATGTAATTTATAACCCCCCACCCTAGCCTGGGGTTGACCAATCAGAAGTCCTTGCAGTACAACTGGGCCAATGGCCAAATAACAAGTATCCTGCTCCAGACTCAATGTTCGGGACTGACATTCCACATATTCTAAACAGCTGTTGAACTGAGGGCCAACTATTTCCATTAACAATTCCCTATTGACCATTAGAACTCTATTTTTTTTAGCACTCTTGTCCTCTCACCCTCTGTGTTGTGTAGCTATCTTCAAAATATTCTTACACCCACTATGTTGAATATGATATAAACTTGTGCTTTATAAAGGGTGACATGTTCTGCTGAAGGATGGCATACTCTCTAAAGTGTTAGTCACATTACACCTAATCTCGTTCCCAGACACTTCCGCCCAAATGCGCGCAAGGTCTGGTGGACCAACACATTAAACTTAGCCTTCATTATTTAGGGTTAGGTTTAAAATCTGATTTTTAGAAGATAAATTAGGGAAATTGGCAGGGTTTAGCCATAATTATTACTATTTGACTGTGTGTATTGGCAATGACAAATACTTTACTCAGTAAGTTCACTCCTATAGAATTCTCTGGTCACTCCCACTAAAGCCAACTTTGAATAGTTGATATCCCAGGCTGTGCTGTATGTGCTGTGTGTGGAATAGCATTGGGATGGCGTTACACCAAGAAACACTTACCTTGATGAAAGCCCCCATCCTAAAGAAATTTAAAATGTCTTTCCTCAGTACAGAACGGTAATAACCTATTTATTGACACTTTATGAAGTGTCCTATAATACTTAGTTTGAAGTGAGACACCTTTGGTCATTCATAACACCTCCATAAAGACTCTACATTGCATGACGCTGTACTTCATATATAGTCAGACACATTTGGTTATTTATAACACATACATAAATTCCTAATATCATATAATGCTGTACTTACTATGAGGTCAGACACTTTTGGTCATTCATAACACATACATAAATGTCTTATCATATGATGCTGTTCTTATTATAAAGTTATTTCCTCTCTTCCTGCTGGAGGCACTGCATGTTGGTTACAACCTTAAAAGTAACAACAAAGAAAGTTTGCAGGTCTGCTAGGAAATGCCTTTGTCACAACATCTGGATAAGGACATTACTGTGCGGCGCCAGAAACTCAAAATGGAAAAATGGAAACCCCATGCAATTCGTAAAATTATATTAATTTTTCATTTACAAATCTCATGACGTGACTATGAGACGTGGCTGTATCTAGGGGGATTGTATTTAGCTGAGCCTGCTAGTTTGCACAATTTTGGGTAGCTAGCAATTGCTGTGAAGTCACCAAAATTATTTTAAATAGCGATTGAGGTAGCTACAGTATGTAATCTAACTAAATAAAGGTTAACTTACTTGTTTTTTCCTGTCCAGTGGCAGCACAAGTCAGCATTTGATTTGCGGATTCATCAAATTAATGATATGGTGTCACGCTGTCATGACTGTCCTGATCAGGTCAGTTTACAGGAGACCACAACCCTACAGATTGTCTCTCAACCCCAACAGAGGAGGAGAGATCTAGGGTTCTGAAGATGTGGGGGTTTTATGACCCCTCACGCCCATGGTAAATCTTAGACCACAGAAAACATTCCTGTGTCCTCACACTATGGAGAACCAGCCTCAGAACCTTAAACATGCAATAAAGGGACTTTGGAACAATGGTTTCCATCAGCCACAATGGTGGTCATGACGATAGATGGAATATTGTTGTTATTAAAGGTTAATAGATGACGTTATTACGAAAACATTGTAACGTTAAGAGTTTTCCTAGTATATGTTTGATGTTTATACATTGTACGTTGTGTGGAAAATGTCCAAATCAAAGAGAATGTTTTGGTAAAGATGAAATGCGAAGTTAGTTGTCTAAAATTGGATTTGAGTAAAATCTAGACCTTGCCTCTTAACTTGGTACGCCCAGAGAATTGCCCTAAAGGCGATTACGCCCACTTCTGACCCGAGGGTATAAAACCTGTGAGTTAAGAATTAACATATCAGACTAAGTGACCCAAGCTGCAGCCGAGGTCTAAAAAAGTCAACGAACCCAAAACGCAACACAAGTTTGAAGACAAATAAATATTTTTCTACCCAAGCTACGGATGAGTAGCTGTGTCTAAGCTGGTGAATTCAAGGTGGACCACCTAGCCTCCACTCCCCCTTGAATCTACACTGTTTCATTCCTACGCTGTGAGCTCTGAGCTACAGAGCTGTCTGTCCTCAGAAGACCCCTTCCAGAGCAAGGGCGAGGGAACAGACCACTAAGCCAAAAGGACACTGACATCGTGAGGACAACCAGAGAGTTGCGCCGGAGAAGTGCGTCATTGAGCAGCCTAAACGGTCCACGCGGGGAATCCACAGAGACCTTCCACACGTAATTACATCATTATATTCTGACCCATAAGAGCGGAAGTTTGGGGCAAGGCTAGGGTTAGAATAAGCATAGCTGACAAATTCACCCAAATGTATATTTCTCTCGTGTACTTTCTCTTTTTCTCTCTCTTTTAAATCCCCATTTTGGGTAACGCTCCATAATGTGTTGGACCGTTATACTAAGTTCTAATCAATAGCCTAGAATGTGTTTTTGTGTATGTGTATCTTTTATCATCATTTTAGCTTTTTAGTAAAGAAATACTCAACTAAGATTGGTGTGGTACGAACTCATTGGTGAGACCCGGGTCCGTGCAGATTCCCGGTTTATGCGACATTCAGAATGAGACTGTAGAGGTAACTGATTAATTAGCGACTGTTGTAAAATCGATATTCTGATATTCTTTGAGATAATTTGGGAAATAGAAACTCAATAAAACTAATTTCCCCATGGTTCCCCAGGTTAATGAGTTAATAATTGCTTGATTAAGTTAGTCAGGCAATTAGAAACCTTTAATAATTCGATGAGCAACAATCGTCACATACAACATCACGACAACGCCCTGACCTTAGATATCTCTGTTTTTCTATATATTTTGGTTAGGTCAGGGTGTGACTAGGGTGGGCACTCTAGTTTTTGTATGTCTAGTGTTTCTGTATGTCTAGGGGTTTTTGTATGTCTATGTTGGCCTGATATGGTTCCAAATCAGAGACAGCTGTTTATCGTTGTCTCTGATTGGGGATCATATTTAGGTAGCCATTTCCTCATTTTGTGTTGTGAGATCTTAACTATGTTTAGTTGCCTGTCTGCACTATTTTGTATAGCTTCACATTTCGTTTGTGCTCTATTGTTTTGTTTTGGAGAGTTTTCAGTTTATTAAAATTATGTGGAACTCTACTCACGCTGCGCCTTGGTCTCACTTATACAACGATCATGACATATGGTGTCATTTCATGGGGCTCTGAATAATACGGAGTATTGCTGGCCTATTACTCCACTCATTCCATTGGCGACCTGAATCTCATCACGTGTAATTACAGCACTACAGAAAACTCGCTATCCAAACAACAGTGCTGGCATGCTCACTGAATTAAAAGCCAACGACACTCAAAAAATACATAAAATGTCATCCCCTGATCTGGTTTAAGCATTGTTGTGAACACAGAAAATCCAATGTTGTTGTTTTTCTTATAAAAAAGTGTGAAAGAAATGCGGTAAACCAGAAAGAAATAGGGGAAATCCAAAACCTGGAAAAAACTAAAACGATTGGGGGAAAAAAGAAGTAGGCAAAAAATAAAAACAATTTTAAAAGGCCGTACCAATGTTTTTTGCTGTGCAATGACTGCACTTTAGAGTGTGTGTCATCCTGCAGTACAGCATTTTGGAGGAAGTTGAGGTTAGGTCTAATATTGACTATGTACTCGAGGGAAAGCCATCCTATAAATGTTTTAGTGAAATATAATATAAAATGTAACATTTAGCAGATGCTTTTATGTAAAGCGACTTAGTAATGCGTGAATACATTTTTGCGTATGGGTGGTCCCGGGAATCAAACCCAATATCCTGTCGATGCAATGCTCTAACAAGATGTATAACAGGGTTATAAATGCTTTATGAAGCGTCTAATATTATAAGGCCTTTATTAAGCGGTGCTTATGCCACCCTTTATAAAGCACAGGTTTGTCATATTTGACAGAGTGGGTTATGTAAACATTTGTCATTGGTGGTTATGTCACAGTTATGCCACATGTATGAACCCTTTAGAAAGCATGACATACGGTTATAGATGATTTGTAACACATTTATGTAGTGTTTATAAAGGCTGTTTGAAACCTTTCTAAACTGCACGTCATTTAAAGCGGGACTCCATTACTTAGCAAGATTTTATTGCATGCCCATTCGGTAATTCGACCATGATTACTAAAATTGTTCATATCTGACTAGACTAAGGTCTAGATTTCCATCAGTTCAGCATTAACCCGGGATATCCGAAAACTGAATAGCATATCATTGGTTTTGTTAAGGCGATGTTGGAGGTAGAACTGCGTTGGAGCTGTCAAATTGGCGAGTAGCTGCTTTAGTGGTCATTGTCACGAAACCCCACCTATCCTTGAACCACACCCATAATAGCAGATCAGAACAAGAAAGTGTAGGCTATATTGAAATAATGACACTCAAATGGAAAATCTATAGGCTGTAATAAGGATTTAAATTAGGCTAATCGAGGTGTAGATTATATTAATCATTCCAGTGTTCGAACTAGTAACATGACTGCATTGGATTTCTACTAATGCGACTCAGTGCATCCAATGGCAATGTCCGCGATAGGTACAGTACCAGTCAACGGTTTGGACACACCTACTCATTCAAGGCATTTTCTTTATTTTTACTATTTTCTACATTGTAGAATAATAGTAAAGACATCAAAACTATGAAATAACACATATGGAATCATGTAGTAACGAAAAAAGTGTTAAACAAATTATACATCTATTTTATATTTACATTCTTCAAAGTAGCCACCCTTTGCCTTGATGACAGCTTTGCACACTCTTGGCATGCTCTCAACCAGCTTCACTGGCAATGCTTTTCCAACAGTCTTGAAGAAGTTCCCACATGTGCTGAGCACGGTCCAACTCATCCCAAACCATCTCAATTGGTCTGAGGTCGGGTGATTGTGGAGGCCAGGTTTTCTGATGCAGCACTCCATCACTCTCCTTCTTGGTCAAATAGCCCTTACACAACCTGGAGGTGTGTTTTAGGTCATTGTCCTGTTGAAAAACATATAATAGTCCCACTAAGCGCAAATCAGATGGGATGGCACATCACTGGAGAATGCTGTGGTAGCCATGCTGGTTAAGTTAATTCTAAATAAATCACAGACAGCAAAGCACCCCCACACCATCACACCTCCTCCTACATGCTTCACGGTGGGAACAACACATGCAGAGATAATCTGTTCACCTACTCTGTCTCACAAAGACACAGTGGTTGGAACCCAAAATCTCAAATTTGGACTCATCAGACCAAAAGACAGATTTCCATCGGTCAAATGTCCATTGCTCGTGTTTCTTGGCCCAAGCAAGTCTCTTCTTCTTGGTGTTCTTTAGTAGTGGTTTCTTTGCAGCAATTCGACCATGAAGGTCTGATTCAGTCTCCTCTGAACAGTTGATGTTGAGATGTGTCTGTTACTTGAACTCTGTGAAGCATTTATTTGGGCTGCAATGTGAGGTGCAGTTAATTGCCGATTTCTGAGGCTGGTAACTTTAATGTGCTTATGCTCTGCAGCAGAGGTAACTCTAGGTCTTCCTTTCCTGTGGCGGTCCTCATGAGAGCCAGTTTCATCAAAGCGCTTGATGGTTTTTGCGACTGCACTTGAAGAAACTTTCAAAGTTCTTGAAATTTTTTATACTGACTGGCTTTCATGTCTTAAAGTAATGATGGACTGTTGTTCTTGCCATAATATGGCAACCCTACCTTGTCACAACACAACTGATTGGCTCAAACACCATAGGAAGGAAATTCCACAAATGAACTTTTAACAAGGCACACAGGTGATAAAGCTGGTTGAGAGAATACCAAGAGTGTAACAGCTGTCATCAAGGCAATGGGTGGCTACTTTGAAGAATGTCAAATATAAAATATATTTTGTTTTATTAAAAAAAAAGATTACTACATGATTCCATATGTGTTATTTCATAGTTTTGATGCCTTCACTATTATTCTAGAAAAAGTACAAATAAAGAAAAACCCTTGAATGAGTAGGTGTGTCCAAACTTTTGATTGGTATTGTATAATGCCGGGAGCTGCTTGTGGATTTGACGGCTCCAACTCAGTTACACCTCTGTCCTTACCTTATCAAAAGTAAATGATATGCAGGTTTCAGGTTACTGCTGAACTTTACATAGTGACTAACATAAGAGGAAAACTGCTGATGCACTACCACGTTTAGAATATTCACCTTGTGTAGGCCTATTCAACTAGTCTAGTGAAGGGAAGGTTGATACCTAGTTAGATGCACAAATGAATTCATTCAATCTAAATGTGTCTTACGCATATACAGTGGGGCAAAAAAGTATTTAGTCAGCCACCAATTGTGCAAGTTCTCCCACTTAAAAAAGATAAGAGAGGCCTGTAATTGTCATCATAGGTACACTTCAACTATGACAGACAAAATGAGAAGAAAAAATCCAGAAAATCACATTGTAGGATTTTTAATTAATTAATTTGCAAATTATGGTGGAAAATAAGTATTTGGTCACCAACAAACAAGCAAGATTTCTGGCTCTCACAGACCTGTAACTTATTTTTTAAGAGGCTCCTCTGTCCTCCACTCGTTACCTGTATTAATGGCACCTGTTTGAACTTGTTATCAGTATTCGTATTCCTCAATAAGAATTTGTTCTTAACTGACTTGCCTAGTTAAATAAAGGTAAAATATTTTTTTTTTTAAAAGACACCTGTCCACAACCTCAAACAATCACACCAAACTCCACTATGGCCAAGACCAAAGAGCTGTCAAAGGACACCAGAAACAAAATTGTAGACCTGCACCAGGCTGGGAAGACTGAATCTGCAATAGGTAAGCAGCTTGGTTTGAAGAAATCAACTGTGGGAGCAATTATTAGGAAATGGAAGACATACAAGACCACTGATAATCTCCCTCAATCTGGGGCTCCACACAAGATCTCACCCCGTGGGGTCAAAATGATCACAAGAACGGTGAGCAAAAATCCCAGAACCACACGGGGGGACCTAGTTAATGACCTGCAGAGTGCTGTGACCAAACTAACAAAGCCTACCATCAGTAACACACTACGCCGCCAGGGATTCAAATCCTGCAGTGCTAGACGTGTCCCCCTGCTTAAGCCAGTACATGTCCAGGCGTGTCTGAAGTTTGCTAGAGAGCATTTGGATGATCCAGAAGAAGATTGGGAGAATGCCATATGGTAAAAACTCAACTAGTCGTGTTTTGAGGACAAAGAATGCTGAGTTGCATCCAAAGAACACCATACCTACTGTGAAGCATGGGGGTGGAAACATCATGCTTTGGGGCTGTTTTTCTGCAAAGGGACCAGGACGACAGATCCATGTAAAGGAAAGAATGAATGGGGCCATATATTGTGAGATTTTGAGTGAAAAACTCCTCCAATCAGTAAGGGCATTTTTTTATTTAACTTTATTTAACTAGGCAAGTCAGTTAAGAACAAATTATTATTTTCAATGACGGCCTAGGAACAGTGGGTTAACTGCCTGTTCAGGGGCAGAACGACAGATTTGTACCTTGTCAGCTCGGGGGTTTGAACTTGCAACCTTCCGGTTACTAGTCCAACACTCTGCCGCCCCAGGGTAGCCTCGTGATGAAACGTGGCTGGGAAGATGAAACGTGGCTGGGTCTTTCAGCATGACAATGATCCCAAACACGCAACGAAGGAGTGGCTTCATAAGAAGCATTTCAAGGTCCTGGAGTGGCCTAGCCAGTCTCCAGATCTCACCCCCATAGAACATCTTTGGAGGGAGTTGAAAGTTCGTGTTGCCCAGCAACAGCGCAAAACATCACTGCTCTAGAGGAGATCTGCATGGAGGAATGGGCCACAATACCAGCAACAGTGTGTGAAAACCTTGTGAAGACTTACAGAAAACGTTTGACCTCTGTCATCGCCAACAAAGGGTATATAACAAAGTATTGAGATAAACTTTTGTTATTGACCAAATACTTATTTTCCACCATAATTTGCAAATAAATTCATTAAAAAATCCTACAATGTGATTTTCTGATTTTTTTTTCTCAATTTGTCTGTCATAGTTGAAGTGTACCTATGATGAAAATTACAGGCCTCTCTCATCTTTTTAAGTGGGAGAACTTGCACAATTGGTGGCTGACTAAATACTTTTTTGCCCCACTCTAACTCAACCTCTCTGAATCAGAGATGTCCATGGCGCCCGGGGAGCAGTTGTGGTTTGGGGGTTAACTGCCTAGTTCAAGAGCAGAACGGCAGATTTTTTTCAACCTTTCCAGCTCTAGGATTTTGACCAGCGACCTTTTGGATACTGGCCGGCACTGGGAGGAACATTACATTATGAGCTTGCAGTGGGAGCTTGATAATAGGTAGGGGAACATGAGCATTATTACCCTCTCCAATATTACCCTCAGATTAGATCCACATGTCTACTTAGCTAAAGTATTCAGTTGAAGGATAAGGTGGCTAAAATGTCATATTAAAACTGATAGCTCAAGCGACTCCATTTTTCCGACTTGCATAATTCTCCACTTTTTGTGTTTCATCATATGATTACAGTAGTTTAATAGGAGAGTGGAAAAGGGGAGTTTGTTATTGAAGAAATTGCTTGCCCTCTGTCAGTGAGCCCTTGTTAAACCCACACTGAGTCTATGTCCCAAATGGCACCCTATGGGCCGTGGTCAGAAGTAGTGCACTATATAGAGAATAGGATGAATTTTGGAATGCAGACTAAATAAGAGGTTTTGTAAAAGGCACTTAACGGAAAATAATTTATTCCATCTGTAATCAGAGGCTTGAATTCATTAAAATGGAAAACAGTGCTGTCCCATTAATAATCCACCACCTCAAATCAATCTGCTGTTTTATGTGGAGTGGGGAGTAAAGGGCAATATTATTTCAGGTAGAGGAGGGGGTCAACTGGAAATTTACGCTCATTTGCCAAGTGATTTTTGCCCCAACGTTTCCAGGTTTGTCACCTATCAGGGGGGTGATAAGATGGCGCTGACAGACATGTTAGCTCTGCTTCTAGCTCCTGAGCAACTTTGCAGTATTTTGTTTTTTTGTGTGTTATTTCTTACATTATTAGCCCAGAATATTTTTTGTGTTTTTACTTACAGACAGGATTAACTTTTGGATATCAGAGCGGTGGTAACTCACCAGCATTACGACCAGGGATACAACTTTCCCGAATTGGATCCTTTGTTACCCCCGAGGGCAATTTAACTTATCCCAGAGACTGCTCCAAGTCACCAGCCGGCGGAGAAGAGGTATTCAAGAGTGGACTACAACCGCTTCTGAGTATATTACTCGCTAATGTCCACTCTCTGGACAATAAAGTAATTGAGCTCGGGGAGAGGGTCTCCTTCCAGAGAGACATCAGGGACTGTAACATACTGTTTCACAGAATCATGGCTCTCTCGAGATATACTGTCCCTGTCCATACAGCCAGCTGGGTTCTCATTTCATCGCGCAGACAGGAATGAAGAACTCTTCAGAACAAAGAAAGGCAGGCTTGTAAGCTTCAGGATTAACTACTCATGGTGTGATAACATACAGAAATGTAAGTCCTTTTGTTCACCAAACCTATAATACCTCACAATCAAATGCTTGACCGTATTACCTCCCAAGATAATTTTCTTCGGTTATAATCGCAGCCGTGTATATTCCCCCTCAAGACGATACCACGATGGCCCTCAAGGAACTACACTGGACTTTATGCAAACTGGAAACCACATATCCTGAGGCGACATTTATTGGAGTTGGGGTTTTTCACAAAACAAATTTGAGGAAAACACTCCCGAAGTTCTGTCAACACATTGACTGTAGTACTCTCTTTGGGAAAACACTAGATCACTGCAATTCGCCTTTCCGAAATGCCTACAAGACCCTCCCCCGCCCTCCCTTTACTCCTTCCTTCCTATAGGCAGAAACTCAAACAGGAAGTACCTGTGCTAAGGTCTATTCAATGCTGGTCTGACCAATTGGAATCCATGCTTCAAGATTGTTTTGATCACGCGGACTGGGATATGTTCCGGGTAGCCTCTGAGAATAACATTGATGCTTACACAGACACGGTGACTGAGTTCATCAGGAAGTGTTGTTCCCACAGTGACTAGTAAAACCTACCCAAACCAGAAACCGTGGATAGATGGCAGCATTCGCACGAAACTGAAAGCACAAACCATATGGTTGAATACAAACAGTGTAGTTATTCCCTCCGTAAGGCAATCAAACAGGCAAAACATCAGTACAGAGACAAAGTGGAGTCGCAATTCAACGGCTCAGACACGAGACGTATGTGGCAGGGTCTACAGAATATTACAGATTATAAAGGGAAAACCAGCCACGTCGTGGACACCGACTTCTTGCTCCCAGACAAGTTAAACACCTTTTTTGCCCACTTTGAGGACAACACTGTAGGCTCAGGACTGTAGGCTCTCATTCTCTCTGGCAGATGTGAGTAAGACATTTAAGCATGTTAACCCTCGCAAGGCTGCCGGTCTAGAAAGGATCCCTAGCCACGTCCTCGGAGCATGTGCAGACCAGCTGGCTGAAGTGTTTAACTTCTGTCATTGTGAGGTGCTTTGAGAGGCTAGTTAAGGGTCATATTACCACTAACTTACCTGACACACTAGACCCACTTCAATTTGCTTACCTCACCAATAGATCCACAGACGATGCAATTGCAATCGCACTGCATACTGCCCTATCCCATTTGGACAAGAGGAATACCTATGTCAGAATGCTGTTCATTCATATAGCTCAGCCTTCAACACCATAGTATCCAGCTCATCATTAAGCTCGGGGCCCTGGGTCTGAACCCTGCCCTGTGCAACTGGGTCCTGGACTTCCTGATGGGCCGCCACCAGGTGGTGAAGGTAGGAAACAACACCTCCACTTCACTGACCCTCAACACAGGCGCACCACAAGGGTGCGTACTAAGCCCCCTCCTGTACTCCCTGTTCACACATGACTGCGTGGCCATGCATGCCTCCAACTCAATCATCAAGTTTTCAGATGACATAACAGTAGTAGGCCTGATGACAGAACAGCCTACAGGGAGGAGGTGAGGGCCCTGGCGGAGTGGTAATGTCAACAAAATGAAGGAGCTGATCATGGTCTTCAGGAAACAGCAGGGATAGCACACCGCTATCCACATAAATGGCACCACAGTGGAGATGGTAGAAAGCTTGAAGTTCCTCGGCATACACATCACTGACAATCTGAATTGGTCCACCCACACAGACAGTGTGATGAAGACGGAGCAACCTCAGGAGGCTGAAGAAATACGGCTTGGCCCCTAAGACCATCGGAAAATTTGACAGTTGCACAATTGAGAGCATCCGGTCAGGCTGTATCACCGTCTGGTACGGCAACTGCACCGCCCACAACCGCAGGCCTCTCCAGAGGATGGTATGGTCTGCCCAATGCATCACCCTCCAGGACACCTACAGCACCCAATGCCAAAGGAAGGCCAAAAAGATTATCAAGGATATCAACCACCCGAGCCACGGCCTGTTCACCCAGCTATCATCCAGAAGGTGAGGTCAGTACAGGTGCATCAAAGCTGGGACCGAGAGACTGAAAAACTGCTTCTATCTCAAGGCCATCAGACGGCTACCACCCGGCTACTCAACCCTGCACCTTAGAGGCTGCTGCCCTAATCTAAGGATTTCGCATGACTAGGAACACAGATCTGTTGGTCACATATACCTTTAAAAAAATGGGCCTCACAATGGTCCTCAGGATCTTGTCATGGTATTTCTGTCCATTCAAATTGCCATTGATAAAATTTAATTGTGTTTGTTGTCTGTTGCTTATGCCTGCCCATACCTTAACTCCAACTCCACCACGGGGCACTCTGTTCACAACATTGACATCAGCAAACCACTCGCCCACACGACGCCATACACATGGTCTGCAGTTGTGAGGCTGTTTGGCCGTACTGCCAAATTCTCTAAAACAATGTTGGGGGAGGCTTATGGTAGAGAAATGAACGTTCAATTATCTGGCAAGCACTCTGGTGGACATTCCTGCAGTCAGCATGCCAATTGCACACTCACTCAAAACTTGAGACATCTGTGGCATTGTGTTGTGTAACAAACCTGTACATTTTAGAATGGCCTTTTATTGCCCCAAGCACAATGTTGACCTGTATAATGATCATGCTGTTTAAACAAACATATTAATACAACATGTCAAGTATTGTAAAGTATGTTTCATGAGGTGAAATAAAAGATCCCAGAAATGTTCCATTCGCACAAAAAGCTTATTTCTTTCAAATTATGTGCACAAATTCGTTCACCTGACAGGTGTGGCATATCAAGAAGCTGTTTAAAAAGCATGATCATTAAACAATAAAAGGTTACTCTAAAATGTGCAATTTTGTCACACAAACACAATACCACCACTCAAGTTGAGGGAGTGTGCAATTGGCTTGTCGACTGCAGGAACTTTCACCGCAGATGCGGAAGGGCAATATAGGCTGATAGGGTGGATTGAGACGCAGCTCATGCAAACAAAAACATATCTCTAGTTTAAACAGACAGATTTTGATGGAGATGTATTTATTATGTTCATTAGATTTCCATGGGGACGCAACCATTGAAGGCTAAAGGTTAATAGGCAGTTGCTAAATATAAATTTAACCTTGAGGTGGGAATACATTTATTTTATTGTAACGATGTGCGCTGAGAGTCGGGAAGTAAGTTCAGGGAGTGAGTGTTTCAATAAAATAAAATAAAATAAATAAATAATACAAAACAAGAAACAGAAACAATGACGCCTGGGGAAGGAACCAAAGGGAGTGACAAATATAGGAAAGGTAATCAGGGAAGTGATGGAGTCCAGGTGAGTCTGATGACGCGCAAATGCGCGTAACGATGGTGACAGGTGTGCGCCATTATGAGCAGCCTGGTGACCAAGAGGCCGGAGAGAGGAGCACAGGTGACATTTATTAAGATGAACATGTGCTCTTTATGACAGAAAGTTATAATTAGGTGAAATAAAACGTTACTCTACCAAAAAGGTACTTAATTGGTGGAAAGACCAATTTACCACATTGTTTTTGTCATCTGATTCCCAGGTGCCTGGTGGTGATATGCAACCATACTCCAAGGAAGTAGCGATGTGTGGGTAAATTCAATGTGGAAGCCTGGGGAAAAAAGCCACATTACAAGCTACATTTGAAGTCAGAAGTTTACATACACTTAGGTTGGAGTCATTAAAACTTGTTTCTCAACCACTCCACAAATTTCTTGTTAACAAACTATAGTTTTGGCAAGTCGGTTAGGACATCTACTTTGTGCATGACACAAGTAATTTCCAACAATTGTTTACAGACAGATTATTTCACTTATAATTCACTGAATCACAATTCCAGTGGGTCAGAAGTTTACATACACTAAGTTGACTGTGCCTTTAAACAGCTTGGAAAATTCCAGAAAATGATGTCATGGCTTTAGAAGCTTCTGATAGGCTCATTAACATCATTTGAGTCAGCTGGAGGTGTACCTGAGGATGTATTTCAAGGCCTACCTTCAAACTCAGTCTCTTTGCTTGACATCATGGGAAAATCAAAAGAAATAAGCCAAGACCTCAGAAAAAAAATTGTAGACCTCCATAAGCCTGGTTCATCCTTGGGAGCTATTTCCAAACGCCTGAAGGTACCACATTCATCTGATCAAACAATAGTACTCAAGTATAAACACCTTGGGACCACGCAGCCATCATACCGCTCAGGAAGGAGACGCATTCTGTCTCCTTGAGATTAACATACTTTGGTGCGAAAAGTGCAAATCAATCCCAGAACAACAGAAAAGGACCTTGTGAAGATGCTGGAGGAAATAAGTACAAAAGTATCTATATCCACAGTAAAACGAGTCCTATATCGACATAACCTGAAAGGCCGCTCATCAAGGAAGAAGCCACTGCTCCAAAATCGCCATAAAAAAGCCAGACTATGGTTTGCAACTGCACATGGGGACAAAGATCGTACTTTTTGGAGAAATGTCCTCTTGCCTAATGAAACAAAAATAGAACTGTTTGGTCATAATGACCACCATTATATTTGGAGGAAAAAAGGAGGATGCTTGCAAGCCGATGAACACCGTCCCAACTGTGAAGCATGGGGGTGGCAGTGTCTTGTTGTGGGGGTGCTTTGTTTTTGGAGGGACTGGTGCACTTCACAAAATAGATGACATCATGAGGAAATAAAATGATGTGTATATATTTAAGCAACATCTCCAGACATCAGTCAGGAAGTTAACCTCTCTAGGGTAGGGATTTTGGATGAAAAGCATGCCCAAATTAAATGGCCTGCTACTCGGGCCCAGAAGATATGATATGCATATAACTGGTAGATTTGGATAGAAAACACTCTAACGTTTCCAAAACTGTTAAAATAGTGTCTGTGTGTATAACAGAACTGATTTAACAGGTGAAAACCTGATGCCATTACAGTATCCATTGACTTAGGACTCCATTTGCAGTTCCTATGCCTTCCACTAGATGTCAACAGTCTTTAGAAATCATTTCAGGCTTGTATTCTTATAAATGAGGGAGTAAGACCAGTCTGAACGAGTGGACCCTAATGTGACGCATGTGCATTTCTTGTTTACCTTTTATATTGACGATCAAATTATATTATTGATCATTTAGGCTAAAAAACAACCTGAGGATTGAATATAAACATCGTTTGACATGTTTCTATGAACTTTATGGATACAATTTGGATTTTTTGTCTGATTGTTTAGATTGAGTTTGAGCCTGTGGATTACTGTAGAAAACATGATTACAAAATGGAGGTTTTTGGATATAAAGAGACTTCATCGAACAAAAGGAACATTTATTGAGTAAATTAATGTCTTCTGATTGCCACCATATGAAGATCATCAAAGGTAAGGGATTAATTGTATCTCTATTTCTGAGTTTTGTAACGCTTCTGCTTGGCTGGTTACTGTTTGTAATAATTTGTCAACTGGGCTATGTTCTGGGCTAGGTATGTTCTGGGCTAGGTATGCTTTAGCCGAAAAGCATTTTATTAATATGACACTGTGTTTGGTTTAACAATAAGTTAATCTTTAAACCTATGTAAAATATGTTTTGTTTTCTGAATTTTTATAATGAGCATTTCTGTAATTTAATTTGGCGCTCTGCAACCTCACTGGATGTTGGCCAGATGGGACGCTAGTGTCCCACATACCCTAAAGAGGTTATTAACCTGTTAGAGCTCTAGGGGCGCTATTTCATTTTTGGATAAAAAACGTTCCCGTTTTAAGCGCGATATTTTGTCACGAAAAGATGCTCGACTATGCATATTCTTGACAGTTTTGGAAAGAAAACACTCTGAAGTTTCAGAATCTGCAAAGATTTTGTCTGTAAGTGCCCCAGAACTCATTCTACAGGCGAAACCAAGATGATGCATCACCCAGGAATTAGCAGAATTTCTGAAGCTCTGTTTTCCATTCTCTCCTTATATGGCTGTGATTGCGCAACGAATGAGCCTACACTTTCTGTCGTTCGCCCAAGGTCTTAGCAGCATTGTGACGTATTTGTAGGCATATCATTGGAAGATTGACCATAAGAGACTACATTTTCCAAGTGTCCGCCTGGTGTCCTGCGTCGAATTCGGTGCGCAATTGCCAGCTGCTTCTACTTTACCATTTGATTCAGGGGAGAAAGCATGTGTCCAATAACGATGTATCAATGAAGAGATATGTGAAAAACACCTTGATGATTGATTCTAAACAACGTTTGCCATGTTTTCAGTCGATATTATGGAGTTAATTTGGAAAAAAGTTTGCGTTTTGAGGACTGAATTTATGGATTTTTTTTGGTAGCCAAATGTGATGTATAAAACGGAGCTATTTCTAATACACAAGGAATCTTTTTGGAAAAACTGAGCATCTGCTATCTAACTGAGAGTATCCTCATTGAAAACATCAGAAGTTCTTCAAAGGTAAATGATTTTATTTGAAGGCTTTTATGTTTTTGTTAATGTTGCGTGCTGGATGCTAACGCTAATGCTAACGCTAAATGCTAACGCGAAATGCTAACTCTAGCTAGCTACTTTTACACAAATTATTGTTTTCCTATGGTTGAGAAGCATATTTTGAAAATCTGAGATGACAGTGTTGTTTACAAAAGGCTAAGCTTGAGAGATGGCATATTTATTTCATTTCATTTGCGATTTTCATAAATAGTTAACGTTGTGTTATGCTAATGAGCTTGCTGATAGATTTACACAATCCTGGATACAGGGGTTTTTTCATAGCTAAACGTGACGCAGAAAACGGAGCGATTTGTCCTAAACAAATAATCTTTCAGGAAAAACTGAACATTTGCTATCTGAGAGTCTCCTCATTGAAAACATCTGAAGTTCTTCAAAGGTAAATGATTTTTTTGAATGCTTTTCTGTTTTTTTGTGTAAATGTTGCCAGCTGAATGCTAATGCTAAATGCTACGTTAGCCATCAATACTGTTACACAAATGCTTGTTTTGCAATGGTTGAGAAGCATATTTTGAAAATCTGAGATGACAGTGTTGTTAACAAAAGGCTAAGCTTGAGAGCTAGCATATTTATTTCATTTCATTTGCGATTTTCATGAATAGTTAACGTTGCGTTATGGTAATGAGCTTGAGTCTGTATTCACGAACCCGGATCCGGGATGGGGAGATCAGAAAGGTTAACAGTGCTTTTTTTTATTATGCTGCTGTCTGTTTTTTTTGTGCAATAGTCTTTTGAATTGAACGTTTGAAACGTTTTGGTGTGTGTACTAGGCTATTTGATTTACAGCACTTTGGTTTCACCAAAAAATATGTTGAAATGGAACCAAATTATTTGTTTCAGTCAGTCAGTTAAATACATAGATGGGTATAGGTCGAATGCCAATAACCAGCCGCTACTGCCTTGCAGCAGTGGCATGCTGCATATTTTTTTACCAACCGGTATGTGCTAAATAGTATGCGACCACAGTGATGTGGTCCTGCCAGAAACCTAACTGGAACTTCTCAAATAGGTTGTTCTGATTGAGATGGTCCTGGAGCAGTATGGCAACCCCTTTTTCCAACACCTCGGAGAGGAAGGGGATTTTAGAATGGATAGATTTGGATAGATTTTTTTCAACTAATGTTGATGTTGTTTTCAACCAGAAAAGTTTTTTGTTTGTTCAGCTCCTGTTCCGGAACTTTAGTATACTGTTTAGCCAGTTGTTCTGAATGTTGCGCTCACGAGCCAAAAGTGGTCCCCAAATATGGCGTACTACTGCACATATGTGCACCACATGTAGTCTTTGTGTCAGTATTTTTTTAAATGTTTGAATTTAACTAGGCAAGGCAGTTAAAAACGCATTCTTATTTGCAACGACGGCCTACCGGGAAACAGTGTTTTAAAACCTCTTGGTGTTAGGGGGCAGTATTTACATTTTTGGGAAGAAAAATGTTCCTGTTTTAAACGGGATATTTTGTCAGGAAAAGATGCTATAATATGCATATAAGCATACAGCTTTGGATAGAAAACACTCTAACGTTTCCAAAACTGTAAAGATATTGTCTGTGAGTATAACAGAACTGATGTTGCAGGCGAAAGCCTGAGAAAAATCCAATCCGGAAGTGCCCCAGGTTTTGAAAGCGCTGCGTTCCAATGACTCCCTATTCAGCTGTGAATGTACCATCAACGAGCTTACGCTTTCTACGTACACCCCAAGGTGTCTACAGCATTGTGACGTAGTTTTACGCATTTCTGTTGAAGAATAGCCGTAGGCGGCCACATTGCGTAAGTGGTCACATGGTGGCTCCGAGAGAGATTCTCTGGTAAAATACAGAGGTAGCCATTACTCCAATCGGTCCTAGTGAAAAACGAATTGTCCCGACGGATATATTATCGAATAGATATTAGAAAAACACCTTGAGGATGGATTCTAAACAACGTTTGCCATGTTTCTGTCGACATTATGGAGCTAATTTTGAATATTTTCCAGCGTTGTGGTGACCGCAATTTCCAGGTGATTTCTCAGCCAAACGTGAAGAACAAACAGAGCTATTTCGCCTACAAAAATAATATTTTGGGAAAAATGAACTTTAGCTGTCTATCTGTGAGTCTCGTGAGTGAAAACATCCGAAGTTCATCAAAGGTAAACGATTTAATTTGATTGCTTTTCTGATTTCCGTGACAAGGTTGCCTGCTGCTAGCAAGGCATAATGCTATGCTAGGCTATGATAAACTTACACAAATGCTTGTCTAGCGTTGGCTGTAAAGCATATTTTGAAAATCTGAGATGACAGGGTGATTAACAAAAGGCTAAGCTGTGTTCCAATATATTTCACTTGTGATTTTCATGAATAGGAATATTTTCTAGGAAGATTTATGTCCGTTGCGTTATGATAATTAGTGTCAGATGATGACAACGGTTCCGTTCACAGGATGGGTGTCACTACAACTGCTGTGTTCAGGGGCAGAATGACAGATTCTTACCTTGTCAACTCGGGGATTCGATCCAGCAACCTTTCAGGTACTGGCCCAACGCTCTAACCACTAGGCAACCTGTCGCCAGTGTAAGTATGTGCGAGTGTGTGGGTGTCCAGTGTGTGTGCATAGAGTCAGTACAGGAGAGTTTTCTTTTTTTAGATTATATTTGGGCATTCGTAAATGAGCGCACCTTTTATGGTAACAAAAACGCCCTCATTTGCTGTATGATTTGGAAATGTTGGAACTGGGCCGTGCCCATTTCTAAACAAAATCAGAATTGCACATTTTATCACATTTCTGATGTGGGCAGAATATTTTAATCCTTAGCACTGACTTTTTTTCTAACTGAAAATGCATGCAGCCTATAGCGAGTGCCAAACACTGGCCGCACATTCTGCAAGATTGCTTGTCTATTGAAAAATGTAAAAGTAAATGCTGCCTATGTGATATAATTAAAAGTGCCTTAATAATAACAAAATAAAAATACAGAATCCTAATGTGTACCAGTAAGTAATATGCTATTAATTTATCTAAATGTTTATTATACGATCTGTGTGCTCTATTGATGTCTGATCTGAGTTTGATTGGTTATACCTAGGAATTCCCAGTTCACTTATTGCAAGTGTGTTCATTACAAGTGACTTGAAACCGAAGCTACATCTCTGTGTGATTTAATTATATTTATGAACTGGGTGGTTTGAGCCCTGAATGCTGATTGGCTGACCGCCGTGCTATATCAGACCGTATACCACGGGTATGGTAAAACATGTATTTTTACTGCTCTAATTACGAATTAATACAAAGTTATACATGTTCTTGTTATGAGTTTGCATACGGATAGGGATTAATACATACAGTATGTAATAAATATAGGAACAGTGTATGCAAGGATAATTAATGGTGATAATATGTAATGGGATAGGTGAGGCATTTAATAAGGTTGGAAGGTGGGGGATAGGAGGGACGCCATGTGCGACTGACGTGTTTTCCGTTTGCTCCCGTGGTATTCTTAAAGTTTATGTGAATTTTGCAGCAGAACCGTATTTATTTTCAAGTATTAATTTGGTGATCCCTTTCCTTAAAAACCAAGACTACTTTGCTTGTTGACCAAACATAAGGCCAAAAGCATGACTTTGAGAAAACCCGGCCTACAAGACCCGCTCTCATCACCGCCCTCTCCTGAGTCTGAGGCCCCGGGGACGCACACTTTACCCGGGGGTGTGGCTTGACCTGGCGGCGCTGAAATGAACATTCTCGAGGCCATCAAACTACTACGCTCTGAGATAGTTGAAATGAAAACAGAGGTGGTTGCTACGATTGAGGCCAGAATACAGGAGGTTTCTGATACTTTAAAAGCAGATTTAACCATCCTGCGGAACGAGACTATGCCAGCAATCACATTACTCAAAACAACAGCTGCGTCACACACTACAATGATTGCAGCACTGGAGACCTCCGCTACTAATGTCTCCGACTTAACTACATCCCTGGAGGCTGAAGTTAAACGCCTAGCTGCAGATTTGAAAAAGGTGAAGGAGAGCTGTGTGAGTTTAGAGGGATTCTCTAACCGCAATAATCTGAGACTTGTATTGATCCCAGATTCAGCGGAAATGCATCGCGCCACGGATTTCGTTTCAGTGCTGCTGAAGGATGTTCTCACTTTAGATGAAAAGCCCCTGATTGATCGAGCCCACCGGTCGCTGCGCCCAAAGCCCCGGGATGGGGAGAGGCCCCGTGACATAATTCTTCGAGTGCACTTTTTTCATGAGAAGACGGAGATCCTCCGACGAGCCCGCAATACCACTCTGAGCTTTCAAGGACAGAGCTTCTCCATCTACCAGGACTACTCCCCCACTGTTTCCAGGCAGCGCGCAGCTTTCGGACAGGCCAAACGAGTACTTCGGGACCATCCAAGTGTGAAGTATGGACTGCGATTCCCGGCCCGTTTATGGCTCTCTCATGAGGGTAAAGACTACACATTTGAATCTCCGGATGAGGCTATGGCTCACATTCAACGTCACATCAAGAATTCTTGAACATGCTCACAGTTCAGCAACTGTTGTTTGCGAACTGTGGATAGTAAGTAACCCACCTGTGGTGCAATTATGTTCAGATATAACAGGCTGGTCTTGTATAGTTGGCGAACCCATTCAGGCTTATTTGATGTGATCTAATGTTTTGATCATCTAGTGTGCGTGCCTGACAAGCATTCAGTCACTTTAATTTAATTGTATTAAGGTTTTACTTAACTCCTGTGTTTCTAGGCTGTCTCGCTCTCCTATTCAGTTTGTTTACACAGTGTCTCAGTGACTCAAAATATTTTTGGTTATTTGTTTACTGCATCCGTTTGCATTGACCCAGTAAACAGTAAATGTCTCCCGAGGCTACACGGTTTTTGTGGTCTCACTTCAATGTTAAAAATTTTGAGCGTCATTCATGCCCAGCAAACGTTCAACGTTGCGCACACATAGTTTTTTGGTATTGGTTGTAAGCTGTCTCAGCGTCAACTAGATTACTATTATAATTACTATTATTTTTAATTGTCTTACTACGATTTCCTTACTTCAAATTAGATTTTTGTCTGAGAGCCTTTATACATTTTATTTATTTTTTTCTCTCAATGCCTGTTATAAGACTGGGAATATAATTATATACATCTACAGGTGGTGCTTTTGTCATTCTGTTTGCACAAGGGATTCGCCTTTTTTTATTTGAAAAAAATACATAAAAATCTTTCTTTTTGCTGCTTGATCCACTAACAAAACGCGACTTTAAAGAGCGGGACTGTGGGTTTAGGTTTAAGACCGCACTCTCACAGACATACTGTGCGAAGAGAATATGTTCTATTTAGGCTTGTACCTCGTTTGGGGAGGTATTGTCTGGGATGGGGGGAGGGGGTGGGGGGAGGTTGAATTGTTCAGTTCTAATGTTGTCATTCTGTCTTTTTAGTATTTTTTTCTGTACTTTTTCCAAACATCTACCACCGTACATTATTACTCTGAGACAAGTTATTCTGGGGGTTTTGGGCGCTCATTGCTTTTCCATTCTATGCTCTAATGACAGGGTTGAATAACTGGAATGCCCAGAGGGGCCGAAATAATGCGATCAAGTACATTTCATGGAACACCAAAGGGGTTAATAACCCGGTGAAGCGTAAGAGGGTGTTGACACACTTAAAGAGTTTGAATGCAAATATTGCATTTCTACAAGAGACTCACTTGAGGACTGGTGAGCATATTAGGATGCGTAAGGACTGGGTTGGTCAAGTGTTCCACTCAAACTTTCATAGTAAATCAAGAGGTGCTGCTATTCTGGTTGATAAAGCTACTCCCTTTGTAGCTTCTGAGGTTATTTCTGATCCTAAGGGATGATACATCATAGTAACCGGTGAACTGTTTTCTACCCCTCTTGTTTTGGCTAGTGTTTCTGCTCCCAATTGGGATGACACAAGTTTAATTTCTTCCTTTGTCTGCTATTCCCAATTTAGATTCTCATTTGTTGATTTTAGGGGGGGGGATTTCAACTGTAAAATATCCCCAGTTCTTGACAAGTCCTCACAAACAATTACAGGCCCATCTAAATGTGCCCTACTTATTCAATCCTTTCTTCAGAAATATGCTATGTTTGAGGCCTGGCGTTTCCTACATCCTACAGATAGACAGTATTCCTTTTATTCTCATGTTCATCAAACATACTCCCGGATTGATTACTTCTTTTTGGACAAAAAACTTATGCCTAACCTTCGGCAGTGTACTTACGAGAGTATTGTTATTTCTGACCATTCACCATTAGTGCTTGAACTAGAGTTTCCCCAGCGACCTCCTATGTGTTATCAATGGCGTCTCAACCCCATTTTACTCTCAGATAAGGAGTTTGTCAATTTCATTTCTTCTGAAATCACCTTATTCCTAGATACTAATTCAACACCAGGTATGTCCTGCTCTACCATATGGGAGTCTCTCAAAGCATACCTACGTGGCCAAATGATTTCTTATACAGCCAACCAAAACAGCGTTCGCTCTCAGCGACTTCGGGACCTGAGCGAGTCCATAGCCACATTGGATGAGAAGTATGCTACGGATCCTTCCTCTGATCTGCATAAAGAGTGCCAACTATTCCAATCTGAATTTGATGAGCTTTCTACCAGGCAAGCTGAACAGTTGCTCTTGCGAGCTCGATACAAAGTCTATGAACAAGGCGACAAGGCCAGTAAACTCCTTGCACATCAGATCCGTAAATCTGAGGCCTCACGTTTAAATCCACAAATAAGGACCCCGTCTGGTGCCACCACAGTTATACATAAAGAGATCAATGATCAATTCAAACAATTTTACTCTGCGCTATACACCTCTGAATCCCCTCAAGACCCTTTGCTGATTGATTCCTTCTTTAATGGCTTGAATATGCCTTCAATTGATACAGACTCCCATGACTGTCTAGAAGAAGAATTTACGCTTGAGGAGATTGCAACAGCAGTGTCCGCAATGAAAAGTGGTAAATCACCGGGTCCGAATGGTTTTCCAATCGAATTTTACAGGACGTTTTCTGGTCTGCTATGCCCATTTTTGTCTCGACTATTTGCAGAGTGCCTTAATACTTCAAAGCTACCGCCTAGTCTTTATCAGGCTTCAATTTCATTACTATTAAAGAAAAACAAAGACCCCCTGGAATGTGGATCCTATCGCCCAATCTCGTTTTTAAACTGTGATTACAAAATCGTAGCTAAGCTTTTAGCCATCCGTATGGAAGGCTTGCTGCACCAAGTAATACACTCTGACCAGACTGGCTTTGTGAGAAATAGGCATTTATTTTTCAATATTAGGCGCCTTATGAATATACTGTACTCCCCGGCATCGGAGGACCCGGAGGTGGTGGTCTCACTTGATGCCGAAAAAGCGTTTGACCGCGTTGAGTGGGATTACCTAACAGCTGCCCTTTATAGATTTGGCTTTGGCCCCAAATTCATTGCGTGGATAAAGATTCTTTATTTTTCCCCCCATGGCTTCGGTACGGACTAATAACTTGTCCTCTGACTATTTTCCCTTGCACCGCGGATCCAGACAGGGTTGTCCACTCTCCCCCTTGTTGTTTGCTTTGGCAATCAAGCCTCTCGCCATTGCACTACGCTCTAATGATGTCATTCTAGGTATAATCAGGGCTGGCTGGGAGCAGAAAGTCTCGCTATATGCTGACGACTTCCTTTTGTTTATCTCCAACCTCATTGCCACGTGCCCTATCTGTTCTTAAAAAGTTTGGATCAATCTCAGGGTACAAGCTGAATCTAGGCAAGAGTGAGCTTTTTCCGGTAAACAAGGCTGCTTTAAAGTGCTCTTCTACAAGTTTTCAGTTTAGGATTGTCCGGGATCAATTCACCTACTTGGGAATTAAAGTGACAAGGAAATATTCAAATTTGTTTCAGGAAAACTTTGTTGCTCTAGCAGACAGTTTGAAACAATCTATTACTTTTTGGAATTCGCTACCCTCTCTCTTATCGGAAGGATTAATGTCATTAAAATGAATGTGTTGCCCAAATTTTTATATTTATTTCAATGTTTACCCATTTTTATTCCAAAATCTTTTTTTGATTTCACTCGATAAAACATTCATGCATTTTATTTGGGATGGCAAGGTACCATGGATTATTAGAAAACATTTACAGAAGCCTAGGTCATTGGGGGGTTTAGCTCTACCAAATTTTCAGACATACTACTGGGCTGCAAATTTCAGAGCCCTTCTGTATTGGCTGCAGACTGATCCTACTGGCCCTAGACCACTCTGGGTCCAGATGGAGTCTGAATCGTGTAAACCTGCAGCACTTTGCTCTGTGTTGTGCTCGTCTCTCCCAGTGTCCCTAGGCAAAAGGTGTGTCAACCCAATTGTAAAGCAGTCTCTTAAAATGTGGAATCAGTTCCGTTTAGCCTTTAGCCTCCGAGGCTTTTCTCTATCAGGCCCAATCAATCAGAACATTTTATTTCCTCCATCTTTGAATGATGGGGCTTTTGGCATTTGGCACTCACTAGGCCTCTCCTCGCTAGCCCAATTATTCTTTGATGATACATTTGCCTCTTTTTCTCAGCTGCAGGAAAAGTTCAATCTCCCCCAATCCCACTTTTTCCGCTATCTCCAGACTAGAAACTTTGTCAGAGCTAACACACCTGGATTTCCCCATAGGCCTGCGAATACAGCTATAGAGAGCATCTTGGAGTTGAACAAGCTTCCTAGGGGTGCAATTTCAGATGTATATGCAATCATTCATGACTTACAAAACCCTTCTTTGGTGCCTTTAAAGACTCAATGGGAAAAGGATTTGGGGGAGGAACTTGGGGAAGACGCCTGGGAATCTGTGCTGCACATTGTGCACTCGTCCTCTTTTAGCACTAGACAACCTCATTCAATTCAAGGTGGTTCACCGTATCCACTGGTCGGGGGCCAAACTTGGAAGAATATTCTCTGATTTTGATCCTACCTGTGTCAGATGTAAAGTGGAACCAGCCACACTGTTGCATATGTTTTGGGGCTGTCATAAACTGTCAGGTTTCTGGGAATTAATATTGAAATGTTTCTCTGATATATATGACACTGTTATAGATCCGTCTCCCCTTACAGCCCTTTTTGGAGTACTGCCCATAGGTACCCCCTATCAAGAATCCAGTCGGACACTGTTGCTTATACATCTCTTTTAGCTAGACGGCTAATACTACAGAACTGGAAGATGGCAGCTCCCCCATTTTATAAATATTGGGTGAGAGATGTGTTGTGCTCTCTGAAACTAGAAAAAATGTAATTCAATTCACGTGGGAACCCCAAACTGTTTAATGAGGCTTGGGCTCCATTCCGGTCTTACTTTAAACAGTCCATCCTCTGATGGCATTCCAATTAAAACTAAAATAAGTCTGTATTTGACCCCCCTGTGACTTAAGGGTTGGAGGAGCCTTTCTCTGTGTTTTTGCTGGGGGGGGGGGGGGGGGGCATTAAGGTCCATGTGCTTATTGATTGTGACCCATGGATGCCTTGTTCATCTTGACCGGGCAGAGACTGAAGTGTGAGCTTGTTTTTCCCAGTTATTTTAACATTTTGTTCACGCCTACATGAATAATCATTCTATTTTTTTTTATTTTAAAGCATTGTAAACTTTATTTTAAAGCATTTCTCCACCCTTATCCCTTGACTGTTTACAGGAACAATGGTGAGGTGTTTGCTCTGTCCCTGTACTATAGATTGCCCTTTAACCTTTGTAGCCTTCTCCCTGGTGTGTTTAACTTGTCTAAAGTACGGTATCTTTAAAGCTATTTTTTTATTTGTATTTTTATTTGTATTTTTTTTCTAGTTGAGTATATTATTTATATTGCTTGTGTTGTCTTGTATGTGTGTGTAAAACTTAATAAACAGAGTTTAAAAAATAAAAAAAAAGGTTGAAAGTTTTGTCATTGCATTTCCTTAGTGTCAATTTAAAGATGGATAATAAAGGATTCATTGAGCCATTGTAATGTATAAATTAGACAATACTGGTTTATTGAACAATTTTATTGAACAACTGTCTCGATCGTTATAATGAATGTCGGACCAAGGCGCAGCGTACGTAGAGTTCCACATGTTTATTAAATGAAACTCACAAAACGATTAACAGCAAACGAAACGTGCAGCAAATGGCGTGCTCACAGGCAACTAACCAAAAACAAGATCCCACAAAACACAGTGGGGGAAATGGCTGCCTAAATATGATCCCCAATCAGAGACAACGATAAACAGCTGTCTCTGATTGGGAACCATTTCAGGCCACCATAGACATACAATAACCTTGATAACCCACCCTGTGACTACACCCTGACCTAACCACCATAGAGAATAAAAGGCTCTCTATGGTCAGGGCGTGACAGTAACAGCTATGTAATTTGAGAATATTTTTTTGTGCATTTGTGAAAAATTATATTTTGTACCTATGGTTGATGATTTTATGTGGTTGATGATTTTATATGAAAAAAAAGTCATTACAAGTGACTTGAAGCCAATGCTACATCTCCGTGTGATTTATTTATATATTTCCCCCTTTCAGGGGTATAACATTTTGGAGGCTTCGCTGAGATGAATGCGCCTAAGATCATCTCCATGAGCTAGGAAGACCCTCAACCAACATTCATCTTCAAAACCAACTCAGGCAGACGACAGTGTGACAGACGGCTACGGTGGAGGTTTCGACAGACACTGGAAAAGGAGTGACTGCAAACTGAGGTCAGAGTGAATATCAGGGAACAGCAAGGTACATTCAGTAAAAGAGAACCTTCATTAAAAGCTAGTAAAAATAACCAGCATTAGAGGATACGCAAATATAAGTGAAAGGAGCATTGCATAAACTGACTAAAGACAATCTCATTGAAATAACCGACTTTTAGAAAATATCAGGACTAAACCAAAAGAATCTAACTGGTAAAACAAACATTACCCTTGTTTCACATGTTATAAAATATATTGAATGGGAATAATTAAAATAGGATGATCGTATGTCTGAACTGTTGAACCTTAAATACATGATAAATGAGATGCTTGAGGCTAGTGACGTTATCTGAAGAACACAAAAAACTACAAACAGAGCTAGAGCAATTAATTAATTAATTAATTAAATGAAACTGACACAACCCCCCCCCCCCCCCCCCCCTCAAACACAGTGCAAATGCAGGGACAAGCCCTGGTGCAAAGAGTTCAAGATATCTGGTCAAATGGGTGAACCAGCCCAAAAAGACAGACTCACATTCTCCAGCCTTGCTCACCATATCAAAAACGGACTAAATAAAGGTTATCCAGAGATAGAAATAGTGGATGCAGTGGTAAGAGCTATTTCACCAGGGCTGCAAATGAGAGAACTGTGTAGCCAACTCACATCAGAAGTTCAGAGCAGCAAAGAGACTACACAAAACTTCCTAATCCATTCCTTAGATCTGAGACAGAAAATCCTGTTTGCCTCACAGGAAGCAGAGTCTGGTCTTAAGTATGACCCAGGACTGGTCCAGAGCATGTTCATGCATACTGTCCTGGTCGACAAATGACAACATAAGAACATACATGCAGCCATATCTCTTAGACACAAAAAACTACAGATGCGTTGCTTCTAGAGAAAATGAACACAAACTGTCAAGTTCAAAACCAACCGGGCAAGAACTGAAAACATCAACATGAAAGGCAGATATCTTCTTCAAGTGGGACAAATGTGACTCCTCCCTCGCAAGACAGTAGTCAGAACACAACTGGTGTCACCAGAGAAGTACAAGCCTACAGTCTTGAAGGAACTACATGTTAAAATGGGCCATCAAGGTGTAGATTGCACAGCATCGATGTTCTTCTGGCCGTACACTTAGACAAATGCAAGGGTGGTTATTAGTATATAGTAGTGATAGTCGACCATTTCACATGCTTTGCCCAGGTGTACACTACAACCTCAAAAGCAGGAAAAACAGACCGGATTTTCAATGACTATGGTCTGAAGTTCAGATTTCCTATTATAATACATCACGATCAAGGAGGAAAATTTGAAAACCAGCTTTTCAAGGAATGCAGAAGTACTGTGGTGTCACAGCATCAATGACAACTCGCTACCATCCACAGGGGAATGGACAGGCTTAAGACACTCATAGACAGACAGAAAACAAACTGGAAGGCGTACCTGAACAAGCTGCTGTATGCACATTACGGTAATCACTGTGACATGATTCTCTCCAATTTATCTCCTGTATGGATGTTCACCAAGACTACCCATTGACATGCTCCTCAACTTGAACTCAGGGACAGGAAACAGCAATCATCAATAGTACTCCAACAAATGGACACAAGGAAAGCAGGAAGCATACAGAATTGCAAGGGATAATGTAAAAAAGTGAACAGGCAGAGGTAAAATAAACTACAACATTAAAATCAGAACCTCAGTGTTGCAACCAGGTGATCGTGTGCTCATCAGAAACATGACACCACGTGGAGGTACAGGCAAACTTCGTATTCACTGGGAAGAGAACGTTCACACAGTTGTATGCCAGGTGGGAAAAGACATTCCATTCTATGAACTGAAATTTGAACAAGGAAAAGGACCGGCCAGATGAGTCGTGTGACCACTTACTCATACCGTGTGACCACTTGCCCCTTGAAGTTCAAACACAGCTAAACTCAAAGCCAAAGAAAAGAAGAACAAACCAAAGTAACAGAAAAATTGAAGAACTCGAACAGGACGATGAAGACGTCAATAATGAATACTACAGATATGACATACCGTCTTGGGCGGTATGTCATATCTGTGGACATCCCAATGCCTCTGCCAGAAGAGACTCAGACAATGGACTTACCTCTGCACGACTGAGAAAAAGTCTCAGTCGCCTAAGAGAGAGAGAGAGAGAGAGAGAGAGAGAGAGAGAGAGAGAGAGAGAGAGAGAGAGAGAGAGAGAGAGAGAGAGAGAGAGAGAGAGAGAGAGAGAGAGAGAGAGAGAGAGAGAGAGAGAGAGAGAGAGAGAGAGAGAGAGAGAGAGAGAGAGAGAGAGAGAGAGAGAGAGAGAGAGAGAGAGAGAGAGAGAGAGAGAGAGAGAGAGAGAGAGAGAGAGAGAGAGAGAGAGAGAGAGAGACTCTTATCGTTGATACATTTTAGGAACTAGTCTCATAGTAATCATATACTTTGCACACGAACCGCCGCCCGAAATCATGCATGTATTTACGTTTAAATGCCTTCGCTCGCCATCGATCTCTGTCTGAACCAGCCCTCATTAGGAAGGGTGTTGTCTTTCAGCAGCATGCTTGTAAGGCTCTGATTGTTCAAAAGGCCCCCACCCCGTCTTCAACTGTTGTTCACTCCTTGGAAGAGAGCAATTAACCATTAGCCTTTCTGGCCTCAATGTTAATTTCTTTACCAATCCTTTTATGGACTCTGGTCGACAGGGACGGTTCCGGCAGGCTGACAAGCTCTCTGAACTCACTCGGGGCGTGGCAACTTACTGTGCAAAGTTTATAAGAGACAAATGATCTCTTATGGCTCCTAACATGACATTCATATCTTAACAAAAATACTTCTAGAATTTTTCATATGTTGTGGATGGAGACTTTTACATGTAGTGCATATACTTTTCCAGTTACTGTATTTCCCTTATAACCTTTTTAATAAAATCACAAAATAATAACCCATATGACATAATTATTATTATTTAGCTTGCCTCTGACCATTCCCCACATTCTCTGTTAGGAATATTGTTCCAGTATTCACTTTAGAACGTGTTAGAGTTTTGCCGTGAAAAGTCTCTGGAGACAAAGGAACATTCCTGTGTTAATTTGGAGAGAGAGACCTTGGATCTCCTCTCTTTTGATTTACAACAGTGCGTGAGGTGTCAACCTCCACAGCAGCTCCCCCATCTGTGGTGAGAGAAGGTCTGGTTACTGTCATCCATTGCCAAGCTGATCTGACCTATTCGGATCCTCACAGGACAGTCATCACATACAGCACTTAAGGTCAATGGTGATGTTATTGGGGTGATGACTAATTTTGAAGGTGAGTGTATGATAGAATTAAAAGGGCCTTAATAATAACAACATGATAATACAGAATCATAATGTGTACCAGTAAGTAATATACTATTTATTTATCTAAATGGGGATTATACGATCTGTGAGCTCTATTGATGTCTGATCTGAGTTTGATTGGTTATACCTAGGAATTGCTATAGGGGCGCACGGGGCTTCCAAACTGACTCATTACAAGTGACTTGAAGCCAAACTTCTCTGTGTGATTTATTTATATATTCCCCACTTTCAGGTAAGAATTCGATTTCAAATGTATTTGTTCATGTCAGAATGTTACATATGTTACTGTGCGTAAGTAATAAACATGTTTAAAACAATTTAAATGTGTTATTTGTATGTATGACCACTTGGAAATTAGGCATTAGCCGTTTTGCTAGCTAGCTTGCTAGAAGGCTGCTCACTTGCACGAGGTGACTTTGTGATCAGAGCGTATGGGTGAAGGGGAACATCGGAAAAGTGAATGTTGTTGTAATCTGAAGCACTAAATATTAATTCATACAAGGTTATACATGCTTTGTTATTAGGATGAGTTTGCATACTGGTAGGAATTAGAGAGACATGATTTAGTTTGAAATATATTGTAAGGTATTTTTGATTTTAAGAGAGACATATAATATTTTTTTGTGGCAAAACACTATGTATCCTCACATAACAGAACTCCAATATAAAAATTATCCTAATTGGGTTTTAAACCATTTTTTTATTTATTTAACAATTATTTAGGCAGCGAGTCATGCTAAGATTACAGTCTCTTTCGTAGATGAACTCTGCAAGAACACATGTAATAAAGTATCAATACATGAATACAAAAATAATCTGTTTAAACAGTCAAATATCACAAGTATTGTATGCAGAGGGTGAGCAGCGTACAGAGGCAGACTTAATGATTTCGAGGCCCCAGGCAAGGAAGAGTCTGAGGTCCACCCCCAACACCTAGTTCTCAAATATGCTGAGCACTTGTTGGCTGCTTTTCCTTCACTCTGTGGTCTGATTCATCACAAACCATCTCAATTGGGTTGAGATCGGGTGATTGTGGAGGCCAGGTCATCTGATACAGCACTCCATCACTCTCCTTCTTGGTAAAATAGCTCTTACATAGCATGTAGTTGTGTTGGGTCATTTTCCTGTTGAAAAACAAATGATAGTCCCACTAAGCCAAACCAGATGGGATTGTGTATTTCCTGCAGAATGCTGTGGTAGCCATGCTGGTTAAGTGTGCCTTGAATTCTAAATAAATCACAGTGTCACCAGCAAAGCAACCCCACACCATCACACCTCCTCATCCATGCTTTACGATGGGAAATACATATGCGGAGATCATCCGTTCACTCACACCGCGTCTCACATAGACACGGCAGTTTGAACAGTTTGAAAATCTCAAATTTCGACTCCAGACCAAAGGACAGATTTCCACCGGTCTAATGTCCATTGCTCGTGTTTCTTGGCCCAAGCAAGTCTCTTCTTATTATTGGTGTTCTTTAGTAGGGGTTCCTTTGCAGCAATTCGACCATGAAGGTATGATTCACACACTTTCCTCTGAACAGTTGATGTTGAGATGTGTCTTTTACTTGAACTCTGTGAAGTTTTTTATTTTGGCTGCAATTTCTAAGGCTGGTAACTCTAATTAACTTATCCTTTGCAGCAGAGGTACCTCTGAGTCTTCCATTCCTGTGGGGGTCCTCATGAGAGACAGTTTATATATTTTTTTCATTTAACCTTTATTTTAACTAGGCAAGTCAACAAACAAATTCTTATTTACAATGACGGCCTACTGGGGAACAGTGGGCTAACAGCCTTGTTCAGGGGCATAACTACAGATTTTTACCTCGTTAGCTCTGGGATTCGATCCAACAACCTTTCCGTTACTGGCCCAATGCCCTAACCACTAGGCTACCTGCCGTCCCCTTGATGGTTTTTGCAACTGCACTTGAAGATACTGTCAAAGTTCTTGAGGTTTTTCGTATTGACTGACCTTCATGTCTTAAAGTAATGATGGATTGTCGTTTCTCTTTGCTTATTTGAGCTGTTCTTGCCATAATATGGAGTTGGTCTTTTACCAAATAGGGTTATCTTCTGTATACTCCCCCTACCTTGTCACAACAAACCGATTGGTTCAAGCACATTAAGAAGGAAAGAAATTCCACAAATTAACTTTTAAGAAGGCACACCTGTTAATTGAAATGCATTCCAGGTGACTGCCTCATGAAGCTGGTTGAGAGAATACCAATTTAATGGTATTTAATTTGCCGGTCAAGGATGGATTGATTCTTATTGTTGGAATGACACAGCCCGCTGTGCAGCCTCGTCTGTTTGTAGCCGAGGCTAGGTTGTTTCCTTTCAGCTGAGTAGAAAAAGTTTCTTATTTCGGGCCAACAGGAACGAAAATCACAGTCTCCAATTAACTGTCAAAGAAAACCATAATCAAAAGGTCTACGACACACAAGCTCAAAGTAAACGTAATGCTAGCTATAGCCAGCACAAGCAGCTGAGAGTGGCAGCTGTCAATCACTACATCTGGCTGACTAAGCCAGGGGTAAAATGATAAAATAAGGTTCTGATTACGTTCCTAAGTGTGGAACAAATATTTTTTGTTAAGAATTTCTAGATCAACTATCTAATGTTAGCTAATTTAGTAATTCATAATTTAGCTAAAGTTGTTTAAATTGAAAATGCCTGTTATCTAGCTAGCTATCGCATGGTTAGCTAGTTCGAAACATTAGCCTGGTTATGGTTTAGACATTCATAAAAACAAAGTCTAGCTTGCTAGCTAGTTAGTTTAGATGGTGAAGCTACACTCTAAAAAGAAAAGGTTCCTGGAGTATCCTTTAGTGCTTCTTAACATTGAAACTGTGGGGGAACCCCTATAAGTTTTTTATTTTTTATTTCACCTTTATTTAACCAGGTAGGCTAGTTGAGAACAAGTTCTCATTTGCAACTGCGACCTGGCCAAGATAAGGCATAGCAGTGTGAACAGACAACACAGAGTTACACATGGAGTAAACAATTAACAAGTCAATAACACAGTAGAAAAAAGGGGAGTCTATATATACATTGTGTGCAAAAGGCATGAGAAGGTAGGCAAATAATTACAATTATGCAGATTAACACTGGAGTGATAAATGATCAGATGGTTATGTACAGGTAGAGATTGGTGTGCAAAAGAGCAGAAAAATAAAAATAAATAAATAAAAACAGTATGGGGATGAGGTAGGTGAAAATGGGTGGGCTATTTACCAATAGACTATGTACAGCTGCAGCGATCGGTTAGCTGCTCGGATAGCAGATGTTTGAAGTTGGTGAGGGAGATAAAAGTCTCCAACTTCAGCGATTTTTGCAATTCGTTCCAGTCACAGGCAGCAGAGAACTGGAACGAAAGGCGGCCAAATGAGGTGTTGGCTTTAGGGATGATCAGTGAGATACACCTGCTGGAGCGCGTGCTACGGATGGGTGTTGCCATCGTAACCAGTGAACTGAGATAAGGCGGAGCTTTACCTAGCATGGACTTGTAGATGACCTGGAGCCAGTGGGTCTGGCGACGAATATGTAGCGAGGGCCAGCCGACTAGAGCATACAAGTCGCAGTGGTGGGTGGTATAAGGTGCTTTGGTGACAAAACGGATGGCACTGTGATAAACTGCATCCAGTTTGCTGAGTAGAGTGTTGGAAGCAATTTTGTAGATGACGTCGCCGAAGTCGAGGATCGGTAGGATAGTCAGTTTTACTAGGGTAAGTTTGGCGGCGTGAGTGAAGGAGGCTTTGTTGCGGAATAGAAAGCCGACTCTTGATTTGATTTTCGATTGGAGATGTTTGATATGGGTCTGGAAGGAGAGTTTAGAGTCTAGCCAGACACCTAGGTACTTATAGATGTCCACATATTCAAGGTCGGAACCATCCAGGGTGGTGATGCTGGTCAGGCGTGCGGGTGCAGGCAGCGAACGGTTGAAAAGCATGCATTTGGTTTTACTAGCGTTTAAGAGCAGTTGGAGGCCACGGAAGGAGTGCTGTATGGCATTGAAGCTCGTTTGGAGGTTAGATAGCACAGTGTCCAAGGACGGGCCGGAAGTATATAGAATGGTGTCGTCTGCGTAGAGGTGGATCAGGGAATCGCCCGCAGCATGAGAAACATCATTGATATATACAGAGAAAAGAGTCGGCCCGAGAATTGAACCCTGTGGCACCCCCATAGAGACTGCCAGAGGACCGGACAGCATGCCCTCCGATTTGACACACTGAACTCTGTCTGCAAAGTAATTGGTGAACCAGGCAAGGCAGTCATCCGAAAAACCGAGGCTACTGAGTCTGCCGATAAGAATACGGTGATTGACAGAGTCGAAAGCCTTGGCAAGGTCTATGAAGACGGCTGCACAGTACTGTCTTTTATCGATGGCGGTTATGATATCGTTTAGTACCTTGAGCGTGGCTGAGGTACACCCGTGACCGGCTCGGAAACCAGATTGCACAGCGGAGAAGGTACGGTGGGATTCAAGATGGTCAGTGACCTGTTTGTTGACTTGGCTTTCGAAGACCTTAGATAGGCAGGGCAGGATGGATATAGGTCTGTAACAGTTTGGGTCCAGGGTGTCGCCCCCTTTGAAGAGGGGGATGACTGCGGCAGCTTTCCAATCCTTGGGGATCTCAGACGATATGAAAGAGAGGTTGAACAGGCTGGTAATAGGGGTTGCGACAATGGCGGCGGATAGTTTCAGGAATAGAGGGTCCAGATTGTCCAGCCCAGCTGATTTGTACGGGTCCAGGTTTTGCAGCTCTTTCAGGACATCTGCTATCTGGATTTGGGTAAAGGAGAACCTGGAGAGGCTTGGGCGAGTAGCTGCGGGGGGGGGGGAGCTGTTGTCCGAGGTTGGAGTAGCCAGGCGGAAGCCATGGCCAGCCGTTGAGAAATGCTTGTTGAAGTTTTCGATAATCATGGATTTATCGGTGGTGACCATGTTACCTAGTCTCAGTGCAGTGGGCAGCTGGGAGGAGGTGCTCTTGTTCTCCATGGACTTCACAGTGTCCCAGAACTTTTTGGAGTTGGAGCTACAGGATGCAAACTTCTGCCTGAAGAAGTTGGCTTTAGCTTTCCTGACTGACTGTGTGTATTGGTTCCTGACTTCCCTGAACAGTTGCATATCGCGGGGACTATTCGATGTTAGCGCAGTCCGCCACAGGATGTTTTTGTGCTGGTCGAGGGCAGTCAGGTCTGGAGTGAACCAGGGGCTATATCTGTTCTTAGTTCTGCATTTTTTGAACGGAGCATGCTTATCTAAAATGGTGAGGAAGTTACTTTTAAAGAAAGACCAGGCATCCTCAACTGACGGGATGAGGTCAATGTCCTTCCAGGATACCCGGGCCAGGTCGATTAGAAAGGCCTGCTCACAGAAGTGTTTTAGGGAGCGTTTGACAGTGATGAGGGGTGGTCGTTTGACTGCGGCTCCGTAGCGGATACAGGCAATGAGGCAGTGATCGCTGAGATCCTGGTTGTAGACAGCGGAGGTGTATTTGGAGGGCCAGTTGGTCAGGATGACGTCAATGAGGGTGCCCTTGTTTACAGAGTTAGGGTTGTACCTGGTGGGTTCCTTGATGATTTGAGTGAGATTGAGGGCATCTAGCTTAGATTGTAGGACTGCCGGGGTGTTAAGCATATCCCAGTTTAGGTCACCTAACAGAACAAACTCTGAAGCTAGATGGGGGGCGATCAATTCACAAATGGTGTCCAGGGCACAGCTGGGAGCTGAGGGGGGTCGGTAGCAGGCGGCAACAGTGAGAGACTTATTTCTGGAGAGAGTAATTTTCAAAATTAGTAGTTCGAACTGTTTGGGTATGGACCTGGAGAGTATGACATTACTTTGCAGGCTATCTCTGCAGTAGACTGCAACTCCTCCCCCTTTGGCAGTTCTATCTTGACGGAAGATGTTATAGTTGGGTATGGAAATCTCAGAATTTTTGGTGGCCTTCCTGAGCCAGGATTCAGACACGGCAAGGACATCAGGGTTAGCAGAGTGTGCTAGAGCAGTGAGTAAGACACACTTAGGGAGGAGGCTTCTGATGTTGACATGCATGAAACCAAGGCTTTTTCGATCACAGAAGTCAACAAATGAGGGTGCCTGGGGACATGCAGGGCCTGGGTTTACCTCCACATCACCCGCGGAACAGAGAAGGAGTAGTATGAGGGTGCGGCTGAAGGCTATCAAAACTGGTCGCCTAGGGCGTTGGGGACAGAGAATAAGAGGAGCAGGTTTCTGGGCATGGTAGAATATATTCAGGGCATAATGCGCAAACAGGGGTATGGTGGGGTGCGGGTACAGCGGAGGTAAGCCCAGGCACTGGGTGATGATGAGAGAGGTTGTATCTCTGGACATGCTGGTTGTAATGGGTGAGGTCACCGCATGTGTGGGGGGTGGGACAAAGGAGGTATCAGGGGTATAAAGAGTGGAACTAGGGGCTCCATTGTAAACTAAAACAATGATAACTAACCTGCACAACAGTATACAAGGCATATTGACATTTGAGAGAGACATACAGCAAGGCATACAGTAATCACAGGTGTTGAATTGGGAGAGCTAGCTAAAACAGTAGGTGAGACAACAACAGCTAATCAGCTAGCGCAACAACAGCAGGTAGAATGGCGATAGATTAGGCAGAGAGGGTCGGATTAACTACACACAGAGCCTAAGTGCGGCTGGGGCCGACAGATAAAAACATAAACAAGCAGAATGGATTACCGTGAATTAATGGACAGTCCAGCCTGCATCAGCTATGTAGCCAAGTGATCAGTGTCCAAGGGGCAGCGGTGGATGGGGCAGGGAAGCTGGACTGGCGAGTGTTATCCAGGTTAGAAAACTAACAATGACTAAAATAGCTTGTAGCCAGTTAGCTGGTTAGCTTCTGAAGGTTCTTGAGTGTGTTCTAAAAATGTAAAGATAATAGCGGTACCGTATCACATTGGGTGAGGCAGGTTACCGGAAGGTATAAACAAATTAAAAATCGAAAAGGGATAGAAAGTAAATATGGGTTCAGTGAGTGTTTGGGACGCGGCGATTCAGATGGTTAGCAGGCCTGTGCTAACAAGCTAACAGTTAGTAGACGGTGCTAAACACGGTAGCAGTTAGCGGACCGGGCTAAACAAGCTAGCAGTTAGCAGGCCGAATTTGCAAGCAAGGAGATAGCAAGGGCTAGAGAGTTAGCCTTTGGGGACGTCGCGATGGGGGGAGTCTGTTTATTCCTCTTCATGCGGTGACATCAATGGACCGGTCGTGGGTCTGGATATTGTAGCCCAGGAGCTCAAAATGTTCCGTTTGCGATGGGAATCCGGGGGTGAAAAATAAAATAAAAGATAGGTCCGTTATGCTCTGGTTAGAGTCGCGTTGTTCGAACTGGCGAGAGCTTTCCGAGCTAAAGGTTAGCTGATGACCGGTTAGCTGACCGGTTAGCTGAAGACCGCTAGCAATGTTTTGCTGAAGCTGGTAGTTAGTTGGCTAGTTGGCTAGCTTCAGTTGAGGGGTTCCAGATCCGAAGTAAATATAAATACTTTAGGAAAAAAAGCTACGTTGGGTGAGGCGGGTTGCAGGAGAGTATTTAGAAGAAGTTGAGGTTCAGCAAAAAAGTTTTAAAGATATGTGAAGAAAAAAAACGAAAACGAAACGAAAACAAACGATATATACAAGGAACACGACAACACGTCCTACTGCTACGCCATCTTGGAACACACACAAGTTCTTCAAAGAACCCTTGGTAAAGGTTATTCAAAGAACCCCTTACAATGGTTCCTCAAAGAAACTTTTGAGGTTAATATTTTTAAACTGCCTGTCCAACCTCCCCCATTTATATAAAAATGTTGACAATATTGATTTAAATAATTGAACGTTTTTTAGTGGCACCACAAATGTGAATTCATATTTACAAAACAATTTATCAAACAAAACACATAAAAAATAGCAATGTTTCTGCAGACATGTCAGAAAATAATAAATAATACATTTACTTTATATAGTGCTTTTCATTAAAATATTGTATATATTTTTATTATAAAATAATGATGTACAATAAAAACAACATACATTAAAAATTAAACATAGGTAAAGTAACAATATTGTAGACTTTTGGGATTTTTTTGCTTTAGTGTGTGTTAGGAAGTTTGCCATCTTTATGACTGGCCCTGGTAACTTATCTCCGACTTCTCTTATCCCCATAACACAGTAACTTAAAAACATACAGTTGAAGTCGGAGTTCTTCACAAATCATGACATTTAATCCTGGTAAAACTTCCCTGTCTTAGGTCAGTTAGGATCACCACTTTATTTTAAGACTGTGAAATGTCAGAATAATTGTAGAGAAATATTTACTTCAGCTTTTATTTCTTTCATCACATTCCCAGTGGGTCAGAAGTTTACATACACTCAATTAGTATTTGGTAGCATTGCCTTTAAATTGTTTAAACTGGGTCAAAACATTCAGGGAGTCTTCCACAAGCTTCCCACAATAAGTTGAGTGAATTTTGACCCATTCCTCCTGACAGAGCTGGTGTATCTGAGTCAGGTTTGTAAGGCCTTCTTGCTCGCACATGCTTTTTCAGTTCTGCCCACACCTTTTCTATAGGATTGAGGTCAGGGCTTTGTGATGGTCACTCCAATACCTTGACTTTGTTGTCCTTAAGCCATTTTGCCACAACTTTGGAAGTATGCTTGGGGTCATTGTTCATTTGGAAGACCCATTTGCGACCAAGCTTTAATTGGGAACAAGATCAGAATGACTGCTATTTTATGGTTGATCCATAAATTAAAACATTATATAAGTAGCCTAGCCTACAAAACTAAAACAATCTATGTGTTTAAATCAAAAGGCCTGATTAAAATGATAATGCAGCCACATCCCGAGTCCCCGGTGCCGACACATTCACAAATCAAAACCGCAAATCAAAACACAATTCTCACATGGAATAATCAGACGCTCCCAATGAGCACAAGCCTACATCTGATCATCTGAAATATTTGAAGTGAAAACTTGGTCTCACAGAGAACATAGAAAAGTATTACCATAGAAAAGTATTACCTACAGCCCTTACAAAAGCATGTTAGCTAGCGTTGAGCTAGCTAACTGTCCTTGCACACACTGTCTGTTTGTCTTTCGGTAAGTGATTATATGTATGTCTGTCTGTCTAAGTATATGTCTTTCACCGATTTACCCATTTTAGATTTATCATCACATTTTTTGCTTTGAATGCAATGTATTTATTTATGCGTCAAATCAATTGACAATATCCAGTCTGTGGAGGTGGGCGAAAGAGGAGTGAGAGAGTCGGGAGGATAGGGAAAGAGAGAAGATAGAGAGAGGAAATAATTAACAGAAGAGAGAGGGAGAGTGTGGAGGGGGTGAAAGAAGTGGGAGGGAGAGAGAAAAGTCAGAGGGAATAAAGAGGAAGTAGAGAGAGTGACAGAGGGAGGCAGATAGAGGAAGGGAGGGAGGAAGATAGAGAGGGTATTAGAGAATAGATAGAGACAGAGATAAACAGATGGATAGAGGGAGAGGGAGAGAGGAAGGGGGAGGGAGGGAGAGAGAGGTAAAGGAAGGAGGTGGAAACAGAGAGAGAGTGAGTCGGTAGGGATAAAGAAAGAGAGGAGCAAGAAAGTGGAAAATAATTAATATAAGTGATAGAGATGGTGAAAGAAGGGGGAGGGAGAAGAGAATGAGGAGATAGAAAGAGACAGAGGGACGCTAAGACAAAGAGATAGTTAAGAAATGTTAGAGAATAGAGAGAAAGAGAAAGAGAGGAGGGGAGGGAGAAAGAAAGAAAATGAGGGAGAGGAGGGTGGAAGGAAGAAAGAGATAGAAGAGAGTGGGAGGACAGCGTGGGGGGAGGGTGGAGGGGTGAAAGAAGAGGTAGGGAGAGAAAGCAAAGGAGGGGGGATAAAGAGGAGGTAGAGAGAGAGAGAGGGTCAAAGAGAGGGAGAGAGAAGGAGGGAGGAATAGAGATAGAAGAGAGGGGGATTAAAAAACAACAAATATGAATGCTTTTGACTTACTGTATGTATCAACTACATCAATCTCATTGAAGGCAATGTCTTCACTTAGGCTTTTATCTAGGCATCAATATTGTGACACTAACCTTCCTCCCATTGAATGCAATGTATTAATGTAGGCAATACAATATGTGATGCCTATCTCTAAGCATCAATATTGTGGCACTAGTCTTCCCCCCATTGAATGCAATGCATTCACATAAGCATCATGTTTCTTGATGAAAAACTGTTTTGCTAAAAAGTATCAGATTGTCGTGCTTCTGCTGATATCAGGCTGTGATGATAGAGTTGAGTAATTACTAAAATATAAGTAGACTTGAATTTCCTTGAGTAATGACCTCCATAACTTATGCAAGATAAAATCAGGGCTCAATCTATGGATCGGCAGGCTGTAAAATAATAATAATGTTTATCAGCAAAATAAATATTTCATAACCCTTGACCCGTTGCACTGGCCTTGCCATCTGTGAAGGAGAGAAGATAAATTATTTGTTTGTTTGGTCTGCAGCCCTGTAGGGGTCCCTGTTATCGGGGCTGTCAAATAGAGATTGTATAGAGGCAGCATGGGGACTCAGACCCAGACAGTGTTGCCTTGTTCAGCAGTGCAGCCGTGAACTGAGGCGGAGAAGGACCACCTGCCTTAGTGATAATTTCTTCTGAAATAATACGTCACGGAGCCTTGAAAAAGGCCTCCACACACTTCAAACCATGATGCTGTCAGTTATCCTGCCAGCCTCAACTTGTTAATCTATATTGAAGAGGAAAATAATGTATTCCTCCGATATGGGCATTTTTATGAACATCTGACTTAAGGTCTGCTAGCAGTGAGATTGTAAATGAGGACAGGTCTTTAATTGGAATACAATGTAGAGTTGATGTTTCAAAACAATCACACATTGTCATGGATTTATAATTAATGCTTTTTACATGACCTGGCATGCACTTACCAAGTGTGATTTGAGGGCTAATAATGTGCTGCTGTGCTTTTGTTAACGCTAGTTGTTTCCTCTATTCGGGTGAATTTAATTGGCTTCCTATGTTTTTCATAGTCATTAAGTCCTGCTTGAACAAGGTTCTGGCCCCACTCTCTGTTGTTTTGAGGAGCACGGTCTATTTTGTCTCCAACAATCAGCAGTGTTGGAAGTGCATTATATGCACTGTCCAACTGTCTGCATTATATGGACTCTTTAAATGTGTTATTTTCAGCCTGCAAAGTTGAAACATGAACAAATTATGTGAAAGTTCTGCAATATTAAAACCACATACTTTTTAAACTTCAGTGCAAATCTAACAAGCACTAAGCCATTAAGAGGCATTTTTTTCCCATTGGTATTTAATAAGAAGCATTTCTACAAAAAAAAGTGCAGCTTCATCCGAGCTTGTTAAGGAAGACTAAATTAACTGTGATGTATTAAAACAGTTGTGATGTTACATTTGCGGCACAGCTAGCTACCTGAAGGCTTTGTTCTGTATAGATTTGTATTTTTTCAGCTTTCCTTTGGGGTGAAAGGGAAAACCGAGAATGCCTTCTGAGAGATATCTTCTTGTTCTGAACCATTACCCCAGATCAAAGGGATGTCCTTGGAAAGTAGTGGTGTGCATTGCCCAGTGAAAGATGATTTATTCTTGATCCATCAATACGATCTGGAGGCTCCGTATGGAGGGTGTGACGCAATTGTGGAGTTCCGGAGGGCAAATCAAGCTCCGTATGGCGATGAGTTGAGGTGTTCAGAGACTTGACTTCAGTGCAGGACAGGATTTGACTAGGAAGACAAAAAAACAATAACACATCACACTACACAGTTAGACAAAAGAGCTAAGATTGAGTTAGTCCAAGCAAGAAGTAAAAACATTTATGTGTAATAACGTGATTGTGTTTGTCTATGTGATTGACTCTACATACAGTAATGAGAGAAAATTGATCGGGGTACTCACAGTGCTTGGAAATGAAACATTCAATGTGCCAGTGGATGAGCGGGCACATGACACGTGGCTTCAGTTCATCTCAGGAGAGACTTGACAATGGTAGTGGAGTGGATCAGGGAACAGGAGGGGACTTAGCTGTAAATTCAAATAGCAGATACATTCCATTACAGCTACGCCATCGTAGGTTTGAACAAGTTTCTCAGTGAAGTTTGCTGTGGAAAATTACATAATTAGTCATGCTATCCCATGTTTTACTGCTCAAAGAATAGTCTCTTGTTATATGCTAGTGTTTTTTTCTAACCTGATACAAACTTCTCTTGGTGTGACTTAGTCATAAGACTGAGCGTACAGCTAAGAGACGTTTGGGTGCAACCGCAGCATGTGAAATCCCATGGGTTTACTATCTAAAGAAAGTCACATGTATGGAACCTTGCAGAAAGGAGTAAAATATAGTGTTTGTTGTTGTGGATGCAGTTAGACGGTTGAGCCCCCGGGCTATCAACCTTGTGCTATCTTAAAGTCTGCACAGACAAATAATGACCTTTTACACACTGCTGACTACCACGTATACAGAAAGGGGTTGTATTTTCTCTAGAAAAGCAGAGACCCGGCTATGTTTGTTAAGCTTTCAACTCTGAACCATTCTCGGTGATGTTGATTGCTTCATTTTTGCAAATCTTATAATAAAGCTGTTGTTGGAAGAATCTACAATCTCTCTCTGCCTCTAGAATTTCCCTGACAAATTGTCGACGAGGATGGACGGCTAACTCCACTTGCTGATTGCTCCCGAGGAGCCCGAGGTTACCTGTGCACAGGGCTGCATTAGAAGTAGCTTAGGGAGCCCACACTCCGACTAAAACGGAGCAGAAAGGGACCCGCCTCAGACCGTCTGGGAGCGTCAGTGAGTGGATATGCTATTCCGAACATGCAGAGTTAAGGGCGAGACTGATTTTATTAAACGCAAACCTTCAATTGGGGAAAGTTAACTTTTAGAAAATAGGTAATGTGTGTTAGAGATACCAGGAGAGAGTCCTGATGAAAGTGATTCCAGAGATGCTATAGAGATAGCAGGACAAAGTCCTGAAGAAATATGCCATGGGTTACGATCGTCGTAAGATGTAAATGCATGAACTACGTCATTCCAAGACAGGGTCCTGAGGTTGAAGTCAAAAATATTCCTACAGGTTAGAAAAACATTGTAAAAGAAAATGAAATAATCAGTGTACTGGTAAAACAGTGGGATAGGATTGGGAGACCAGCTAGAAATGTAATACCTACATGGGAATTTGCTTAAGAGGAACTACCATGTGGGTACAGCATTTAAAATGACATAGAATAATTATATATATAAAAAAATATATAAAAAAGGAAGGAAGACGTTCTCAATAAACAACAGTGTTTGTGTTTGAGTGTTTGTTTATAGTGGAGTTTCACAATGGGAGCCAAGAGCAGCAAGGGAGAACCTTGCCTGCCCGATCCACTGACTGGACCAGTGAAGTTAATGGCAAATAAATGGGGTAGGGACATTATGGATCAAGTACCGCTCTGGCACAAAGTACCAGATTTTCCCTTAAAAGACACATTGAGTGAAATTTTATTAGCAGAATGTAGAAAGAACTTAGAGAAGTTTGAGGAAACCAATAAAGACAAGTCTAATAGATTGGGGTAAGTTTAGAAAGTGGGTGAGGGAAGCTGAAAGACAGTCAGACAGGAAAGTTAAAGTAATAATGGTGAAAGAGGGGTAAGAAGAAGAAACAGAAAGAGGAATATAAGAAAATAAGGAGAAACAGGGATGATGACAATAATGACTTTCCACCCCCCTATGATACCCCTGTATCCACTGCACTAGCACCAGCCCTGGTTGTCCGACAGCAGCTCGCTCAGCCGTCTCCTCCAATGCAGCTCTACCAGCAGACCCCTTGGAGGTGGCCCCATGAGCAGTGGAAATCCGTTCCGTGCACCGCCCACGTAGAGTCCCATCTCTGGTGTTAATGGACTCTGGGAACTTAGTCCACCATCGACGTCGACCCCTACCACGCAGTTAAGTCCCTCATCCACAACAGTCATGGCCAGAACAGGTAAAAAAGGGGACCCAAACACAACCTTTCTCCAGGCACCTCTGGTAACGTTCCCTAATCCACAACCGCGACCTGTGGATGGTGAGGAGGGCCATGACGAACGGCACCCTCTTGTCAGCATCCAGAAGACTTGGAGACAGGACAAAATGAAGGACATTGCTAAAGAACTTCCAGATCCTACAAAGGACGCTGGTGATTTTACCACACAGCTCCTTAAGATGGCCCGGCTGTACAAGCCATCTGCAGCTGAGATTGCGCACATTTGCCGTATCAAGATGAGACTGCGATTGGCAGACGTGGAGGGAGGCTTTGATGAAAACTACCAGTGGGAAAAGGGTGGAGCCTATCAGACCCAACTGGCTACGCTGTGTGATTGCATAAAAGAACATTACCCACCCATGACCCATTGGGCAGCTGTCCATAGTTGCACGCAGAAAGCTAAAGAGTCATTGGAAGACTACAGACATATGCTGGAGATCTGCTACCATAAGCATAATGGGCTCAAACCAATGACTGATGGCCGCTGCAATGATGACTACGACAGCCTCTTTACAGCTGCTCTAATAAATTGACTTTTGCCAGCCCTTGGTAACCAGGTTAAAATGACTTGCGTTGGCTGGGAAACTACCAGTCTACAAGCGGTTATTGAACATTGTAAACATGCTGAGAGGCAGCAACTGTCTCAAGAAGAAAATACAAACCAGAGAATAGATTAAGAAGGGGTGTAGTTACAAGCTGCACAACTGGCTTTTTACCAAGGACAGGGCCCACAGCAGCAGGAACTTTGCTTGTTACAACTGCGTAAAGGAGGGACATTTAACCAGAACATGTCAAAATGATCCTACCGAATAGGGGGCATCGGGGAGAGGTTAGAAAACCGGACCTCCACCGAAAACAACCCTTTTACAATCCACATATGGACTGATGCGAGGTAGAGACAGTTGACACCCTTAGACAGCATTTCAATATTTTTTCAAACCCCTGTGAGGAGCCAATGGTTTGTCTCTTCGTCAATGGTGAGTCAATTACATTTCTAGTAGATAATGGTGCTGCAATGTCTGTCATAAATTCAAATTTTATGTCCAAATCTCCCATGTCAAATGAATCAGTTACCACTCTGGGAGCCTCAGGAGTGCATATGAAAGAGTTGCTCACAATGCCCTTACCTGTTGAAGTTGATAACACATGCATAAACCATCAATTCATTTTTTCTACATGTTGTCCTGTAAATTTGTCAGGAAGAGATCTTCTCTCTAAATTGGGAATTAATATTATTTGTAAAGGTAAAGGCCTCACGTTGTACAGCCTCAGGAGACACGTCATCTCACAATGTTGTCCAACACGGTCTCAACATGTGATTGGTACTATGCATGGGATGTACAGGATATTGATGGGCCACTGACACCCTACTGACGAAATTCTCTCAATTGCTCGCAGTTGTTAGACACAGAAGGGCAGTTTTATGTCACAGACTGGCTTACATTGCACCGCACATTTCTCACCAGTGACAAGAGATTTAGATTATGAAAAAATTGTCTGACAGGAACCATACCCCAAGAGAGCTTACTTTGCAGTGACGTGTAGTGGGCCCCAATTTTACACTTTAAGTGTCATATTGACTAAAGGACAGGCTTTGCTGTATGTATTTAGTGACAGGGTGCCACATGCATCGGTAACTAAAACAGATGTTGCTTGGGAGGACACTGGTATTGGGTTGAAGTCTGTCTTGCAGGTCACCTGACTGGGAACATAGAGCGGATGGATCTAAATTCTCCCCCAACATACATACTTTGTGTGTTCCATTTTTTGGGCTGTACATGTTCAACGAGGTGTACATGGCCTTGATAGCACTAAACCAACTAAACAGATTATTTCCGTGGAGAATGAGTCACCCTTGTTGATTGGTTTCCCGGACTGTCTTTAGGCTAAAGATAAGTATGACATGGGCGAATGAGGGGGGGGTTGAACCGCTTACTGTCACACCTAAGGGCACACACAGACCAAGCAGAACTCAGTATCCCCTAATTCAGGAAGCTGTCAAAGGGATTACCCCTGTCCATGCTTCATTGGTAGAAAGAGGAGCTATTGTGCCCTGTCCAGACTCTCCCTGTAATACCCCCATTCTTCCTGTTCAAGATCTCAGATGCAGTTTGTGCAAAGGCTCCTGTTGTGCCAAAACCCATTATGATCATATCTGCTGTGCTGGCGTCGGCTAAATTGTTTTCAGTTGTTGATTTGGCTAATGCTTTTTTGAGAATTTCCTTTTGAGAATCACTGTTCTGATTCGTGTTTACACTCTCTTAAATAACAGCCACTCCAGCTCGAGCCAATGTCAGGCTCAGGGAGGGAGTCCAGCAAACAGTAGCCGCTCCAATACCAGAAGAAGCAGGATGTCGATGCATCCACTTGACGAGCATCACAGCCGGAATCACAAGGGAAACACCTGGTGGTCATTGCTTAACCTTTCTAGCGCAGGGAACACCTCGACAACATTCCGCTGAAAAGGCAGTGCGCGAAATTCCAAAATATTTTTTTGAAATATGTAACTTTCACACATTAACAAGTCCAATACAGCAAATTAAAGATAAATTAATTTTGTTAATCTACCCATCGTGTCCGATTTCAAAAATGCTTTACAGCTAAAGCACAACATATTATTATGTTGGATCACAGCCAAGTCGAAAAACACAGCCATTTTTCCAGCCAAAGATAGGAGACACAAAAAGCAGAAATATAGATCAAATGAATCACTAACCTTTGATGATCTTCATCAGATGACACTCATAGGACATCATGTTACACAATACATGTATGTTTTGTTCGATAATGTGCATATTTATATATAAAAATCTCAGTTTACATTGGCGCCTTACGTGCAGTAATGTTTTGATTCCAAAACATCCAGTGATTTTACAGAAATGCTAATAATAAACATTGATAAAAGATACTAGTGTTATTCACAGAATTAAATATAGACTTCTCCTTAATGCAACCGCTGTGTCAGACTTCAAAAAAACTTTACGGAAAAAGCATAATCTGAGAACAACGCTCAGGACCCAAAACAGCCTGTGGAATAGCCGCCATTTTGGAATCAACAAAGTTAGAAACAACACCATAAATATTCACTTACCTTTGATGATCTTCATCAGAAGGCACTCCCAGGAATCCCAGTTCAACAATAAATGACTGATTTGTTCCATAAAGTTCCATCATTTATGTCCAAATAGCCACTTGTTGTTAGCGTGTTCAGCCCAGTAATCCATCTTTATGAGGCGCGAGCATTTCATCCAGACAAAAACTCAAAAAGTTCCTTTACAGTCCTTTAGAAACATGTCAAACGATGTATGGAATCAATCGTTAGGATGCTTTTAACATAAAGCATCAATAATGTTCCAACCGGAGAATTTCTTTGTCTTCAGAAAGGCACTGGAACGAGACGTAACTCTGTCGGGAGTGAGCGTCATAAGACCGAGGCACTATGCCAGACCACTGACTCAAACAGGTCTCATGAGCCCCTCCTTTATAGTAGAATCCTCATTCAACTTTCAAAAGACATCTAGTGGAAGCCCTAGGAAGTGCAACCTCATTAATATCTCAATGTGTACTCGGTAGGCCAAGCTTTGAAAAACTACAAACCTCAGATATCCCACTTCCTGGTTGGATTTTTCTCAGGTTTTCACCTCTCATATGAGTTCTGTTATACTCACAGACATCATTCAAACAGTTTTAGAAACTTCAGAGTGTTTTCTATCCAATACTACTAATAATATGCATATATTAGCATCTGGGACAGAGTAGGAGGCAGTTTTTTTATATACCAATTGGTATTGAACAGCCTCAGCTTTTCATTCTTCTTCATGAAACTGATCTAAGGCGAAGGTCGACCTTCAGTTTTAATTCGTACCTTTTCCGTGTCCCCCAGAGAACGAAAGGGGTTCTTCAACAAAAAGTAAACTAAATCTGAGGTAGCGTTGGCGGAGAAAACTGCATACTGAAGCTGGTCGCTAGCTACTTGCTACTGAAGTTAGGAAGGCAAATTGAAATAAATTGTACTAAATGGAGGAGGATGGGGAGGACCATCCTCCACTGGTTGACATCCATCCAAGTCAGTTTGTGAAATATCTGCCCTGCTAGAACTGCCCCGGCCAACTATAAGTAATGTTATTGTGAAGTGGAAACGTCTAGAAGCAACAACGGGCTCAGACGCAAAGTGATAGGCCACACAAGCACGCCGAGTGCTGAAGTGCATAAAAATCATCAGTCCTCGGTTGCAACACTCACTACTGAGTTCCAAACTACATCTGGAAGCAAAGCCAGCACAAGAACTGTTCGTTGGGCGCTTCATGAAATGGGTTTTCATGGCCGAAGCAGCCACACATAAGCCCAAGATCACCATGTGCAATGCCAAGCATCGGCTGGAGTGGTACAAACCTCGCCACCATTAGACTCTGGAACAGTGGAAGCATGTTCTCTGGAGTGATGAATCACGGTACGGTACCTGCCCGAATGCATAGTGCCAACTGTAAAGTTTGGTGGAGGAGTAATAATGGTCTGGGGCTGTTTTTCATGGTACGGGCTAGGTCCCTTAGTTCCAATGGAGGGACATCTTAATGCTACATCCTACAATGACATTCTAGATGATTCTGTGCTTTCAACTTCGTGGCAAAAGTTTGGGGAAGGCCCTTTCCTGTTGCAGCATGACAATGCCCCCTGCACAAAGCAAGGTCCATACAGAAACTTTTTTTTTTCGAGATCGGTGAGGAAGAACTTGACTGCCGATGACCTCAAGCCCATTGAACACCTTTGGGAAGAATTGGAACACCGATTGCGAACCAGGTCTAATCACCCAACAGCAATGCCCGACTTCACTAATGCTCTTGTGGCTAAATGAAGCAAGTCCCTGCAGCAATGTTCCAACATCTAGTGGAAAGCCTTCCCAGAAGAGTGGAGGCTGTTATAGCAGCAAAGGGGGGACCAACTCCATATTAATGCCCATGATTTTGGAATGAGATGTTCGACAAGCAGTGGTCCACATACTTTTGGTCATGAAGTGTACATGGCAAAAAGGTATACCTTACTTGAAGAGTTAAGGGGCTTTTTTTAATGGTTGAGGTTAGAAACACAATTCAAGTGTGGGGTTGTTCAGCAGATGCTCCCCATGAACATAAGCCTACACCTGACAATGTGAAATTCAGGGCTCTATTCAATCAGACCCACTTTAGCCGACATCCGCATAGTAGTTGTTTTGGCGGTGTTGGAGGTGGAACTGAGTTAAAGCTGTCAAATCTACAAGCATTATACCTAAAGCGGACATGGCCATTGGCTGCACGCATTAAGTTGCGTTAAGAGAAATCCCATGCAGCCTTGTTTACAAGTTTGAACACTGGAATGTGAGAAGTAATCTATACCTCTATTAGGCTGATATAAATTCTCATTATTTAGTTGAATGATTTTGAATTCAAAATAGCCTACACTTTCTCATTCTGAACTAACGCGAGTGGGACAGGTGTGGCTTCATGATAATGATCAAGAGCAGCTGGTCACTGATTTGATAGTTCCAATGCAGTTACACCTTCGACACTGCAAAAACATCCACTATGCATTGATTGAATCTAGGCCTTACTCTTCACAGTGAAAACTTGATCCCACAGAAAACAAGGCTTTTCTTCCATAGAAAAGCATTACCTACAGCCCTTATATAACCATTACACCCCGTGGACTGTGTTGAGGTTCAGCTTCCTGTGGCATCAGGAAGTGGCTTAATTCATCCTCAACGTGGTCATTCAAACACTGCGTTCCCATCCTAACGTCAAAGCTTGAATCCCAGGGCATTGGTAAAGAGTGTCCCCAGGATGCCGTATACTACATGAATTTCAGCTTCCTGCAATTACAGGAAGTTACTAGATTTGGGGCCATAGCTGCAGTTTTAAAGGGTTAAAAATGTTGAAGCCTCCCAAATGTTAAATATTTGTAACCAGGGAACCTTAATGACCTGTCACATGAAATATGAAGTCAATCTTCCCAAAATATGTGTGACCTCCATTGGACTCAATGGTCTTGCAGTACTAGAGGGACTCTGTCTGTCTGTGAGTGTATCAGTCTGTCTGTCAGTGTATAAGTCTATCTTTCTGTCTGTCAGTGTATAAGTCTTTCTTTCTGTCTGTCTGTGTATAAGTCTGTCTGTCTGAGACTTTCACCAATTTACCTATTTCAGCTTTATCACCAAGTATTTTGCCTAGACACACATATGTTTGCATTGAATGCAATGTACTAACTTCTATGTATCAATATCCAGTCTGTGGAGGTGGGAGAGAGGAGAATAATGAATAGAAGGGAGAGAGAGAGAGGATGGAGAGATAAGAGGGGTGGTGAAAGAAGGGTGAGAGAGAAGGGGGGGTAGTTAGAGAGACAGAGGGAGGCAATTCGAGGGAGAGAGAGAAGGATGGAGGGAGAGAGATTAGAGGGGGGATTAGAAACTAGACAGATAAAGAGAGGGGGAAGGAGTGCAAGGATGGGGGAGGAGGGAGAGACAGAAGGGAGAGTGGGAGAGAGGGGTGAGGGTGAAGGCAGGAGAAAGTGATAGGGAGAAAGAGAGAGAGGAGGGAGAGGGAGGCAGGAGGGGGGCAATGAAGGGGGAGGGAGAGAGAAGAGAAGGAGGGGGGATAAAGAGGAGGTAGAAAAAGAGAGACAGAGGTAGGCAATGAGATAGAAGAGCGAAGGAGGGAGGGGGATTCGAGAGAGAAAACCGACAGACCTGAATGCAGTTGACTTGTGTTTTAACTACTTGATGCATATTTATACATCAATCTCATTGAATGCAATTATCTTAAGTGTCATTGTGACACTAATCTTCCCCCCATTGAATGCAATTAATTACAATCTAGCACAGTCGTAGACCTTACCATGAAATCCTTACTTACAAGCCCTTACAACGATGCAGTTCAAGAAAAAGTTAAGAAAATATTTACTAAATAAACTAAAGTAAAAAATAAAATAAAAAGTAACAATAAAATAACAATAACAAAGCTGGCTAGCTTTAGAAATACCTGAGTAGATCCAGCTTCAATCATAGTATAGTCCTCAGGTGTTCTGAGACCTCCTGGTGTTGGCAATGTGGACTCCTGTTGATCAGAAGCTTGTTTCAGGTGTTAAAGGTTATTGACAATTGAGGGAATCTCACATTTGATTGAGAGGAAAAGTTTTATTTGCCTTCATCATTATATATTTTTGTATTATCACCATCATTTTATC